>NC_085859.1:22551209-22586499 GCF_034702125.1 Engraulis encrasicolus | reverse complement strand
ATCCCCTGTTCTTCCGTGTTCCAAAAAAAAGTACACGAGCGGTCAACAATTCTGTGGCAGCGCAACGCGAGAGATTAAAAACATAAATAGCCAAAATTGTTGCTGATGGCAGAAAAGAAAATAATTGTAATACAATGTATAAAGTGCAGTGACGTTTCCATATCATTGCACCTGCCGTGGCAGATATTTAGAAAAAAAAATGAATAGTTTACTTCGACTGCGTATGATGTCCTTTTCATGAAGGGTTTGCCTTTTAAGCATTGTGACTCTTAATAGCATTATTCATAGCCCCAATGGGACGACTATGGCAGCTAACTAGGATAGCCTACCATGCGTTTCATCCTCAAAGTTTAGCGCGTTTGACTGGCTGCGTGTAGAGCTAGTTGTCTTTTTGACAACGGATAATTCACAGTCTCATCTGTACTCAGCAGATTAACTTTGTTGTTGCCAATATATATATTCAAGAAATAAGTTAAAAATGGGTTGCATTTGGATCACGGATAGGCTATCCCTGGCAGAGCCAATTTATGCCACGTCTTGTTCTGGGAAGCAGTGTTCTGATGGGTGGACTCATGGTCGATAAATGCCGTTTCGACGTTTGTTTCACTTTCAAGGCTGGTTACTGTGTGACGCTATTTCTGCTAACTGGAATAGTGTGCAGCAGCAACAGTTGTGTGTGCGCTTGTTTTTGAGTGGCTCAACGCCTGTGCCCATCTTCTCGGACTATAGCGTTTCGTTTGAGTTCAGTTAGCCTATTTGCGCACTGCGCACTCAGGACTGATGGGTGGGTGATTTGCCTTGATTCGAGTGGAAAGCTGCGCGACAAGCTTGGGAAAGTGTGTTACTTTTGTAAACGATAGGCGTATGTCTGTGACTGTCGTGTCTGCTGCGTCCTGTCAGCTTGTAGAACACGTGCGCAAATCAATGGTAAGCGTGTGCTTGGCACCGCACATCGAGAAGCAAAAAAGTAGCCAGTAGTTTTCAAAACGGTAGAACACAGAGGTAGACATACCGCACCCTGTGTGTAGTAAAGCGTTCAAGAAGTTATTTGTAACAGGATGAATACTGAAAAAAGGCCGAAGGGTGAAAAACATACAAATAATTAACAAGCTAGTTTTTCTCCCTCTGATTGCTATGATCAGGAAACTTTTTTAAATTGTCAGAAATACAACTGCAAGCAATGCGCACCAGGTGCTTTCACGCAGAACAGTGTTTGCCCGATTCTAATGTTCCTTTTTTTTGAAAGACACAAATGATAGCCTACACTACAACAAAAAAAAAACCCATAATGGGAACACTCACTGTATCAAACACATTGCAATTCCAACCATCAATAATTCTGTGAGATCCAGCCTACCATTTTGAAGCAGCATTCATTGTGAATCCATTCTGCATGATGGTTGTGAACAAATTCATAAACAATGGGTAGGAAATAAGAGGAAAATAACCAGAAACATGCCACCAAATTTCAGTTCCAATCTTTGCAGTCTGATATAGTATCCATTCATACCTCCATTCTCGGGGGGGGGGGGGGGGTGCCCCCATAGTTCTAGTCAATCTGGTGAGCCGAGCGGCCTAGGCCTGCCCGCCCTTCCTTTCCTTTTTTTGTATTTAGAAATTGGGGCATCTGTAACACATAGCATTGTAGGCCTACATCTGATTGAGCACATATCGATTCTAGTACCTACAGGTACACATTACTGGAGGTCTATATAGGTCTACTGAGTGTATACATGAATATTCATGGTTCATGTGAAGTGTAAAGGATTTATGTTGGTTTGAAGTTTCTGATTTTGGCTGGCATCTTTTTGGTATTATACTGGCGCCCTCAAGACATAGGCCTATTTGCTTCTAGGCGACCTGCCCCGTCTGCCTATGCCGCTGGCACTCTGGCACCATTCCTTGCCATGTATGTTGTCGTCATGAGGGCAGAGCCTGGCTACATTGGTTTTCGTTAGGGTTTTACGGAAGTGATACTCGGATCGGGTGCACTAACCGGTGTAAAAAAAGTTCAGTCAGATTACTTTTTTTTGCTTTAATCCCTGAGTTTTATCACAGAGCAGGGGTGCATTTCTAGAAACCATAGTTTCTGACTATTAGCTACTTTGTTTGCAATACAATTTCCCATTGGCAACTACCCAAGTTGCTAACTGGATAACAACTCTGATTTCGAGAAACGCACCCCACAGTTGTAAAGTAAAAGTAGAAGTACTCTAACGGGTGTAATTACGACCCTAGTGGGATGACATTACATGGTTTTAACTTTGTAATATCATACTTCCATTGTTTGTAATTGCATCTGTAAAAGTACTTTTACTTCTCCTTTATACAACTCTGTTACAGAGTCTCTCTTTGACGTGTCAACCTTACCTTTCTCATAACTGCCTCTGCTCTAACAGCCGAGAGAGACGAGGTGCGAAGAGCTGTGCTGAGCTGCTCTCTTGGGAAAGAGAAGGACGTTGAAGAGGAAGAGATGGAGGACGACTGGGAAGATGAGTGACCATGCAAGACACAGGTGTCAAAAGACCCAGTTCAGAGGTTAAAACCCTGCCACAATATTACAGTTAGCTGATTCAGAGTTGGTTGGATCAGATTTTGTTGCAGGTTTTTATTTTCTGAACCTGGAATTTCATACACCCGTGGAAGTGGATGCTGAACGCTGGGGTCTTCAAAGAGGACAATGAGGGTTCATGCCCCTTGGCTCTCTCCCCCTACACCACACTGTGCTGTGGGCTGGCCATACACACTGCCTCAAAAGCAATATGCATATGCACATGGACATGGGCGTAAACTTAACTGATTTCCTTCATTAATGATGAAACTGATGTTGTTGGGTATGCAATATTGATGTGTTCATGGTTGAACTGTTACTCAGTAACATCAAATTAAGTTGTTGTTTTTTATCTCCCATTTTACTTTCATTCAAAGCTGCATTGAAAGAAAAACACAATTTATTTTTTGCATTTTCTCGTCAGCTTGCCTAATGAAGTAAAACAAAATCCCCAACTAATATTATTTAAATTTTAAATTTAAATTTAAACTTTCAGAGACCTTGGGATATGTCACCACTTAGGTGAACCATGGTATGCATCTAGTCTTGTTAGTTGTCTTGTTTGTAAATAAAACTTTACTGTGTAAAGTGGGATCCCCTACCACTGTCTAATTTACATTTCCATTTAGTGCACACACAGATTTGCGGCAGTAATAAAACCACTCACATGCCAGACATTTTCAGGAGTATGATAATTTTGTTGAAGAGGATGCAGACATGCAGGGCCGCTGACAGCTTTGGCCAGGCCTAGGACAAAGTCATCTGAAAGGGTCCGCCTACCTGAAAGATACAATGTACTGAGGGCCCAATTCTTGGCCCCCTGTCTCCTTGGACCCGGGAAAACCGACCCCTTTGTCCCCTTCTGTTGGCTTCCATGCTGACATGGTGAATTGTTTTTGTAGCAACACTGGTAAGGTATGCATCAAACAAAAGAAAAAATCTCAATGCTGCATTTGGCGCTCTATCTGACCATGGCAGCTAGTTCACACAGCAGATCCGGTCATTGTGATTTCTTGATTTCTACACTACAGGATCATTTGGCAATTCATACTGTGATAACCTGTGTTAATTGTGTTCTGTTAAAGGTACACTGTGCAGGAAATGGTCAAAAAGGGTACTGCAACTATGCTGCGCATTGAAACTGGGCTGTCTGTTGCCAAATGTGATCTTTACATGAAAGTTTACTAAGTAATAAACAAATATTTTCTTGTATGGTCCAAGTAGATTCATTTTTGCTGCTAAAAATTTTGGAAAGTTAAAATGGCGGACCATGGAGAAGATACCCCTTCTCATGTATGAGAAATGCCATTTTTCCAGTCATAATGAATACTTAGAATTTGATGCTGGTGGTAAGTATTCATGAAAAAGGTAACATTAGTGAATTGAGGTGGGGGGGGGGGGGTGGGGTTGGCTTTGTGGGCCAGATGTTCATCCTTGCACCACATACACACAAAAAAATATAAACAGTTTGTGAAAAGAAAACATCGTGCATGACCGTGCCATTGGTAACATTCAACAATAAACGGATGGACATGTAATGGTGTATGAGGCCTGTTTCTGTTTCCTTTGGTTGGTCTCTCCACTAATGTGCCTTGCCTGACACACCCCCAAGGCTGTACTGCTATATTTAGAATGATGGCAGCACACAATCAGCCAGATATGTTGGACATGTCTTGTTTTATTGTTCCCTAAAGTGTAATCAACACACATCAGCACGGTTGCGGTCTGATTCAATGGCGTAGCTATACACACTGGGGGATCAATGTTGTTTTGCTGGATGAGTAGACGAGATGCTATCAGACTTGTTTTTAGGTCAATGTTTTGCCATTAATACCACACTTCCCATAAGCCCATTCGCGTCACCCAGAATCTATATAAACCCGTCATCCGGGGTATTGCAGTTCCTGTTTGGCGACCCGTCGCCATAAGTCCGTGTTCGTTCTTGAGAACCGAATTTGGGTAGATAAACCCTTAAATTTGACCGTTTTCCGCATTCGGAAAGCGGCCATCGCCTATAGAGGCTCAGCTTTTCCCACGCGGAGGATAAGGCTGCAACTCTCGGGGTCTTGGCCCCGCTTTTTTGAGCAATCGCCTTTCTTATTGTATTAGCATTCTTTACTGAGACGCCTGAATTGTGTCTCTTATTTTTCTCTGTTGGTTTGCTGTCAAGATGTCGCCGTAATGGAGTCTCCGTGTTTGACAGAAATGATTCAGGGCCTTCGTCGCCTGACCCGCACTTGTAACAACCCGCTCACCTCTTCTTTCGCCCCACTTAATGCTAGAGAGCTCGGAGGCTCTCACCCCGGAGCTCGGCCTCAAATCCTCACTAAAGAACAACATGGAGAAAAATCCAAACTGCAACGGCAGCAACAAGGTCCCGCCCCGCTCGAGTTCTACAGGCCCAAATCCTGGAGATTCTAAACCAAAAACAGGTAATGCTGCTATTGTACATGGCAATTGTGCTTAAATGCCAATTGCTCCTGGATGTTGCATTTGTTGCAACCTAGCTGCCTGCTAATAGGCGTCAAAAGTGTAAACATGGAGAGGGCCTGCTGACTTGCATGGGTTTGTTTTTCTAATCGAGTATGACGTAGAATGCTAGCATTAACAGTAGCAATCATATGCTCAGAACAATATTAATATTCAGCTAATTTCAGCTATGATGAATGTAAACAGCTGATTTTATTCGTGCTTTGAGTCATTTGACTAAGTATTGGCTTGTGGCTTTCAGCTGTTTAACCACAGAGCTCTAATCTCTTGGCTAAATTAGGCGTTACGCACGCTAGCGTACTGGTAGTAGTGCCTAGCGTTGACGTCAACTGTCCCAGCTAGCTAGCATGTGGTCTATCGACTAGAGCTACATCACACAGACCTATCAGTTCTCAAACTACATTCGGTTTTACATGGTGTGACAGTAGGAACAGTCACTTGGCGTTGGTTACGTTGCCGTAATAGCAGCGCAGAAGAGAGTGCTTGAGTGTACGCTGCCTCCTGACAGCTGTTGGTCAGTTTTGTTTCTGATTTAGGTTCGATGGTACGGTCTTTATTTAAACGGTGTGATTAAATTATCCACATTTGGAGTAGACTGCGCGAACTTGTCGCAAGTTGTCGTCGGCACACACAGAATCAATACAACGTGACTTGGCATGTCAGTGAAGCATGCATGGTTTAGCCCAACCGCTAGGCCTTGTAGTTAGGAGGACCTTGCACTCATGCAGGCCTGCGTAGCAGAACATAATGGTCCACTTATCCGCTATACGATTTGTTGACTGCATGCTTTCTCTTGAAAGTAAGAACATATTTACCAGTAAGATGCAGGTTTTGAATTGTGACATAGATACATGTAATACAAACTTAACTGTAATTCCTCAGGAAGCCCCTTGGTTCTTGCGCAATGTTGTAATTCTCCCATCATCTGCATCAGCGCTCCGTTTCCATTTTGGTTGGTTGTTATTATTGAGGCACACACAACCAATAAAGCTTTTACCCTCGGTATGATCATAACTCACGAATGTGAAGTCCACTGTAAGTTTCAATCAGCTCGGCTGTCTTTCGCGTGGAATAACTTTCTATTTCCTACTGCCATTTACATTAAGTCAAACGACAAAGCAAACTGTCTTTCATAACTTCCTGTGTTTTTGTGCAAGTAAAAAGAAAGGTGCACCAAGTTGGGGTCAAGTATTTTCAACCACATCGGCCTCACACCAGTTAACTGTGTGTGTGTGCGTGTGTGTGTGAGAGTCTGAGGGCAAGAAAAGCAGTAGGAGCAGTAGCATGGACATGCAGGCTAAGCAGTGTGGACGGGGCTAAAAGACTCCCTGAGCCTTGGTACACTGATAAGTGTGTGTTGGGCCCCATTCCATCTGAGAGTCGCGTCACGTGAGCCACACTGCTATATCAGATCAGACAGAAGCACTGGGGGAGAAGAGCACTTAGAGGTGTTTAGTCACTACTAACCTAGATTAGTTGCCTCAGAGCAAACGCTGAATCTCCTCATGGAAAGGAGTGCATTCTCAGAGCAACGGCACATGCTCCTGTGTACCTCATTTACCCTTTAAAGGAGAGTCGCTGCCCATTTTAATGCACAGATGTAATGCTCACACTACTTTGTCAGTTTCCAAAGACGCAGAACTTTTTGGGTCTGCCGAGATCCTGGCCAACTAATGCGGAGGCGTATTTGTTAAGGGTTGTTTAGGGCATGTTGAAATTGGCAGGAAATTCTTGCACATTCATAATTTGAACAATGCTTTTGTGTTGTAGATGGCAAGAATAATGGAGGCTCCAAGCGCTACAACCGTAAGCGGGAGCCTGCTTTCCCCAAGGCAGAGAGCTTCCCAGGCCCTCGCCGCACCAATCCACAGAAAAGCAAAAGTTTCGACAAGAGACCCCCCCAGAGGGGCGGGGGAGGTCGACAGTATGGGCTCATGGGCGGTGGGAGAAGAGAAGAGGTGAGTGAAGGCGTAGGGTTGCATGTGTATTTGGGTCATTTTTACTCTGGTGTAACTTTTTGCTCTATTTTTGTTTTCATTCTGCAGTTAGCCTACTTAACACGCTTTAAAATAATTCTTGATTGGCACATTTAAAATGTGTGATTGTTGGCCTATGAGTGATTTGTGGTGTGTGTATAGCTTAAAAAATGAAACGACTGACGTAGCCTTATTGAAGGATTAACCAGTGTACCCTGTCTTGAACCATGTCTTCCCTGTGTCTGCTAGTTCATGTAACAGTGATGAACGTTATTTCAATTCTTTTGTTTGGTTCAACTCATGTCAACCTATCAAAACTGACTTTCACTTTGTCCTCCTTCCTCCGGCATGGCAGGTAGTAGAGAGCCGCCGGGCCGAGTTTAGCCCGGCACAGTTCACTGGACCCAAGAAGATAAGCCTGAACCACCTTCTGAACTTTACGTTCGAACCGCGCGGCGGCCAGGGAGGCTCGAGTGGCGTGGGCGATGGCCACAGCTACTGGGGCCGCCGCAACAAGTGGGGCCACAAGCACAAGCCCTTCAACAAGGAGCTGTTCCTGCAGGCCAAGTGAGTGGACGCACAGATATGTTAAAATATTTCTTTATGGGCAGTTTTGCCTTTATTGCGGATCAAGACAGTGAAGATCATGACTGGAGGAGAGTTTGAGAGAGATGGGTGGGGGTCGGGAAATGACCTATGGCGGACCTGGACCTGGGTCCCCATGGGCATGCAAGTCTTTTTGTTGTATGGTGAATTAGGACGATGCACAGCTTCACTCCAGATGAGTTACTGATCCCGAATGAAATTGAAGTGTCTAGCAAGCGTTATACACATAATGCACACAGGACAGATGAAACATATCGCACACAGTTGCTCACAGGCATACATTCACTTTAGTAGGGGAAAATGCAACCAAAAATGCAAACATGCTCTTGTAGATCAGTCCACTTTAACCCCCTTCAAGAAAAACTCAGACCTCCACTGCCCCCTTCCCAAGCTAATAATTATGTAAAGCCTATGCATCACATCACCGTAACTAGGAAATTGCATAATTAGGCACGTGCCGTTTTAAAATGGGACATTGTATAGAGGGTTTCTGAAACATGAGAGAGACAAACTATCACTTCAGTATACTCTTAAGAATACTGAAAAAATACTCCCTTTGTCATTTTCACAACTCTTTGTTTCTATGTTGAGTTTCTCTGTTTGTTGTCTGAATTGCAGTTGCCAGTTTGTGGTGATTGATGATCAGGATTACAAGGCCCACTTCACTGACCCAGACACGCTGGTCAACTGGGACTGTGTGCAGCAAGTGGTGAGTCTGGCAGAAATTTCCCATCACTCATGCATCACAAACACACTAGAAGCGACTGGAGCGACAATGGTGAAGAAAGCAATTGATTTTGTATGTATGGAGCAGGCAACATTTTTCATCTAGTCATTTGAGTTTTTCGCCCTGTGCGTTTCATATAAGAGGTATTAGGATCCCAGCCAACTGTCCTATTAGTGACAGCTGTGAGTTATGTATAGCCATCGCATTAACACTTGACATGCTGCTCTGTCTCCCCCTATACCTCTTGCTGCTTTACACACTTACCCCCCCACCCACACACACACACACACACACACACCACACACACACACCATTGTTAGCTATCCATATTATATTTTGTCAAACTGTCACTGGAAACTCTGGCCCCTGTCTTCATGAAAGAACCTCATGGTGTTCTTCTAAACATCCACACTCATGCACTGGTCACATTATCTATTCTCATGCCTTGCTTTCTAATCTGTGCTCAAATGCCTACTTGGCTGACTCACCTACACACAAAACTGGTTTTTGTAGGACCTGTACACTCTTGAAGTCAATCTTCTGTTATTGGTGCTCTTTTTCCACCCTCTTGTTCACGGCATCTCCTTCATCCACCAACCCATTTGTTCTAACTCTGTTCTCTGTCTCTCTCTCTCTCTCTCTCTCTCTCTCTCTCTCTCTCTCTCTCTCTCTCTCTCTGCAGAGGATCTACAGTCATGAGGTGCCGTCGTGCCCCATCTGCCTGTACCCTCCGGTGGTGGCCCAGATCACGCGCTGCGGCCACATCTTCTGCTGGCCCTGCATGCTGCACTACCTCTCCCTCAGTGACAAGAGCTGGTCCAAGTGCCCCATCTGCTACGAGGCCGTGCACGGGCCGGACCTCAAGAGGTCAGTGCGGGGACCATGCCCAGTAAAGTTGTCTACTGAAAACCTGGTAACACTTAACTTGACGCCGGTGTCATTAAGTAAGGGTTAACTTTCGGCGAGAAGGTCGCTACCGTGGAATAGCAGCACGACAGAGAGAATCTTTAGACCCCGACGCGGAGCGGAGGGGTCTTGTTCTCTCTGAAGTGCTGCTATTCCACAAAGCGACCGACTCGTCGAAAGTTAACCCGCTTATTATATGGATATACTTAAATGATTCACACATGGCGGGGACATTCTTTAGGCCTATTTAATGTTAAGTCTATTACAGTGTTGCTGCGCAAAACTAAACAGTGCCGTTGTGGAACACCGCTAGGCAACAGCTAGGTAGCCAGGACAACAGGTGTTGTCTATCACAGCAGCTGATTAGAGTCTTGTTGAAAAGTCGCTTTAGCAGTGAAAAGTCTTGTTGCCATTGACAGCTGTCTGTTATAGACCAACCCGTCCGTTATCGAAAAATAACAGACGTGCGAACGTTGGGGAGCCCCGTTGAAATGAATGGAGCATTCGACCGATGACGTCACACCATATAATAAGGTGTCATAATAGTGTCACAAGACAGTCATAGGTAAGTCATAAACATTATGTCCACGTCATAAACATTTTATGACTGCTGGCCTCAACAAATGTCACTTGAGGCCAGCGGTCATAAAATGTTTGACATGGACATAATGTTTATGACGCAAGCATAACTGTCATGACACTGTAATGACATGCCTATGACACCTGTGTCAAGTAAAGTGTTACCAAAAACTCTGTTGTGTATATTGAATGCATGTGTAGCAAAAAACACCTGTGTTTTATATGGTTGGCTGAGTAGCATCATCCAGAAGACTGCTGTCTATCTGCAGTAGAAGTGAGATAAAAGTATGCACATCCCACCTCTCTGAGGCCAGGTGCAGGACGAAGGGGCACCTGACAATAGAAAGAGTAGAGGTCCCTACTCACTGCAACTCCATTTATGTAAAGATTATTCAAAACATACGTTTATTTAAGGTTCATTCAAGACAAACGTTTCGACCCAGCACGGTCTTCATCAGGCATGTACATTAAGTAAACGCAGCCAGTTTGACTACAATGAAGCACTCATAATAACGGCCCTCCAACCAAACCGCCCCTTCTGTGTGTTCTTCAGCGTGGTGGCGATGGAGACTCATCTGTATGCGGTGGGTGACCAGATCACCATGCGTCTGATGAGGAGAGAGAAGGGCTCGCTGATCGCGCTGCCCAGCTCACAGTGGATCAAGGTGGAGGAGCCCATCCGCTTCGGAGGTAGGCCTGCATGCATTCCTGATGTTTGTTTTTTCAGGGTTTGAGTCGGGGTTCCCATAGGTCATGGAATATCTGGAATATCATGGAATTTCATAAAAGTTTTTCCAGTCATGTGATTTTACCATTTTGCATGCACAGTCATGGAATATGGAATTTTCTTAATAGTTATGTGGAAGCAAAAACTTTTTTGTTTGGTGTATAACATTATATGGAAAGTCATGGAATTTTATAGCTGAGTTAGAGAGGGAACACTGTTGAGTGAAAAAAAGATAGGGGTTCCGGGGCGCTGTGGCACTCTGCGCGAATACGCCATGCCATATACTGGCACATTGTCATTGTAAGAATCCTGTCTGGGTCATTTAGCAGATCTAAACAGGCAATCACCCCAGCTGACTTCAAACCCAGGTCTCCGGGTTACCAAACATGCGCTCTTGACTACAGCGATAAAGAGCGAGAGGCTCACTGGCGTACCATTTGCCATTCCATGATGGTGTCATAATAGCATGCGTGTGTAAATGAAAAATGTGATGGATGGATGAGTGGACCTTACCACAGTCCCTCTTGGATGCATCATGTTCCAAACTTTGTCTGAAACACCAAGTTGTCTCTGCACCAGGCATACATCATCACGAGCAATCTAGGTTGCGCTTCAGACGTTCACATCGAAGTGCTGGGAATGAGTGCGTAGGAATGAGGCGGAATAGGAGGGCAGGCAAACTGAATTCTGTCTGTGTGTGTGTGTGTGTGTGTGTGTGTGTGTGTGTGTGTGTGTTTTCAGATGGGCATGTGGGAGCGTACTCGAAGCTGCTTCTGGCCTCAGAGGAGCAGGTGCTGGGTCTGCTGCAGGAGCAGAAGGCAGCGCTCAGGACACAGCTGAGTGTGGAGGAGGACGACCCTCAGGCCTGCTTCATACAGAGTGCCCTGCTCCAACTAGAGGTGAGACACACACACACACACACACACACACACACACACACACACACACACACACACACACACAGGCCTGCTTCATACAGAGTGCCCTGCTCAAACTAGAGGTAACACACACACACACACACACACACACAAACAAACATACACCGGCCTGCTTCATACAGAGTGCCCTGCTCCAACTAGAGGTGAGACACACACACACACACACACACACACACACACACACACACACACACACACACACACACACACACACACACACACACACACACACACACACACACACAAAAACAAACAAACATACACCGGCCTGCTTCATACAGAGTGCCCTGCCCCAACTAGAGGTGAGAAACACACACACACACACACAGAACCACTTTCAGAACCACCTGCGAACCGGGCACGCAACTTTTAGATTTTCACATTGAACACACCATCTGGTTCGAGATTAGCTGCAGGAAGGATCGGGCACCGGCATGGTTCTCTGTCGGCCTGGACACACTATATCTGAACAGCACCAGGCTTCCGTACTACATACTGACCCCCTTGTCATGTGTTGTTGCAGGAGCGTGAGGAGTCCCTGCTGAAGCGTCCCGGTGCCCAGGACGGGGCCAATGGGGAGGCGGAGCTGAGGAAGCTGTCTCTGGCTGACCCCCCCTCTCCCCCCCCTGAGGTCACCGTCATCTCCAACTCCAACTCCAGCTCCAAGGTAAGGACACTCAGGACACACACACACACACACAACGTCCTCCACAGAATAACTTTATGTAAAAGGATTGGAAGGCTTGTTTTTCTTCTGCGGAATGACCTAAAAGGAGGGAACATGACTTTTCAGTCAATTTTCCTAATATTGCCACTTTGTGTGTAAATATGAGGTCATCAGTAGTTTTATTTCCTGAGATGAAGATTCCTAGGGGAACAGAAAAGCTGGAAAGAAAATTAAGAAACTATACAAAATGCAAATTCGTTTGCATTAGGCCACAAGCACTGTAGCGTTTTTCCTCGTGTTTAATTTTTTAAGTTGTTGTGCCGTGTGTTTGTGTGCAGCCAGTGCTGCAGTACTTGTCAGCATTTGATGACGAGGTGCAGGAGGAGCCAGATGAGGACCCCGTAGAGGTGGCCGACGAGGTGGCCGACAAGGTGCCTGAAGGACCCCCTGAGGACCCCCTGATGAAGGAGGCTGCTGATGCTGTGGGGGTCGCACAGGCAGGCGAGGACCCCCCCGCTGTTCCCCAGGCTGAGGGGGGGAGACTCCCGGCCTCCGAGCACGGGCCCTACTACTACTTCTACCAGGGTGAGCCTTTCTCTTCCCTAATTTTGACTCCATCATATTCAAAATGACACTCTCGTGCATGAGTGTTTGTGTGAATGCGTCACTTTTAAATGTGTATGTGAGTCTTAAAATATTTGTCTGACTTTTGGCCTTTAAGTGTGACTGAATGTTCCTGTGTCTGAGCATTATGATATACTGTGTATGGTATATTTTTTATTTCTTTTACTCATTTCGTGTGTGTGTGTGTGTGTGTGTGTGTAGCGGATGATGGTCAGCAGATGTTCCTGCACCCAGTGAATGTGCGCTGCCTGCTGAGGGAGTATGGCAGCCTGGAGGCCAGCCCCCCCTCCATCACCGCCACCGTGGTAGAGGTGGAGGGACACACTGTCACCGAGGTACACACACACACACACACCACTGTGGTAGAGGTGGAGGGACACACCGTCACCGAGGTACACACACACACACACACACACACACACACACACACACACACACACACACACCACTGTGGTAGAGGTGGAGGGACACACTGTCACCGAGGTACACACACACACACACACACACACACACACACACACTACCACCACTGTGGTAGGGGTGGAGGGACACACGGTCACTGATGTACACACACACACACCACTGTGGTAGAGGTGGAGGGACACACGGTCACCGAGGTACACACACTGAATACTCAACACTGCTGTGTGATAGGCTTGGATGGATACATTTGGGGTACATTTTCTCACTCACACACGATCACTGAGGTGTACACACACACACACACACACACACACACACACACACACCACCGTGGTAGAGGTGGAGGGACACTGAATACTCAACACTGCTGTGTGATAGGCTTGGATGGATAAAAGTGAGGTACTCAGTCACACATGCATATAACTCATTCAGATGTATTGATACATGCTTTACGTTAATCTGTTTTTCTCTGTGATCAGGAGGTGCGTCGTCGTCACCGGTATTTGGCCCACCTGCCTCTGACGTGTGAGTTCAGCATCTGTGAGTTGGCCCTGCAGCCTCCGTTCCTCTCCAAGGAGACCCTGGACAGCTTCGCAGGTCAGACTCCATTCACACTCACCATGTTGTCACTTGCTCTGATAACAATCCCCAAAACAAACACACACACACACTCGCACAAATAAAAAAAGCTCTGTTACTTTGATAATGTACCTATTGGTGCAGCTGTGGCCTAGAGGTTACAGTGATACTGTCCCATATTTGGAAATAAGATGGCCTTTAGATCAGAGGGTTGCAGGTTCGAATCCTACCCTCCAACTCCCTAATCTCAGTCCATGGCTGGGGTGCCCTTGAGCAAGGCACCCAAGCCCACACTGCTCTAGGGACTGTAACCAATACCCTGTACTTAAAATAACTAGTGTTTTTTTTTTTTTCTTTAGAAAAGTGTCAGCTTAATGTCATGTAATGTCCTTGTGTCTGTCCATCATGTAGATGACCTGGAGAAGAGGAAGCGTCTGAGGCAGAAGAAGGCCAGAGATGAGAAGAGGAGGGAGCGCCGCATCGAGATGGAGGAGAACAGGAAACAGGGCAAATGTAGGTGACCCATACACACCACTCATCTTCTTAAAGCGGAATTCACCTTTCAAACAATATTGTGCCCTATCTCTGTATTAGACCACATTATAACAGGGGATTATGTAGCCACTGGATATAATATCTTTATATTAAATATAAAAGCTATTTATTGTTTTAGTAATGGTGATTTCAAGCGTCATCAAATCACCGGAAGAAAAAATAACGACTACAATGCCATTAGAACGTTGCTGGGTGATTTGATTGGACGCGTCATCAAATTACCTCGGCATGACAGGCGGCATAGAACAGAACAGCAGGCAGGCAGATAACACATTTCGAGGATGGAGATATTTACATTGTCCGGATAATAAGCCTACTTCAAGTAGGCCTATAGGTTACTGCACAGTGGTAAAAGCCTTGGTGCATTCAATCCAACTGCTTAAAAAAAAGTTTTGTCCGCATTGTTAATATGCGCTCATTGTCATTACAAATCACCTACAGTATGATAGGCTATCGGAGCGCACCAGTCCACGATGTCTACGCCTGCCAGGTGTAGCCTATTAGGCCTGCAAGTTGTAATAACACATGGTAGGCATTGCCTACATGTTTTTTGTTTTTGTTTTGCTTTGTTATTGAATTTTATATTTTTTTTAAAAGCTTGCTGAATTATTTGAGGTCCGGTCCGGATCACGGTGCAGCGGCCACAGACACTCCGAGTCCTAATGGGCTAAACAATAGGCGCACGACCGTGAAGTTGTCTTTAATTTAATCAGGCTTTATTTTAAGATTATTCAAAGTTATTTGATGGATTGCTGAAGGAGGCTGCGACCATTTCTATCCTCAAACGTGGCGTTCTCCTTGCACTGCTGGCGATGTTCGTGCTCCTCTTACGCAGGTTGCAAACAAGGTAGCCATAAATGCATGCGCTGGCTATCATTACTGCACTTGGACTTGATTGCATTTAAACAACACGAGCAAGAACAAGGCACACTCAGGCAGGCTACTGAAATCTACTGTCAAGTCATTGTAGATTTCAGCTCACTCCCCAGGCAGTCAGGGCCGCCTATTTTGCATAAATTATAAACACAGACTTCCTCTCGAGGGACAGTTGAGACGCGAACGGACAAATCAAATTAAACACTTGACCAAAGTAAGCGACTATAGCCTACATCTTCAAAATGCAGGTCTAACCCAACACCTCCCTCAAACTGGCAAGATGGAGACGGTGGGGTGTCCAGATGCGCTATTTAGGCCTATGTGGGTTTGTAAGCTATGTTTCACGCAAGTCATTTCTCATCTTCTAAAAACAGAAAGCATAACCTGAACAGCTGAATGCCCAGAAATGCGTGCGCACGGTGCAACTTACGCCTACCGAGGGGCGATTTTCCTTCATGTTGCACTTGCATTAGAGTCAATGAATGGGATGAAGACCATTTTTAAAAGGCAGCCTGCACATTTGTTTTATTTAGGGCTATAAATGATCAATTCCCTCTGGCTTGTAGGCCTATTTGTTAGGGACCAACAGCAAAGGTCCGGATGAAACGGCTTTTGGTCAAACACCAGCACCAGAGAGAGAGGGCGAGAAAGCGTGCGCTCTTTGATAAAGTTGGTTGAACGGAGACAAGTCCGCCTCGCCTTTGGATTTGATGGGATTAAACAGATAGATAGAACATAAGCACAGATAGACAGGCTACTTCCTTTTTGAACGAGTGTTACATTAATTTATTTTTTCAAAAATAGGCTAAATGTAAGGTTAGGCTAGCCTTCTCATTTTCCGTTTCAGCACTAATCTGAGGACAGCGACAGTTGCGACACGAGCAGCACGTGCGTAGCCTACTTCTCATCAGTTGGTGTTTTTCCATTCACTTTTTATTCGCTGTTAGTAGCCAGTTAGCGCAATGAGACCCAATGAGGAAAGTGCACGATTTTTATGTTTTTCAACAGTCTACATTAACAACATCAATCTGTCTCGGATATCAGCCTACATTTGTCCTAAAACCAGCCACGACTGCTGGCAGCGAGCACTGAGCAGCCAGAACGCTGCTCGGTGACGCGTTAACCTGGCAACGATTACTTAGTTTCCCGCAGTGCATTCTGGTTAACTGAGTACGTTAAAATAGCTTTGGCAATCGCGGTTCAGCACATAATTGTATTAAATTAAACTAAATAATGCAAATTACTTTATTTTTCTCATGTAAAATGCAAAATTAGGATAAATTACATGTGATAACAGCACACTTTGCCCAGAGGTGAATTCCGCTTTAACAAGAGAAACTGGTCCGCATCCATGTTTTAAGATTGTATGAAAAATATTGATGAAGCGTGTACTGTATATCGAGCACTGGGCCATCAGCTAAAAATACATGATTGAGACTTTGTTACGAATGAATTATTTTACTCTTCTTTTCTTCAACATTAATTCTTTGCTTTCCTAACTTCTTAAATATATTAAATCCTTACGATTTAGATCCTTAACCTCTTTAACTGAAACATTAAGGAGAGTTAAGGATTAATGTGCTTTATTAAGGGATGCTCTTGTAGCCTCTCCACATGCCATATGACCTACAAATCACCTTTTTCCTGACCGGATAGTACTCATTTCCATCCCTGGCACACAGATCTTTATTATCCTGCTGCCGTCTCTGGTGAACTGCTGTGACAATGGGTATTTCTCAAAACCTAGTGCGCACACTTCCAAGTGTGCTCAGCCTAATTAGTCACGCCCAGTGATTGGACACTCTTTAATGAATTCTATGCAGTATCCAATCACTGGGCATGACTAATTGGGCTGAGCACACTTGGAAGTGTGCACACTAGGTTTTGATAAACACCCATGGACTCTAGTGTGTCTCCCTGCATCCATCATATTCCTTACCTTCATGTCCTCGTGCGTGTGTGTGTGTGTGTGTGTGTGTGTGTGTGTGTGTGTGTGTGTGTCTGTGTGTGTGTAGATCCGGAGGTGCATATCGGCCTGGAGAACCTGCAGCAGTTCCCAGCCTTTGGTTCTCCCCCCAACAGCGGCAGCAGCCCTCCAGCCCATCCAGAGTTCCTGCTGGCACCCCCCTCTCCCCTCAGCTGCAGCCCTGTATCAGGTAGCTACACACACACACACAAACAATATTCCCCCGTACCCACAGTTAAATGTCCGTTACTGTTGAACATATTAAGTAAATCTAATTGTCATCCCCTTTTTAGTGTTTTCTGAAACTTACCCTAAATGACACCCGATAGTTGTAGTGCTCTGAACTGTTTCAGTCAGCTATTACGCTATTACAGACAGGCTATTACAACACGCAGTATTGTTATATTATACTGTGCTACTGCCTGCAAACATTTCCCTGTTTGACGTGCATTTCATAGATCATGCTTAATTGACATGCTAATTGACACGTGTGATGGAAAATCATCTCACGCTCTTTTGTCCTCTCCTGCCCTCTCCTGCTTGCCGCTCTTCCTCTGCTGGCTGACAGATGGCGCCATGTTCCCAAGTCTGGGAGGACCCAGTCCTGTTCTGAGCGTGTGCAGTATGGAGGATGACTCCCACTGCATGTCCTTTGCCCAGGTAGGCGCACGCACACACACAGATAACGTTACACACTCACTCAAACACGGATAGTGTTTCATACACACATCATCTTACAAACATTTTCACAAGTACTTCACATGGGCATGTTATTAAACACTTTCATGTAGTAACATGCCCATAGTTTGATGTAATGAGCTCTTGACACTTTTTTCAAAAAAATATGATCTACTGTAGTTAATGGGCTAGAACAGTGGTTCTTAACCTTTTTTCCTTAAAGCACCCCCTTACATATGCCAAAGACAAGCTGCGCACCCCCAACCCAAACCTCTACACGAATAAGCACTAAAAATGATTGAAGAGATAACCGTAGTTTCAATGATTCCTGCTTGAGACATTTAGCAACACTGTACGTAATGCCTTTACATGGGTACCAAAACATGTTTTAATTTGGTTTTGATTTTGCCTAATTATAATGTTCACAATTGGTCGCAACCTCTACATAAACAAAATTACGCGCACCCCCTGTAATTTCTGGCGCACCCCCAGGGGGTGCCCGCACCCCAGGTTTAGAATCACTGGGCTAGAATAATGTTTATTTGGATTGTGCTAACAGCTTGGTCACTGTATTACAGATGCTCAGAGATGGCAAATCCAAGGTTGATGTTTGGCCGCCCAAGATTACCCCAAAGAAAGGTGAGATTGGGTTGATTGACATGGCGAACACCACCCCTCTGACTAAGGTGTTAATTGACAGCATTGGACAAAATTGATTCGTTAGTTACAATATAGGACCACATATTCCAAATGATCTTGTTTTACCTGTTCAATTCAACCAGGTGATCATTTGTCCAGCCAATCACCTGGCTGAACTGGACAGGTAAAACCAAGTCATTTGGAATATGTGGCACTGGATTGTAACTAATGTATTAATTTCGCCCATCATTTTTAATAAAATAAAACAACATTAGTCTTTTAGGTATGCAATGCTTGGTCCAAGGACTGAAAGGCACAGTAATATTGTAGATGTCTTTTAACTCCACTCATCAAATTCCACTCATCCACATATGCACCCCTTTCCTGTTTGACATCATCAGACATGCTGCTGGCCCCCCCAGTGGCAGACAGTGATGGGGAGAGCGATGGCTCAGACCGGGTGCCTGTGCCCAGCTTCCAGAACTCCTTCAGCCAGGCCTTTGAGAAGGCCCTGATGCAGCTGGACCACGGGGCCCCCGCTGCCCCACAGCCTGCCCCCATACCAGGTGGGTGTCTGTCCGGGGAGAGAGCAGAGAACCTCTGCCACAGCTGGCATTTCTCTGATTATTACCAAGACTGTTCCCTCAGTATCCCCTAATCATTATTCATATTTATGAACCACCATCATCTTTCAGAGTCTCTACGTTTTGTGATTTCCCCATAATATAACCGTTCTGTAGTTATAGTTAATGCACACCGGGTGAGGTGCGCATGGCGTTCCAATAGTCAACTTAAAGCAACAGTTCGGAGTAGATTCACCCTAATGCTATTTGAACCGTGACATCCATCCAGTAGTTCACCCGAAGTGTTTTCTGGCTTGGGTGAAATAAACTACTGGACTATTTCGAAACTTCTAAATGCTTCGTTTTGTGAGTAGAGACCATATTTGTACTACTGTAGAAGTTTGGTGTCATGACATGTCATTTTTGTGGGGTAAAGTTTGGAGATACTGTGAATGCACCGCAAACTATTCGAAAAACCACAAATAACTTGGTAAATCTGCAAATGTTCGCCCAAGCCAAAAAACACAAAGGGGTGGACTACTGGATGGATGTCACGGTTTAAATGGCATTGGGTGAATCTACCCCGAACAATCACTTTAATGAAAAAACAATTGTAGTCGCACTTTTGTTAATTGAAACCTACAGTGGGAGTTGTGTCTCGTCTTCGTATGCATGTAGTGACATGGACCAGTATCTCATCACCGACCCTCTGTGTGCTCTTCTCTTTTCAGAGGAGAAAGGGGGAAAGAAGAAGAAAAAGAAGCAGAAGCTTTTGTTCAGCACCTCGATGGTTCACAACAAGTAGAAGATGCCACACCAGCTCACACACGCCCGCCCGCCCGCATCATACGCTCCCACTTCTCATGTGCCACCTTCTCCCCAACCAGCTGTTTGGATCCTGCTTTACTGTCTCTCAGTCTCCACATCATCCTTTAACATCAGATGGACCATTTGGTTCAAGTTTTAGTTTCCTATAGTGACAAGGCAAGTTTTCCCACGGGTCATTGATGTATTTTTGATAGCAGATATCAGGGTGGTTTAACCACGGTGGATGCCACTGTTGTATAAAAATGTTTTAGTTTTTATTGGATTCTCTCAAAAGTACATTTGTTGCTTGTCAGTTACCAATTATTAGTTAGACGAGCTGACTTCTGCTACTAAAAATGTCAATGACGTCCATGGTAACTATTCTGAAATACGCTGGTGAGTGACCTCCAGAGACCACTGTGGTGGATGTCCCTCCACAGATGTAGCCCAAGACCAGCCAGGTGACTCCAACCCCCCCCTACTGATGAGTTGACATACAGCACTTCAAATCCAATGAGATCACCTTTTCAGTCGGCCATTTTTTTTAGACATAATATTCTTTTGCAAGGCCCTTTTTTGTTTTCTTTGAGTTGTGAAAGGGTTTTATTGGTTAGTTGGAGGGTGGGCAAGTGAAGAGTAGCAGCCAACCAGCTGTAGATTTACCTTCCTGGATCTCTGCCCCCCCTTCCACTGTGACTCAGTGACACCCCAACACACATACGTATACAGTACACAGTATGCTGTATCGCCTCGCAAACAGAGAGAGGGGGGTCCTGCCAATGTCCCCCGTGGTCTTGAAGACTACAGTCAGTGTGGATGGCAGCCATCTTCACCTGAGCCGACTGATTAACAGTGTTAAAATAAACTACATCGATTTTGGTTTAAAGCGATACTGCACCATGCCTGGATATGACCTTATTTTACATCTTCCCTTCCCTAGCTGGACCCATACAATTCAATTTCATGTGCTAGCTGGGAAGTAGAATTTAAATGGCCAGACTCGGAGCACGACTGGATGTACAGGAGAAGGGTAAAACTCAAAGATTAATGCGAAGGGGAATGAGTTTGTTTCCAGAAATGCTGCAATATCACTTAAGGCATCATATCATAGAATCATGCATGTTCCAGCCTGATTCATGAAGTTTACACATTTACAAAACGCTCCTGTTCAAGCAGTGTGGGGGTCTGCCATTTTATTTTCTGCACACTTTCTTTATCCTTGACTGCAATGTTCAAAGTATTTTCCACCCAGATTTAAAACGAGTAAACTTAGTTCTACTTTATATAAGCACAGAAGCATATTTTCTAACCTCTCAAAATCTCCCTTCACACACAGACTGTCATATTTCCAAATATACCTCACTAAGAGATGGTGGTGGTAGTTATATAATGAGTCACCCAGACGACATACAGTGCAACTGGGAGTGACTACTCTACCATGTGGATCCTTGTATCCATTGCAGCTCCTTTACCCTTATCTCAGCTTAGCCCTACTCTCACTATGTGTGTGGCTGTTGAGAAACGCTGACTCATCTTCTGCTTGAGAGGAAAGATGGACTTAACCAGAGGAGATTATGGTTTTTGTTTTGTTTTTGAGGGATCTTTAAATTTACTTTAAATCTTTTTAGGTCAGATTCACAGAAAAGGATGACATTACATTGACCTAAAGTTGGAATGAATAAAAAGAGTATGATGCACCACTAGAATCTCGCACTCCTTTTTTTTGTCTGTTTCATGTACAGTTTTACAGCTTGATCCTCTGGGCAGTAGTGTTTAGTAGTAGTCATGAGTTTAAAAAAATGTTAAGTTGCCATGGAAGTGCAACCATTGCTTTCGTATGCTTATCTGTTATAATTACTTAAAGAAGGACATCATTTTCATGTCAAATATGCCGGACAATTAAGTTATAAGGAACAATTGTGATTATGAAATTATTTCATAATTTTATTTTCATTACATGACATTGTGCTTTGTGATGGTACTAGCTGTACCTCGTTAAAGTACATGGTACAACCAAGTATGCACTTTCCTTTGTTATATGATAATTCACTATTTAGCTGTGCTGGGATTTGCATAATGCTATCTTACACACAACAGTTACGCAATGAACTTATCATGCAAAAATGAAAGTGAATGTGTGCTAAATTTCAGGTGAAATCAGATTTGCCAAGTGAATCTACATGAAAACCTGTTTATGCATAGACTGATGCATTCATAAACATTTCAGTCTTAGTACATGAGGCCCCTGGTCTTGGTAATCCGACTATGACAAATGTAACGATGCTAAACTCAGTTCTTGTGTAGAGTTTATTTCATAACTTCAATAACATATTGTAGGCTATATAGCCTACTGTGTTCTCCTCTACTTGAGCTAGTCAAGTGCTCAACAGTGATGGGCTTTATGTTTTGGGATCTATCAAGGCTGATTTCAGTCTCCAGGTTTCTCACTATCCAAAGCTTCCACTCCAAACCTGAACAAAAGGAAGGCTTGAGTGATTTTGGGTAAAGGGGGATAGGGGTGCCTGCTGCTGCTGCTCCATCTGCTGCAGCCATCATCCAAATCAGCTCAAGAGGGTCATTGATGATTACGTGACGTGTTGCCAGATGTGTCTGATCAAATCCCGCCCGAAAGCTGCTCAAAAACCGGCAAGAGGCACAAAATTCCGCCCAAATTCAACAAATTGCATTGATTTCTATGGGCATAAAACTGCAGGAAAAAAAAACGCCAAATGACCTCAGACGGCCATCCCAAGCAGCCCAATTGGGCGGGTAGCCGCCCAATCTGGCAACACACATGTGGCACATGCCAATGACATGCGGAAAATGCAGAAGAGGCATGTCGATCCAAATACTGTCACGTGACCCTATTCTTGGTTATGCTGGGCTACTACGGCTACTACTTATTATTATATTGTTATTTTCCCGCTAATGGGGTTTCCATGTGTGTTGATCTGTGCCTAAACCAAAACTCTATATAAACATGTTGAACTGTACCTAGACCAAAACTCATTCCTAACCTTTCAGTGTATAATGTGTGTCCACTAGTCTATAAACCTATCAGTAAAGAACTGTTTAGAGGAAAAAACATAGTCTTCCTTTGACATCTGCATGTCACATGTCAATAAATCATCGAACCCTTGGGTGGGGTTATATCGGCCCCTGACAGGCAAAGCAATCTTAGAAAAAACATTTGCAATACAATGACTTAATATTTTCAGGGGACCTAGTGAAGGTGGGGTCTGTTGGCCACCTTCAATATAGGCCGTAAGTGCCAGGAAAATCCTGGTTTGTGTTCATAGTGCGGCCCTTGGAGGACACTGGAATGAAAAAGGTTCTCCACCCCTCAGTTTCTAATCCCTACACCAAGAGTGCTTTCCAATATGCGGACTCCCGTCCTCAGCCTGTTCTTGTGGCCTCGCGTTTTGCTGACGCTCTGCCTCAATAAACAATAAAGTT
Organism: Engraulis encrasicolus; assembly: GCF_034702125.1. Lineage (NCBI taxonomy): Eukaryota > Metazoa > Chordata > Actinopteri > Clupeiformes > Engraulidae > Engraulis > Engraulis encrasicolus. The sequence goes on along the minus strand of NC_085859.1, from coordinate 22,563,166 downwards.
TCCCCACTGTCAGCCTAACCACAACTTTTGGGGGACTATTCTTCATTCATTATACCGATTGCAAATAAACAAATGGTTAGAATTGCGCTTTTGCAACATATTGAAATAAACTTCTGTCGCCAGTAGTGGTAGTAGAGTAGAGTATCATTTATTGATCCCAGAGGGAAGTTAAGGTGTCCAGTAGCATACATACATACATAAATACATACATAAATACAGAAGACATTGCACACATCCTTGCACATATATTAACCATGTATAGCTCACTCTTACATGCATACAGCCCTCTTTCTCTCACACACACACACACACACCAAATTATAAAGTGTCCACAGTGTCACAAGTGTCTTAGCTGAGCGGCATTAGGCAGTCATGCGTAAGCGGTTAGGCCGTCAGACTTGTAGCCCAAAGGTTGTTGGTCTCACTTTCACTTTCACATAGCAGCCCACGACAAAGTAACCAACAAAGTGTCCAGGAGAGTCAGACGTCACTGTGCATAGTAAAGATTAAGTGTCCAGGAGTATCAGAAGTCACTGTGCATGTCAGTGACGTTATCGTGAGGCTACAAGCATGCAAGGGAGGACAGGAGTCCGGTCCTCATATTAGAAAAGCACATACAATCTCCCGTTCCCTCTCCTGCTCTTTCTGGTGTACCTGTCCCGAGGGCCGCTGACAGCTTTTGCAGGTCCTAGGATGAAGTCATCTGACAGGGCCCCCTTCCCAATACATAAAATGTAATGGGGACCCAATTCTGAGGGCCCCCATCTATCTCCCTGGGCCCGGGACAACATACCCCTTTGTCCCCTCCTGTCGGCAGGCCTGCCCGTCCCTCTCCTGCTGCTATTGCTGCTGCTGCTGCTTTATCACCTGCAGCTGCATTTCCATCTCCTGCATGCGCTGCTCCTGCCGCTGCCACTCCAGATGCAGCTCCTGCTCCACCTGCTGCACCCGCTCCTCCTGCGCCTCCTGCGTTGCCTCCAGCAGCTCCCCGTCCAGCTGCTGCATGCGCTGCTCCCACTGCTGCCACATCTGCCTCCACTCCTCCTGCCACTTCTGCTCCGTCTGCTGCTGCTGCGGCTTGTTGTCCTCCTTCAGCCTCCGCTCTGTCTGCGGCCGCTGCTGCTGGCGCTGCTCCTGCTGCTGGCGCTGTGCCAGCTTCTGCTCCTCCCCCCACCGCTGCTTTCCCTCCTTCCGCGGTCTCTCCTCCTGCTGTGGCTGCTGCTCCGTATGCCGCCGCTGCACCTGCTCCCCCCACCGCTGCTTCCCCTCCTCGGGCCGCGGTCGCTTCTCCTCCTCCTGCTGCAGCAACAGCCTCTTCTCCTGATGTTTTTGCTGCTGAAGCCTCTCTTGCTGGTGCCTGTGGACCACCTGTGCAAAGGCTGAGTTTGAGTAAAGTGCAGGGCGGGAGCTGTATGTGTGTGGACACTGGGGACAGGCGTAGTGTCCTGATGGGTTAGGCTGTTCCCAGTATGAGGAGATGCACTGCCTGCAGTAACTGTGTCCACAGGGGATGGACACTGGGTCTTTCGGAAAATGACAACACAGAGAACACCTGGGGTCTTCCACATGAGCTATGGACTCCCTGTAGAGGAAAGAGTAGCATTTTTTTTTAAAAGAATCAATTGGAGGTTAAGGGCTTATTCACAAATCAAGGTGAGCATAAAGAACATGAAAAACTATATGCAGTCACCCCTGATATTCCATTCTCCAGGTTGGCAAAAAAAGACCTCAGCCATCTTAACTTTTGAGGCCCCAAAAGTTGAATCAGTTCATGTACCCATTACAGAGTATTTATACACACTGTTTATTGCAAATCCATCCACCCATCCTGTTTAAACAAAGTATCTGCGGCAGTGGTTGGAGCATAAGTATAATATCCCTGGCTGACACACCTTATTATGGAGATATAAATATAGCCTAAAACATTCCAAGATAGACGTTGCCGGAATAATCTCTTGAACCTTTGCTATCTCTGGTGTACAAGTACATTAATATTAACGGAAATTTCAGATAAGATGGTGTGCTTCTATGAAAATGAGTGTTCATTTTTGTCACCCTAATATCTACACTTACCTTATTGTTTTGTCTTCCTTTCTGACTTTCAGGTCAGGTGTATAAATCATATCTGGCAAGACAGACACCTGTCTTTTCAGCTGACGAATGTCCTGCTGCATAGCAGTCACAACACGTAGCACTGGGTCCTCGTCTTGAACACGTCTCTTCCTTGTGTTCATTGGTGACTCATCAGAGCCACTCCTGTGAGGTTCCTTTAAATATAAGAAGGCAACCAAATCAGTTTTCATTAGAGATGCACCGGATCCTGATTTTTAGGATCCTGCCGGATACCGGATCCACTGCTTAAGATCCTGCCGGATCCGGAACCGGATACCGGATCCTACGAAAGGGTTGAAACACATGTACATCTTGGATCCTGTACATCTCTAGTTTTCATCCTCCCACTGTCTCAAAGTGGTTTGTCATGCTCTAACATACAGTACAGTGCGTCAACCAAAACATAGACCATACAATTATTTCCATACAGAGAGACAAATCTTTAACACTTCACTTGACACCCCCTTCATAAGCCTGACATGGCGTTGACATAACTAGAACACAACACTACTCATGGAATGTCGACTACTGTCATTAATATTCATTAATTGTCATAAGTTATGTCACATTGATTGGAATGTCTTTGTTATGACACCTTGGCATTTACCAAGATGATCAAGGCTTCCTATGCATGTGTCATGACACTTTCACATTAGCTATGGCCACTAGTTGAGAAGGGTCTGTGGGGTCCATTTCAAAGTAGTACCTCCCATCCTCTCCTTTTGCTTGTGACCTCGTGCTTCTCTGATGCCACACTGTGAGCCTAGGCAGAGCAACCTTTGGGGGGCTTTACCCCATTCAACACCCAAATTGCAAATGATATTGCACTGATTCTTGAGAAAGTGGCTAAAACAGGTTGTAATCTTGAAAGAAAAAAACGAAGTGAATTACAAAATAATATGGTATATCCTCGTAGACAAAGGTCTTGGCTTTTCAGAAATGCACAAGGCCAATCTCCCCATTTTGATTTTTTTTCAGAAATCAGGTTTTCCTCCGATCATACCTTGTTTTTTGTCAACACCGTCAGACACAATTAAAAGCAATAAAAAGTGTATTGATTTGGTTGCATATGTATCTGGAGTTCTTAAGTGATTGTGTGTGTTTTTTGGTTCACACATACGCCTTTAAATGTTGAGAATTCACTTTCATTCTATTTTAATACTGCTTCATGTGTTCTAATTTAAAAATATGTGCTGTCAGACAATGCTTACTTAATGCCTAAATAGATCAAACATTTTTTTGTAATTTCACAAATATTCGTGTAGGCTTAAATTATTTTGGTAATTCAACAACTCCAAAGGAAAATTTTGTAAGCACATTCATTTAAAATGTCCAAAACTCCTTCTTACGGTGGTGATTTAAGAACTGACGGTGGTGACAGTAATCTGAAGGTGGTGAAAGTGACCTAATTATTACCTACATTTACCCCTCTCAAGTCAATGACATCTAGTATAAACACTTTATTTTTGTGTGTGCACAGTATGTTTGTGCATGTGTTTTTTCTTCATTTATTAGATACTCTAGGAAGTAGACCTAGATTATTGAAAATGTGGCATAAACAGCTTTGAAGTTGTTCAAATCCAAAATATAGAGGTGTACTTTGTATTATCATAGATGAAGGTCTTGGCTGTGCAGTGAATGTATTGGCCAAGCTCCCCATGTTTTACATTTTTCATAAAATGGGCTCGCTCTTGGTTTTGTCACCAGCGTCAGACAGAATTAGAAATTAAAAAATATGTTTACTGTATTTAAGTGAATTACTTTTGCAATTCAACATAATTGTAGATACTTATTGGAAGCATATTCTTAAAACTTGTTAAAAACATGTAAAACACATGTTTTTTTGTGAACTACATAAGATGTCACCACCGTCAGGTTTTGTGACAAAAAACCCTCCAAATGCACCTCAGTGGAGGCTGGAGTGTAAGTTTGGGTCACAATTATTACTAACATGTCTGGTAATGTTTCATTAACCAGCACAATTTAGTAAAATATGGAACAAGATGATGAGCGGAACAAAATCTGACGGTGGTGACATCTGACGGTGTGAGACAAAAAAACACTCTTTTACATATTATGCATTTTTTGCTCACATTAGCCACTTCCTTTTCGCTCTGTTTCTTAGGGGCTTCATGCCGCTTCTGAAAAAGTATATATAATTAACATTAATTGTAACATAATAGTATTAAAACCCCCGACGGTGTTGACAGTTTATGGTTGGGACAGTACCAGTGTCCAAACAAATTGATAAATTGAGGAGAAATTAGTAAACTTACAGGAGCTTCAGTGATGGATAAGTATTCAGTAGAGCTAAAGGTTTGAAAAGGGGTCCTAAGTAATGACAATGCCCTTGTGCATACCTGATTTTATTGTCTTTTTCTAAAAATCTGACGGTGGTGACTAATATGCTGGACAGACTTTGAGCAATCAGAAAATAGTAGTAAATATTGCTTTACACACACTATGTGCATATCTGCAGAACCACTTCAATATGGACTTTCACATCATGGTGATATTATTCAATAATATCAGTGATTTTTACATTTTAAGTCAATTGAAATGATGATGTCTTTCCTTGGGACAACTGTTTTTACAGGGTGTGGGCAGGTTTATAGCCATGAAAAGTAATAAAATTACACTTAAATATTTCAAACGACTGTACATTTGTGTAACAGACCCCTGGGTCTTCACCTGGATTCATTTTGTTCATGAAAATATTTTTTATTTTTATCAGAATTGGCAGTTTAGTGCAGATACATGTTTTAGCCGCTTTCTCAAGAATCAGTGGTTGAATAAAACCTCTATTGTCAGTGATATCTACTGTGGCCTCGCATCACAAGGCCACAGGCAAATGGAGAGGACGGCAGGTAGGCTACTAACTTGAGTTGGAACCTATGTCAAGACTACTTGATATTTGACAGCATGACTAGAGGATGACATTTTTCGTGAATTCCCGTGGGTCAATGGGAGTCAAATTTTTAAAGATGAACGGGAGCGGGCAGGAGTGGGAATAAAGACGAATGGGAGCTGGCAGGACCGGGAATACAAATGAACGAAAATGAATGATTTTGAGTGGGAGTGGGCAGAATTGGAGACATTATTACAGGAGTGGGACGGGATGGGATTTCCTTTTTTTCACTCCAGCCCGGCATGGGAGGTGATGGGATTTTTTTTCTGGCACTGGGATGGGATGGGAGTGAAAATCCACTCCCGTGTCATGCTCTAAGCATGACCTACAGATGATGCTTGCTTTAGCCTTGTACCTGTGAACACCTGGAAGTAGAAGCACGCTGCCTGGTGAGAAGGCGAAAGAAAACCTGCAGCATCACCTGCAGGTCAATATTACTAACGTTGTCATGACATAGACCATTCTCAGGTAATTTTGGTAAATGTCAAATTGTCATGACACGGGCATGGACAGTCATTGGTATGGACAGCCACCTTGGTAAATGTTAGGTTGTCATAATTAAGACACCCCAAACAATGTCGGGTCGATTGTAGAAAGTGACATAATTTACCACATGTACATTACACAAAAATAGTTTGTACATGTATTTTACATTACAGAAAAGTAGTTCAAATAATTGAGTGAAACAAAAACGAAAACAAATATGGCCAATTTGGAATGTCTCCATTTAGGATGCATTTGAAATGAAATAGTCTGTATTTTATTGCATTCTATTTTTGCATATGAAATGTGACTGACATTTCTAGTCAATATGAAATTATCAATTAATCTATTCATGAGTTTGTATTTGATTGTCTGTCAGGAATAAAATCACAAAAGATCAGCCCAGGATCATCAGTTCACTTACCTGCTTCAATTCACTGTGTAGCGATTTCGTTTCCATATTTTCAACAGCGTCAACTAATGTGTGTCTCTGCAGTACTGGGATTCTGTAGTGATCTCTCACATGGGTGAAACAGAAGCAGGCAGAGCAGGTCAGACAAGACTTAACAGCCTTAAGTTTCCGCCCGGTGCAGAAATCACACTCCACATCTCCAGGACCAGCATAGCTTTGGGCAGGTAAGACAGGACTAAAGTGCTCTAGCTTGTGGACCACCTGTGCCAAGGATGAATTTGAGTAAAGTGCTGGGCGGGAGCTGTATGTGTGTGGACACTGAGGACAGGCGTAGTGTCCTGATGGGTTAGGCTGTTCCCAGTATGAGGTGATGCACTGCCTGCAGTAACTGTGTCCACAGGGGATGGACACTGGGTCTCTCAGTACACCTGTGCAGACTGAACATCTGAAGTCCTCTTTGGTCAGCAGACTGGCAGCCAACTCACTGTAGAGACAAAAGCGGTGGTTCATTTCAGGCACACTCTCCACACCTCATTTGAATAAAAGTCAAGTTCAAGTCAAGTCAAGTTGGTTTTATTGTCAATTTCTTTACATGCACTGGTCATACAAAGAATTTGAAATTACATTTCTTGCTTTCCCATGCAGACATAGACTAATCTAGGTAAGGACATAGACAGTATAGACATAGACAGTACTCATACATGGACATAAGACAGTATGGACATAGACAGTGCTCATACAGACATGCTCATACAAGACTGGACAACAGAAGACTTGTAGAGAACACTGATGATCTCAGTGAATGAAGACAAACTGGGCTACTTCTCAGTGACTAGACCCAGGGATGACCGGAACACTCAGCATACTTTAATGCCTCTTTTCCACCTTTTCGTGCCCAACCGAAAAAGCAAAAGTGGCGTGCTGTAGGCCTACCACAAAACCGGTAGTGGAAGAGGCATTAGAGATTTTTTTTTTTATTTTTTTTTGGTGCACAGAGTGACTGACGTTTCGACGCAACTGCGTTGGTGTGTGGAAACATCAGTCACTTTGTGCACCAATTTTTTTTTTTAAACTCTAAAAGTATGCTGAGTGCTCCGGTCATCCCTGGGTCTAGACACCGAGAAGTGGCCCAGTTTGTCTTCATTCTGCTCTCCTGGACTGTGAGCACCACAAGGGCTGCAGCTTTCACTTTCTCCAAGGAATGATGGTGTTTACCTGGAATGAGCTGGTGTGATGGATTCTACTTTAATGTCTTCTGAATCCATTGAGTGTAGTCCAGGTGAGTGTAACCTCTCCAACTTCATGACACTGCAATCAGAACATTGTTTGAATCGTGTCACTACTATCACATGCTTACAGTAGGATGTACTGAATATTGTTTTAAGGTGATTGTCATCAGCTGGGAATTTCCTCAAATTCCTCTTCCACGTCACTATGCATTTTATTGTTCAGTAAAACTGTGTTTGGTAGTGTTCACAAAACCTAAACATTCTAATAATTAAATTATTTGCATATTGTATACTACTGTAGGTGCACAGTGTGCATACTAAGTAGTACTGTAGAGTGGCACAATGGTCTTCAGCACAGTTTATCATACAAGTTATAAACATTTTACTGTTGTGAAATAGAAGAACAGCACACTGCCTGCAGTGTATCTTCTGTGATTTTGTACATTTTATGTGCACTCAAATTAAAAATGATCTGTGTTAAGTGAAGGAAGATTTCTGTGCACCTTTTGTCAGGTGGTTCATATTCCTGTTTGAAATGTACAAGTTTATCCATGTACTTCAAACAGCTGGATGCAGGTGAGTCTGACCTCTTCAGTTTCACTATTACAGCTCTACAACTAGCGTGTTTAAAGACTATGTACAAATGTGCTTTGTGTATTGACCAATTAAAACATCACAAGCTCACATCGGGTCAGGTGTAAATTCTCCTGTGAGGTTTCCTTGTGGATCCATCGACTGCAGAGACACACAGCTGGGTGCAGGTGAATCTGACTTCTCCAAGTTTACTCTGAAATCAACAAAATCAGAGATTTCAGCTTACCTATTCAGATACATGCACAGCAACAGATCCCTTTTAGACCAAACCTCTTAAATGCCCCCTTGACCTTTCATAAGCCTCCAAACGACCCCTAGACCTCATCATCACCCTGCCAACGCCCCTCCTAGAGCTAAAAAAATGAAATAGACTAATGCACCTTAATTGCAGCTTAGCACCCCTCTATGGCCCCCATTGAGAGAGTATTTTAGACCTACCAGGATGGGCAACTGAAGGCTACATGCGGCCCCCCGCTTCACTGAGTGCGGCCCATAGCTAAACCATACTTCAAAAAAATGATGAACAGACTTTTTTTAAACCACTGCAGAGTCAACCTATTGAAGTTATACTTTTGGCCGACAGAGAACAGTCCTATTCCTTCCAAACTTTTTCGGCAGTCACCGAACAACCAACTGCACCTCGAACCTGCAAGTTGCAGTCAGATCTGTGGTCCTCTGGTCCTCCGGTCACGATGAAAAACTGTGGCCCTCCTTATCATGAAAGTTGCCCATCCCTGACCTACAAAGACTCCCACCCACCTGGCTCTGGGCTTGTCGGGGGCACTCTCCTGGGACGTGTGGCTGGTGGCCCCCTTGTGGCCATTGCTCTGCACTGCACCCTCTGGCCTGTAGCTCCTCGGCACCATGGGGCGCCCTGAACCCAAGGCAGACACCTGCAGAACCGAGCCCTGGGATGTGGCTGCCGCTGATGAGGAGGATGATGATGAAGATGGCTTGGGCATGGATGTTGATTGTGCTGGGCAGGGCTGCTGGTAGACAATGTTATCAGTCAGTGATATCATGTGTGGAGAGAGCACTCATCAAGCAAGATGCATTATTCAACACCACCATGAGCAGCATGTTATTAGGCCTAATTGAGTAAATAGCTGAATGAAGAAAGATAAGGGGCAGTCTATTTGCAAGTTTACACGTTACTAGGTTGGATGTTTTTAACAGTCGTTTCCCTCTGTAACTCTACTCAATCATTTTCCAACCAGTGGTTGTCTGGGGATCCCTAATGCTGCCTTGTGTCCTCGTTCTGATCAGCTGGACTGCTGGGCTTAGTTGTGCTAGTGATTTAGTTTGCCCATAGCCAGACTATCAGGTAGTATCCAGACACTGATTCAGCAGGCCTACAGAACAGCACATGGTCATTGGTCAGACGGTAAGCCTTCCTACCTCCAGGGTCTGGGATATGGGGCGCTGGGTCGCACTCCACAGGCTGACAGGCGTGGCTCACATAAAGGTCTTATTCCCACCTGCCAAACAGATGATATGCTTTGAATTTAGACTATTTTAAAAAATAGTAGTCAATTTTGTAGTCAAACTATGCACATTTTACGCAATAGAGAACTACTTAATTTATATAGACAAAACCTTGTCTCAACTATGCAAACACATATTGGTCTACTTCAAAATTTCTCTGAGCCTTGCTGATGTAAAAACTGGTCTAACATTTGTTGTAGGCTATGTAGACCAAAGAGATGCTTGAGTTGATGCTTGGGCTTTTGTACAGCCATGTAAAAGGAACAGTTCAATAGCAGCAGTAGCTCTCCTAATTATTTAATCTATTGTATTATACATATTTATATCATGAATATTTTAGGTCTGCTGACTGTTCTGTTGAAAAATCACAACAGACAGTGACATTGTTGAGCATCTCGTGGATTCTCTCAATGAACCCACACAAATGTTTATTCACATAATATTCGCTAATCCCCACACAAACATTCGGTCAAAACACATGACAAATTCCTGGAGGGAAACCGTTTCCTGGTGAAAATTAAGGAAATTGTGCACAGAAATATGTGCCCGAGGTTATGAATAAGTAACCCCAGTCGCTCAGGATTAAACGTGACTGCTCGTTCTGGTGAGTGGCTGCTGTGCAGGTGCGTTTTTCCGAAGCTGTGATAGGCTATTTTGGTAACCTGTAGGCTACTGTGCGCAAACCAAATTCCCATAAAGTCAAACAATGCGAACCGGCATCACATTCCTAGTTTTGCCTGTAATTTCTCACCTGTTGCACGTAGCCAAGGCTACTCTTTTTCTGATGTTGCATTAGTCTCGCACGATAGTTTCGACAACATACTTTCCATTCCATGATGACGTTACTACAATGCTGTCAGGTCGGTTTTTCTCATGGTTATTAAGTCGGGTGCGGTCAAGATAAATCATTTACATTGACTAGTTCAACAGTTAGGCCTAGCCTACATGTCATTCTTTTCTGCTTTTTATTAAGAATTTTGCCCACTTCAGTCCCGACTGTCAATCCTGACAATAAAGCAAATATGCTAGCACGCGTGTTTTCAAATGCCCATGGAGGCTTAAACAAAAAGACAAATATTACCAGCTCATTTCATTCAGGGTAGCCTACTGCATTCCCACGCGCAATGCCAGGTGCTACGCGCGAAACGCACCATTTTTTTTTAGCAAGCATACAAATCAGTGCCTGGGGTAGGCTATTCGGACTCAATCCGTATAACAAAGTCATGGGTAAATTAGCCCATTTTGTTCCATCTCACCATTTGTTCTTCTCTCTCCAATTTGCTTGCTGTTGATCTCAGAAGAATCTTTCTCTTCCGTGTATCCTCTCAGGTTTCTCAGACAAAATCTGATTGACGCGTAAATGGTCCGACCCACATGCGGATGTAAGCCTACGTAACACAACAACAAGGTAATGTTACACAGTAATAAATGCTAATCCACACCTCATTTGACGATTTGATTGAAGACGTCGGGAAGGCTAAAGTTACAAATGGTAGCAGTGAGGACACCTATTATTCAGTGATTGCATTTGGATAAAATACTAGGCATGTAAAACTTATCGCTATTAAGTATGCTATTCATGATTTAGTCTGTTGTTATCATTTAATAAATCGATGTTTGTAATGGCTGTTGACATGTAGGGACTACTCAAGCTGCAGGTAACACAGACGCGCGCGCGTGCACACGGAGAGAGAGAGAGAGAGACAGAGACAGAGAGAGAGAGAGAGTCCTGTTTCATCCAGAGTGCCCTGCTCCAACCACAGCTCAAGTGCTTAGACACAGGCACAATAACATAGTCAAGCAGACACCTCACCAGAACATATCATAATGCTTTCATGAAAGTTTAGTGATTCCCAAAGTGGGGATCAGGAGGACCCAAATGAGTCATAGACACATTGTGTCGCGCAGACAGAAGGGAATGCTTGGATGAAACCCACACATGTATATATGATCATCATCACACATACAAATTAAACTCCACTGAATAACCTGACATGGGTTATTGGTTAATGACACAGAAAACCTGCTTTTACTGTAGCGCTGCGCACACACTGGTCAGTTTACTTAAAAGAATAAGGATAGTTTAACATGCCACTTCCCATTTCCTTAATGAATTTCTTTTCCGAGGCTATGTATTTTTTCCATTCCTGGAAATATGAGGTTGTCAGGTTTCATTTCCAGACATTATGTGTGTACAACTTCATGTTCAGTGTGATTTATATTCCTGAGGCAGTACGGCAGCCTGGAGGCCCACCTGCTCCTGACGTGTGAGTTCAGCATCTGAGAGTTGGCCCTGCAGCCTCCAATCCTCTCCAAGGAGACCCTGGACAGCTTCGCAGGTCAGACTCCATTCACACTCACCAACATCTTGTCGTTACTTGCTGTGGTAACAATACCCAAAAAACACACGTTCACACACAAAACTCCTTTGTTTCCCCACAAGTTCCTTTGATCATACCGCTTTGCATGTATTCTCTCACAGGTTCTCGCACAGGCACCCAGAGTGTAGGTTGATTACAAAAGTAGTGGGTCTGAGATATTGCTATATTGCTGTAATAGTGCAGCGGTTAACCAAAACAATCGTTCAGTTTGTGATACAAGCATGAACATTGGTATACATATAGCCAAAGGCATTCCAAAAAGATCTGGATATGAAGGCATCATGAGTTGTCAACATGATGCCCATGGCAGCCATTTTTCAAAATGGCCACCAGCAACAACAGTTTTCTTATGA
>NC_085859.1:22542627-22551109 GCF_034702125.1 Engraulis encrasicolus | reverse complement strand
GAATTTTTTCAAATAGATCATGCTGCCCATGCAAAAAAAACGTGTATTATCCCATGGACACAGTGCAACGACATGATTAGTGAGACTTTTTGCATGTGGGCTGCAAAACTCAATTTTACAGACATAAAAAGGTCCTATCTGATTATGTCACACAGCTCTTCTACATCTTCTACACCAAATAGAGCAGTGGTTCCCAACCTTTTTCTTCAGGGACCCATAGTTTTACCATTGTAAGCTTTGGTGACCCAATCGTGCGAGCGCCCGCACGACAGGAAGTCAGATGATACTGCGAAAACTCATTAGTTATCATTTTATTCCTCAATTTGTCTTCAGTCAAATATAGAATAACTGTTTAATGTATCACTTAAATTGTGTTGCTTCTATGCATAGGCTATATTAGTTTGCTTTGTCATTTATTCAACATGGGCTATATACAGTATGGTATGAAAATTAAAACCCTTAAAATCAAGAGGGCTTTGCGACCCACTGTGGATCTTTGGCAACCCATAGGTTGGGTCCGGACCCATAGGTTGGGAACCACTGTACTAGGGGACTACATTTACATAGATGAGTGAAGAACAGCATTCTATTATACTGATCCACGTAAACCGTGGGTGCAGATCACAGTTCTCTTTCTTTTCAAGGGGTCAGCTGTCCCGGGCCCAGGGAGACAGAGGGGACCCAGAATTGGATTCTAATTACATTGTAGGCTATGTATTGGGTCGGGGGCCCTTTTACTTGATTTTGTCCTGGGCCTGGCCAAAGCTGTCAGCGGCCTTGACAGCCACAGCCACCTTATTAAAATGCTCAATGTCATGGGTGGTCTTCCAAGGGAAAGGTTCCAAGAGCGTAGTGGAAAGTGTGCACATCCAGCAGAAAAGCATCAGCAGGTGCCAAATCAAAAAACTGTCACATGTAGAAGCGGGAAAGGATCTGCACACTGCTTGCAAAAGACTTAATTTATTTGGAGCAACGTTTCGATCATAGATCTTCTTCAGGCATCAAGATCCTTTCCCGCTCCTCCAAAGGTTCCAAGAGGACCATCCCCCGTCATGATACGAAAAGTCCAATACCTTAAGAGGAAAACAACTGATAACAAATGATTGCCATTGTTGTGTCTTCTCCTTACTTTTGCCCTGTTTGAACAGACAGTGACCTGAAGCAACTTTACTGACTTGAAAAATTTAGGAGCACAAGGATGGAGGTGACAGGAAGGATAAGAAGCAGGTACAATGTGCTAAAGCAGGTCTAACCGAAACATGTTGGCATGTTTATGTAGCCAAAGGAATTAATGATTGTGTCAATCTTGGGAAAAAACGGGAGAGTTTTTTATTTTCCTTGACAGACCATAACAAACCGGGACAATTCTGGAAAAAACCTTGTCGTGTGGTAACTCTAGTTCAGGAGCTACAGGGGTCGTAAGTAAGGAGTCAACAGTGATCTTTGTCATGACTTCCCTAGATATGCTCGTTATCCATGAGACACAAGTTACACTGGAATTGCATGCAGGATCTGTGTGAACTAACATCTTGAGAGTACCTGAGGGAAGTTTTTTTTTGACCTATGAAAGAAGTTAAAAGGATCAGTGACGTTGGTGTCAAAATAAGGGAGTGAACTGGGACTGAGTCACCAGGCCACATATCCGGGACCCAGACAGTGAGTCAGATTTTTGTTTTAACATGATAACATCATATACTGTAATTAGAGTAAATGGGGGGTCCAATGAAGCTGGGTGCATAGGTCCCAGAACCCCTAGGTGATGATGATGCAGTGGCTAATAGATGCATGCTGTAGTGCAGTGAGTCTAATATCATGCTGTAGTGGGCGGAGGAGTACAAATGTGACCCAGGGGGATGCTGTAATTGCTCTTGTGTACTAGGCTATATGCAGAAAACACAGTTGGAATTAACTGTGAAAGGAAGATCAAAGTGGAAAGGGTTGATGTTGAGTGCAGTGACTAAATTGCAACTCTCAGTTTCACTGAACAACCAAAAACTCCAACATTTTCCATTCTTCACTACCTTGATTTCAAGACATATTTATTATGTCACTTGAATACTCATGAGGAAAACACATTTCTTCCTAACCTGCTCCATAATTCATGTATAGCAGGCCTGCTGACAGATGGATATTCCTCTTGAACTGTGACTGAAATATTACGTAGTGTTCCATGAAATGTATTTATTTAGGGTATTATGCAAAGCGTGTGCACTGAAGTTTCAGGCACGGCATGATGACTTTACAAAAGCCACTGTGTACAAATTGGGAAATCAGTCCCATTTTAGGCGACTTAAAAGGAAACAGTGCAGGTGTTGGTCTTTGCAACTCCATGATAAATTACGCACCTTGTCTCTGAAACAAATGGCTTCAACCAAGAACAATGTCTTACTTTTTGCAATCTGCAGGAGACCTGTTTGAATATCAAACATGTTTAGTGAAATAGAAAGGCAAAATGCAATTGCATTTCACAGTCAGTGAAGCTTTGCCTCTCTCTAAATACAAGTGACAGAGGAATAGTTTGTCGTTCCCTTCAGCAATAATTTGCATTATGTCACAGAGGCAACGTCACCTGTACCCCATATAATACAAATATTTAAATAGGCCTACTTCTTTCCGCCACATTCGTTTGTTGATTCACTTTGAAACGTGGACCTATTCATGAAGTGGGCAGCCCACCCCATAACCCCCCGCCACCCCCTCTCTAAAAAAAAACCATGTATTGATACATAGGAATGCAATGAAGCAATTACTAAAGGCGTACTTAATGTTAGTGCTTGGATTTGCAGATGTCAAAAGGTACGTTGACAATATTTTCCCAGATTTTCAAATTGATATATTTATTTTTAGGCACTCTAAAATGTCCAGACATGAATAGAATGACCATGTGTGAGTCTGCAGTACAAGATAGCAAGAAAAAACAAAAACAAAATGTGAATTCCTCATTCTTCATGTCACTCATTGACACCTGTCCACCACGACTCACCAGCACCCTCTTTTGGTTGTACTAGGCAGTGCACTGCGCTACAGTGACTGGGGGAGAGAGCCGTAGTCGTGCCCTTGATCATATTCAAAACACAGCAGGTGCAGTATGGTGCACCAGCAAACTGGTCTGCTTTGCATATTTTTGTGTGTGAGGAGTACTTTTTAGATTGAAATCATCATACGTCTATGTGTTTTAGTTTTGTTAGAAGGTATTTCATAAAGGATAGAAATGTCTTTCTCACATGTATGGGAAATACTCATGTAATACAATACAAAATGTAGGCCTAGTGAAATTTGAGTTGTCTGTAATGTGCATGTATGTGTGCGTTTGTGTGATGGGGGGTTGAAGAACCATATTGGCTAAGTGCTTATTGTTACAAAGATATGCATTCTCTCTCTCTCTCTCTCTCTCACACACACACACACACACACACACACAGCCCCACCTTAATATCTTTGTGGGGCCCTCCCAATGACTCTGGCCAGATTCAAACCGGTGTCCCCATGAGCTAGTTGCCTGTTTATGGTACATAATTAGTGCATTCTGCCACAGCAGCACCTCCTGCCATTACATTTTTTCTTAGATAAATAGAAGAGGAAGCTCTGCTGTGCAACACTATCAGCATTAGATAACCGTCTTAAAGGTGCACCGTGTAATTTTGTAATTTATTACAGGACAGTGTGAGTAGACAGGAAATGATTGGGAGAGAGAGACGGGGCAGGACCGGGAAATGACCCCGGCCGGACTCGAACATGAGCCCAAATGTGGGGGTGGGGCTTAGCGCCAGTGCTTAATTTGAGGGGGAGCAAGGGGGAGCTAGCTCCGGAACCTCAGACGAGAGCTCCGGAACCTTGGATGGAACCTCATGGAAATACATCACAGATCCCCCTCGGGGGGGAGCCACCCATCCTCTGTGCTCCAGGACCTCCCGCTTGACAAATTAAGCACTGCTTAGCGCACTGCGCCACAGCGCTCCTCACCGTGTAGGCTAATATTTTTAGTAATTTCCAGAATCCATGCTGCCCATTCACAAATGTTACCTTTTTAACAAATACTTACCAACACCATCAAATTATAAGTATTAAATATGACTGGGAAAATTACACTTTTCATACATGAAAAGAGGGATCTTCTCCATGGTCCGCCATTTTGAATTCCCAGAAATAGACATTTTTAGCTGCAAAACTTACTGTACTTTGGTCATGCTAGGAAATACTAGTTTATTACTTAGTAAATATTCATGAAAAGTTCAAATTTGGCAATAGACAGCAGCGAGCACACTTTCAATGGGAAGTATAGTTGCAATACCTATTCTGGCCACAAGCTTCACACAGTGTACATTTAAATAAGAGAAGTGCTTTCCCAACGAAGATGCCCACCTTCTGGCAGATACCAAAAGGGGGGAGTCAAAGCACAGTAGTATATGCGGTGGTAGTGACATGACTTCAGCTGGGATGGGGAGGGGGTGCGGTTCTCCTCAGGAGATGGCTGATGCCAATCCCTGCAACCATTTCCTGCACTGCTTTGCTGTGCCATGTTTCAGAACAGGCCTTGTTTCTTCGACATCAATCTCTTTAGAATTTTGCAGAGGATTTCCCATTAGGTAGGCCTTGCTAAAATTCATAGCAGATAACAGAATCTTTCAACAGCAATGCAAAAAGAAGAAGGCTAACACAAATAAACTGGTCTGTTCTGTTTTAAAATATCTGCATTTGTCCTTGAAAAGACATATAAGGCTTTTCAAGACTCAGCAAACGAGGCCAGTTAATCAGAATAGCATGCCCAAAGGCTAGTTATGAGAGCCAATAGCTATTAATGCTTCATATTCCTTGCCAGTGCACTCCTACTGACACACATCTACAAACGTGGAATGCATTTCTCAAAAGCATAGTTGTTAGCAGTTAGCAACTTGGGTAGTTGCCAATGGGAAATTGTATTGCAACAAACAAAGTAGCTAACATATGTAACAACACGCTTTCGAGAAATGCACCCATGTTTTGTTCGGTTAGTTCAAAAGCTGTGTGGGCAGGTGCAAATTACTACGGGATACATTGCCCACACTGTGAGTCGTGGTTGGAAAATGGTCTTTCTCTCTCATCTAGTGGTGTCATGTCAGTAATTGGGAATTTGTTTCATGTTGTCATGTCTGACTCAACAAAAACACACTAAAACACAGAAAAACAGGAAACACCATACCGTGTAAAGGCAACACTTTTATTAAACCTACGGATTTACTGAACTGTTTTCCAAGTGAGATCATGGCACAATACTGATGGAAGAGAAAAAATCTTGAGGACTGATTGGCAACAGCAAAAAGCACGAAACGAAACCCAATGGAATTACTTGTTACTTGAATCACATCATTTAACACCTGTGTTTTTTTTGTCGTTGTTGTTGTTTACAAAAGGAATGTATCAATACCACAAAATGATGCAATCAACTTGCCCTTAAAGAGAAGACTGATCGGAATATAGAACAATTAAAGAGTTAAAACCTAGCCCATTTAAGAACTGTCGCATTTGTAAACTTCAAAAATGTGTCAAGTATATGCTGTGCTCTCCTTTTAATAAATATGAAAAATCGAAAGCAGTGAAAACTGCAAATACACAGCCTCCCCCCACAGTCCTTGTATACTCCTGCTCGGCAACAATAAATAAGTTAGTGATCTGAAAGTACAGTGTACTGTACAGTGAGTGAGCTGCTGCTCAGTCTTCCCAACAGAGTTATGAAAAACCTCATCCCCACCTGCGAAACCCAGCCACACGTCAGTGTTAACTACCATTATACAAACACCACATTTTGGTCTGGCGTAGATCGATTGAACTCACCCGTCATAAAATTCGAGTGGGTCATCACCACTATGGTGCTTGTCTGCCGAACGTTACGCTTCATAAAAAAGTGACCAGAAACAGCTAATTTGCACCAAGCGTTGTTTATACAAACAGGACAGCTAGTCATTGAAATATGTGACAGCAGTGTTGAGCTGTTTATGAGCTACCCTGGGTTTTCCAGGGGAATGCCACACCTGACAGCCTAATGTACGCGTTTCCTTTTTACTTCATTTGGTCAATCTGTAAACATTTACATTCGTACAAAATATTTGCTCCAGAGATCCCCCCCCCGGCCCCACAGGACAGAACATGGTGTTGAGTTTGTGTGTGGTATCAGAGAAGGATTCGTTATGTACACCTGTAAGTATTAACAGTGGGGGGAACACATACACATGTTGTGAGTGCATCCCTTAAAACTAGCCTCAATCTAACCTTCTGATGTCAAGTCTTGGTAAGCTTCCGTGACTTGTTTTGTCTACCTGTAAGTATCAACAGTGGGGTGTAACACATATAACATGTTGTGAGTGCATCCCTTATAACTAGCCTCAAACTGACCTTCTGATGTCAAGTCTTGGTAAGCTTTCATAACTTGTTTAGTCTACTACACCACTGTATAGGGTATGTTTTCCGGCCTTTCTCACAAGCAGACATGATTGTTGTCTCACCCATACATGAGGCACCAGGACTTTGAATCTCTCTCTCTCTCTCTCTCTCTCTCTCTCTCTCTCTCTCTCTCTCTCTCTCTCTCTCTCTCTCTCTCTCTCTCTCACACATTTTCCTCAACCTCTCTCTCTCTCTTTCATTCTGTTGTCTGTCACTCAGTGCCCGGGACTGAAGATGTAGTCGAGGGCCTGTCTCTCGGCGGCGGCCACGTTTGGGTGCCAAAGGTCCACCATGAAGACCACCCTGGGGCCGTCCTCCGCAGCGCCTGAAAGAAATGAAGTCCTCACGTCAGCAGTCACATACAGTACAGTACAGAACACGAGGCAAACTGGGACAAGGTGAAAACAGGAGACATTGTAAAAAATAAGGATTGAAAGTAATATCACAGACATTTCAATCATTTAAATTTAGGGCAAAAACTCTACCTACAGAATCTTGAAATCTCACACCAGCAATCAAGGGCATCAAGCAAATGGTGAGGAGGTGAAAACAAATTGTGAAAACAATGGACACAAATGTCCATCCTTTTAGAGCAAGGCACTGGTAATTTAACTGAAAAACATGACAAACACTTCTGTTTTAACACTTCTGTTCTGTTTAAAAACACTTGTTTTATTTTATTTGTCTTTGTAGGCAATCTACATACTGTTGAGGACGATATTATTAGCCCCCCTCCTGAAATTAGACATCTCTCTTGATTTCTCAGTGAGAATGGCCAGTATTAACAAGTTTGTTATTTTGGAAACAAATACACTAAGAGATAATGTCCTATTCGTTGAATTTGGATTTTTCTATTGTTACAGCGAATTAAAACAAAAAGGGGCAAAAATGACAAGGACAACATTATTAGCCCCCTGATTATTAATAGTCAATACGGTGTCATTTATGAACCAAAACTGACAACAGGCTCTTTGATTAGTTGTTAACTAGGTTGGCACGTGTAATACTATGGATTTAGGCCCATTTCTCCATTGCAATTTGTTCTAGCGCTGCGCTAAGCCCCCCACATATGGGCTTGCATGCCCATGGGGACACAGGTTTGAGTCTGGCCTGGGTCATTTCCCAGCCCTGCCCCATCTCTCTCTCTCCCACTCATCTCTTCATTGTCACTACCAAATAAAGGCATAAAGCCCCCTATATATATATATATACATTTTTCCATCACCACTATCTGAGGGCCACATGAACATAGATCTGACAGCAACTTGCAGAGTGCGAGGTGAGGTCACAGTAAAAGTAGAAATGCATAACATGCATAATGTAAGTACAGCAATAGCACATGATCTTACACCGCGATCAAACCAGTTATTCCATTGTAATGAGGTGGCTAGACATTGTTGTTACTGAAAGAATTGAAAGCCCTTAAAAGAATACCCACTTCATTTGATCCAACTAGCACAGACTCAGGTGCATTACTCCATTAGTAAATGTAGACTAGTTACTCAGTTAAGTTACTTGTGTTGGAAGGAAACTAATGGCAGATTTTTTTATTTTTTTATTTTACTTTTCACGTTTATTTTTTTTACTTTGGACACCTCTGCTAATATCTAGGCCATGTTCACAGTCAAATACTGTATGTATGCTTGTTTCCCATGCAAGCCCCTAGGCCAGTGGTGCTCAAACTGTGGTACGCGTACCACTGGTGGTACTTGAGACATCTCTGGTGGTACTTGGAAGAATTCATTTTTTGTGCATTGATTTGAAGGCTGATCAAGTTGTTGCAGTTGAAAATGTCTCTTTGGTCTCACATTTTGTAATATTAAACTGTATTAATCTGAAAACATAATGCAGAATAATACTAGGCAAGCAAGATATTTAAAAACAAACTTGCACTGAATGTGACCGTAGCTGTTGATGTGGTTATAAACCTCTCCTGTATTGACTGGCAAAAGTGAATATGGAAGGCCTTTGCTGCGATAGTCTTATGTTGGTTGTCAAGGTGGTACTCGGAGAGCTCAATATTTTCTCGGGGGGTACTTCACACAAAAAGTTTGAGAACCACTGC
>NC_085859.1:22522627-22540127 GCF_034702125.1 Engraulis encrasicolus | reverse complement strand
TAGATAAGAAAGTTGCAGGTTCAATTACAGGGAAGTGCTTCAGCACAGTGAGCAAATACGCCGATAGTATACAGTGTATATAGGGGTAAAATTGGCCACATGGACCCCGGTTAAAACAGCCTTGAGGCGTTTCCCAACCCTACCCCATCTCTCCCACTACTTTCCTGTCTACTCTCACACTGCCCTATCCATCTAAAGGCAAACTCCAAAAAAAAAAGACCAAAAAAAAAAGAAACTTGGAGGTTTGAATCCCATCCATATATCTCTCTACACACCTCCATCCATGGCTGGAAAACGCCCTGGGTTCAGAGTAAAAAACAAAAAAACGCCACAAATTTAATCCAACCAGCTCTAAAATCATCAGACCATAATGGGCACTAAAGATACATAGGTTTCCCCATTTACAAACATTTGTGCTGTGAGGAGGGGCAACCATGTGAACGCAGTGGTAGGATTGGTACTTCTGAACCAGATTTTTGAAACCTTTGCTCTTCTTGGATTAAAAAATAGCTCAATGTAATGTAATACTGCAGATCATTTCATCATGAGAGACACTTCAGATTGACAAAAAGCCGACCATTTCATACAGATCATCACTTTTTTGTCGTCGTCATCATCCCGCATCTTACCTGGAATCTTGCAGGCATTGGGTCAGCAACTCTACTGCTATTATCTCATTACACCCATATTTGGAAACTGTGCTGTGCTGTCGTTTTCTCTCCGCTGTGTCAGTGTATGCCTGTTCATGATGCATCAGTGTGTTAAATGTGTGTGGGTCACCTCACGTGGAATACTATGGGACGTCACAGGCACAGATTTGAAGTCATTAGGAAGAACATCATAATTGATTCTTACATCAATATTGTGTGAAATGAAGACTTGGTGAAGTTTGAAATCATTGGAAGGATACACAATACCTTTGATTCCGTGTCTTTAACTGTCTGATTTCACGTGGATTGAGCTGTCTTTCTCTGCTTGTGTTTCAGCATACACTAGGGATGGTACAAACCGCACCGAAAACCGAAACCGTACAATTCACACACCATACCGAACAGTGAAATGCAGTCCGTGGCAAACCGCAATTCATGTACTGCCCAGAAAAATATGTAAAACAGAGATTCTAGGAGTATCTTATCCAGTCTCTCTGATTAACACATTAGCATATAAGACCAATCAGAGGATGACAGAATTAAAATCACACCATTTTCACATTATAAGCCTATACAAACCATATGTAGGATATTTAGTGATAAGTCTGATTCTATTAGCCACTTGAAAGAGGGCATTTACACTTTATAATTGCAGTTATATAAATATGGTTTAAGATTCCCAGTGCACCATTTATCATGAACAAAAAAAAAAGAACCGTAGAGAACCGAAAACCGTGACCTTGATACCGTGATATGAACCGAACCGTGAATTTTGTGAACCGTTCCACCCCTAGCATACACTGGTGACTCAGGCTTACAGGCTTATGCGTATGATAATGGTTACAGTATGTGGGATCTTATGTGCACGTGTGTGTGTGTGTGTGTGTGTGTGTGTGTGTGTGTGCATGATTATTCATTCTGTATGCGCGTACACTTACTCATACATGGGAGTGTGTAGGCTTGTTTATGCCTATTTTTACATTTGTGTGTGTGTGTGTGTGTGTGTGTGTGTGTCGAGAAAATGAGGACTCCAGGTTCTTCTATTAGATGATTTACCTCTTAAGTTAACCTGGTTAACCAGTTTTTTAGAATAGGCCCCTGCCCCCTCACCAGGAAGGACGAACTGGATTGAGAAAGTAAAAGCCCTGCCAGATTTTTCTTGTCCGCTCCTCTGACGGGTGATTTCACCAATTATCTCATCAGTCTGGCTGAAGGGGTGACATAACATCAGCTGCTTCATTGAATTGATTTGGAAGAAATTTGTGGCAGTTTTCTTACTTTCTGAACCCGGGATGTCACCTGCACCTGCATGTCTGTCTGTCCACTGACTGCAGGTATAGATGGGTTGTAAATTTTGTTTTCCCCTGGCTGCGAGATCCTGGCTGCACACAACTCAACCTCTGATTGTTGGAAACCGCTGTCGGTCAAAAAATTAGCTCACGTGGTTGGCTGTCAGTGTCTTGCCCCTCCTCACAACACTGTGTTTCTAAAGAAAAAAAACATGTATACAACATGCACTCACCTAGGTGGCAGCGCACGCGCACATTGGTGGGCCCGTAGTGCTCGGAGATGGCGGCGCCCGGTGTGATGACGGAGAAGCAGGCGTTGCCGAACACGTTGTTGGCGATGAAGGTGCGCAGCTGGCCCAGCACCCGCCAGGCGCGCGGGCAGCGGCGGGCGTTCATGGCCAGCGGCGTGCCCTGGTTCACCAGGTAGAAGGTCCACCACTGGCCCCTCGGGGTGCTGTTGGCCTTCCAGCCCGGCGGCAGCGACGACATCACACCACCACTACCAGCAGTAGCACCGGCGGCACGGGCGCTGGCTGCGGCAGGCAAGCGGTACACGCTCTCGAACTCGGCCAGCAGCGCCGGAAAGCTGCGCTCCAGGAGCTCCACGTCGTGCTTCTGCGCGTCCCGCGAGAAGAAGGGCGCCGAGGGCAGGTCGGGCAGGAAGAAGACCTCGGGCTTCTGGATGGAGGGCCGGCCCGTCAGCAGGTAGCGGCCCTGGTCGCGCACGCCCTTGTGCACGCGGCCCATGCCCGCCCAGGTGTAGCGCTTGGCGTAGTCCTGCAGGCTGTGGTAGAGCCGCTGGTTCAGGCCCTCGCCCGCCTGCGTGCAGCGGTAGCACTCGGGCGACTGGCAGTAGGCGAAGCCGTTCATCTCCTCCTTGCCCGCGGAGGCGGCGGCGCACTTGAGGCCCTTGGCGGCGCGGCCCAGCGCCAGGCTGAGGGCCGAGGCCCCGTTGGAGGGCAACAGGGAGCCGGCGCCGGGCACCACGGCCAGGCTGCCGCGCCGCGTCTCGGCCACGCCGTAGCCGCCGCGCAAGCCCGGGCCCATGCCGCTCTGCTCGCGGCCCACGCGGTAGCAGTACCAGACGAAGAGCAGCGCCAGGCAGACGGCCGTGCCCACCACGCTGGACTCGCACTCCCGCATGGCCTGCATGCCACTCGCCACCAGATCACGCATCCTCTCCAGCGACCACAGGTCCATGTTCACCCAGAGAGACCACACGAGAGGAGGGGGACACACACGCAGACATGCACGCACGCTCGCAGATCACGCACACATGCAGCTCTGGAGGACCTTCACAACCCATGCATTCCAGTGTCTTTGCCTTTGCTTGTCTAGATCTACTGCATTCAGCTACACACACACACATACACACATACACACACAGCAACACACAGATGAATAAGCAAGTAAAGGTGGACGCTGAGAGGAGAGAGCTGCCTGCCGCAGTCTTCAACTCCCCCAGGACAGGACAGCTGACAGCGCTTCAGTCCGGCGCTGCCTCCCTCTATCCCGCTTCTTGGCGAGCGGGCAGCGTAGCAGACGACTTAAAGCCAGGGCAAATCTTCTACCTTGAAAAGCAGCAACGGCAAACTGTGCTGAAAGGTGTGTGCTGCTTCTCTACGTAAATGAAACCTCAAACAAGTCTTCCTCAAGTGGGTTGCGATGGTGACCTGGAGATGGAGAATGTTATTGAGCTCCAGAACGTTCTAGTAGTAGTGAAAGAAAGACATTGACAAGCAGTGGACAGTCAAACTTGGCTCACACACCAAAAAGCGTTCGGACCTTGGAGTACTTGCAAAGAGTTGATGGCAAAGCAGAGGCTGATGATTTAAAAAAAAAAAAAAAAAGTTCCCGGTTTTTAGCGCAAGGAGGTCAAAAGGAGTAAGAGGGGTAGTGGAGAGTGAGAGTAGCCCTTCAGGCAGCAGGAGGAGATGTGGAGTTGAGCCGGAGGAACTTGAACGCCAGACAAGAAGTGACCAGAGCAGCTCAGCTCAGCTCAGCTGTTCCCCTTTCTGCCTCTTTAGACAAATGTGCAGGGACAGCAGACCGACCGCAGGGCATCAAATTCTGCATTAGAGGGAGAGAGAGAGGGGGGGGGGAGACATTAGAGAGGGAAAGTGTGTGTGTGTCTGTGTGTGTGTGTGCGCGTGTGCGTGCATGGTAAGAGATAGAGAGTGGGAGCTAGAGAGCAGGAAAATAGATGTACAAAGTGTGTGAGGGGGAGAGGATGGTGGATGGAGGTGAGAAGCATAAATATGGAGTTGAGTAGGAGGAAGAGCACAAAAAAATGAGGCAGAGAGAGAGAGAGAGAGAGAGAGAGAGAGAGAGAGAAAGAGAGAGAGAGAGAGAGAGAAGGGGTGACAGAAGAACACAGTAAACATAATGCCCTCATGATATCCTTTAGAGAAAACCTTGACAACCATTTGAAAAGGCATGTGGCCTAGAACATAATCTCTTCCCACATACACAAAAGCTGCTTATATCATCGAGAGAGACGAGCAGGACATATAGGTACTCATTTCCAAATGCACAAATGCTTCCACTGATCACACACCCACACATCAGCATCCAATCCTCTCCTTTTGACACTCAAACACAAGGACCAGATTTAAATCTGTGACCGAGGGCAGGCCTGCAGCACCCCATGCCATCACATTTTGAAACCACACAAACCACCTCCGCAATGCACACAGTACAAAATCATGAGTCACTCGACTGTCAGTGATGCCGTTTTCAAGACGAGCTGAAATATTCGCCCGAATGTATGACACGCTGCAGTCTATGCCCAGGGGAAAACCCACAAATTTGGTGAAATGTTCGCAAATGACCTCGGTAAAGAAAACAATGTGTGAGTAAACAAAGGCTAGGAGGACATACAGCGATGGAGTCGGCAAGGGAACTCCCACGCACCACGTCGTCGGGGTTGGACCCATCCATGCAGGCTGCACTGTCATCGCACCGTCTGGAAGCCGACGCTACACTCCAGAGTAAACAAAGATGAATATGGGCTAATGACCGCAAAACGCGCAGTCTGTAAAGACTCGTAGCGGACAAGCCCAATCGAGACTCACAGTTTGATTCTAGTGAAGCACAAATCATAAGCCAAGATAAACAGAGAGGGAACTACCTCCACGCTAACGCGATAGATTCAAGATCAATGACAAACAGACAACAGCCGATAGGCTATATTCTCCTCACTCATATTGAATATCGGACATACAATTCAACTTTCAAGCCAGTGTGGCCATCTCACCTCTACCAAACGACTAGAACTACGACGGGCAGCCGCGATTGCAGAATCTTGGCCATACCCTTCTTGGAGACGCGCAGCCGCCAGCACATTACATTTCACAACGCACCCATGATTGTTCATTTTACTTCTCTGCTTAACAAAGACATCTGATTTCTGGATTCAGGCTGCCTCTCCGTCAGCACGTCTGTAGTTTTCCAAGCACCGTTGCAGCCAATAAAACGCTGTCATCCGTCGTCCATTGTGTGTCGATGTGACCATGACACAATCGAAAAACACGACAGATGATGATGCTCCGATATCTGCGGCCCACTCTCATCTTTTCTAACGCGTGTTAATGCGCTAGCCTACTATATTATGTAACTTAAAAAGCCTTTTTCGAGTGCTATAGACTGTTGAGATACAGTAGTAACATAAGAATAACAATAACAATAATAATAATAATAATAATTAATAATAATAGGCCTACAAGACTTCCGTGTGCGACTAGTGCGACCGTGTAGGACTAAAACAATACAAATAGCTTTTGTTGACTTTTCATTCAAAGTCAATTCATAAAGCTTTGGCGAAGCCCTTATCCAGAACAGCCAACAGGGATTTCCACACCATCAGTTATGTACTTTCCACCTACCTGTGCTGCTGCCCACATGCTGCAATCAGCTAGAAAGAGCCGCAGTGCAACACGAAACGTGAAGATCAAGGGCTGCTTGGGAAAACCTTGTGCACTGATCTACCTTTCGACACTAAAAAGCTCAGCTTCACTGCAGAACCTTACATAATAGCCTACTTCATGGCTTAACTGTTCCGATCAGCTGAATCTAACCCATTTCCTGTAGCATGTCAAAGTTCCACTCTACTGTAGCCTATTTGGTCACGATTACGCGCGAACGGCGCATAGCCAAATGTAACCTACGAATGTAACAAGTGATCACCGTCGTAACAACTGTACTTGAGGAAGGAAGAACCCACTATCCCATGATGCCTTGCGACAGAGTGGTGGCTACTTGGGCTACTGAGCAAAGCAAGACCCTGGAATAATCGTGCGATAATCGTGGAAGCTGTTGTATTGTAACTCTAAACCAGGAGTCTATAACTTCACTGTTTTATTACGTAAAACGACAGGCAGTTAATATTTGGATAATTTGTGGTGTCGTGCTGTTGTGTGTCTGCTGTAGTTGCTTTCTTTTGTTATACATGGGTCCCAAAGTTTGTTTATAACCTGACCGCGCGAAACTATCTGCGCGCAACTCAACCTCTGATTGTTGCAAACCGCTGTCGGTCAAAAAATAGCGCACGTGGTTGGCTGCCAGTGTCTTGCCCCTCCTCATAACATCGTGTTTACAAACATTCAGAACCCATGTATAGGCTACTTCCCCAAGGTTGCTAAGCATTAAATCGACATCAATAGGCCTACAACAATAGAGAATTACCCTCCACACCAATCTAGATTTAATGCTTAGCTACCTTGGGTAGAGGAAGCATGTCAAACAGGAACAAGAGAAAAAATACAACAAGAGAAAAAATACAACTTACCAGTGGAGGTGTCCTGAACACCTAAGTTTATTTTTTATTTTTATCAAGGATTAGTGAAAGTGAAAGCCCAATTGGGAAACTCCAACCCCATTGTGACACAGCACTCCACAGTATACAAGTGTTCACTGCACACTGCACGCAACGAAATTGCATTAATGCCTCTCCTGTGCAAGTGAGCAGCCCCCAATGGCACCCAAAGCGAGCAGTGCGGCGGGATGGTACCCACCGCACTGCTCAGCGTACCTCAGTCATGGTGGAGGATGGAGGAAAGCACTGGTTAATTACTCGCCCTACCAACCTGGTAGATCAGGACTCGAACTGGCAACCTTTGGGTTACAAGTCTGACGCCCTACCCGCTCACCCATGACTGTCGCATTTCTATCGTATACTTACAGTCTGAATTTACTGGTAGCCTACCTGAATTCAGTTCATCTTGTAGATAGTTGGATAACATAACCCTTGGAATTTGGATGAAGGCCAAACACTTCCACAGAAATTCAACAAAATACCAAACGCAAATTCAAAGCTGACCCAATGTTTGCAAAGATCCGTCACCCACATATGTTTTGTTGACAATGGCACTGAGCCATACAGCCACTCATATTGATTAATTTGCTGTACATTTTCCCCTCTGATTTAAACCCCATTACATCTGGCTGGCACCTGTGTTAATTTGGTTTGGGCTGTACACATATTATATTACATTACACTCAGCTTATGACTTCATGATATGCTAAGCAATTTATAGTTGTTTAAGGAACAGGATGTTGGTTACAGTCCCTGGAGCAATATGGGATTACTGCCGTGATCAAGGCAGGACTATTCAGCCATGGATGATATTGTGGGGAGAACACCCACATTATTATGGGATGTTCAGTTGAAATGTTTTGCTTTGTCAAATGAGCCACCAACAGTCTGTTACATAGCCCTAAGGGTGGGGTACCAATGATGGCTCGGGAGCCATTTACCGGGGGCGTCTTATCCGGTCCCTGATATAATTTTAATGTTATGCAATTTCACATGAAATATGACATGTTTTGTAAAGCAATTTGCAGTACATTTAACCCCTTGGCGCAGAGCCTATGTTATTACCTTACTCTGTCACCAAAATTGTAACGTCTATCTGGCTCTCGTTACTGTCATAGCAATGTTGTTATGCTGTAGTTGAGTATTTCCAGCAAAGAGTGAATAGGCCCGCTGGTGACCCCATCTTCAGTAAGAAGCCACGTTTCTTTCCAGGGACCCTGTAAAGGTGTTGTCTGTTGAAATGGTGGCTTCCTTCAAAATAGGCAAATGGTGCAGGGGGAAATACTGGCTTGTGATCATAGTGTAGCCCTTGGAGGACTTTGTAAAATTTGAAGTGGCCCTTCGAATGAAAAAAAGTTCCTCACTCCTGCCCTAAACCAAGCTGTAGCCTCTGACCAAGGAATAGTTAAGCCTAACTGATCAGCTTCTCTGGTAAAACATCTTGATAGTAGCCTGGAATTTGATCCTTCTGTTCAAAAGACAAACAACATAAGCATTAGGGTACAGCATGGCCTATATCTAGACATAGCAATGCAAATAGGTAATTGTGATTAGTCACATACATAGGAAGTGTGATAACTGCAGAAGGTGGAGTGGATCACGATATAAGAGCCAGAATAGGAAAAGCGAGAGCGGCATTTCTAAACTTTCGCAACATCTGGAAATCCGTAAAATATACCAACGAGCACCAAAGTAAGTAAGTAAGTAAGCTTTATTTCTAAAGCACATTTAAAACAGTACAAAACTGACCAAAGTGCTGCACAGAGGCTGGTTAGAATAAAAACAGCTAAATGAATAAAGCAAATAAAATAAGCATATTAGTAGCACATAGCATTCCAATAGACATAAAGAAAAAAAAAACATCTGCATACAGTGTACAGTTGCAGCACTGGCAGCATTGACTAATAACAAGATCAAGATCTACAACAGTTGTGTTATGTCTGTCCTCCTTTATGGTTCTGAATGTTGGAGAATGACTGAAAAGGACATAGGCAAGCTTTCCAGCTTTCATAACAGCTGCCTAAGAAGGATTCAGAAAGTATTCTGGCCTCAGAGAACATCCAACAGGGAACTACATAGGATTACGGGATGCACAGACATGGACACCCTTCTAATTTGCAGGAGGGAAGTGGCTAGGACACCTACTCAGAAAACCTTGGGACAACATCACAAGAGTCACACTTCGATGGATGGCAGAAGGAAAGCACAGGAGAGGGAGACCAAAGACAACCTGGAGGAGAACTATTGAAGGTGAAATGAAGGAGCGATCCCTTAAATGGAGCACCATTGAGAAGAAGGCCAACAACAGAGATGAGTGGAGATCCTTTGTCCTTGCCTATGTGCCACTAGGCACAGCAAGGACTAAGATTAGTAAAGAACATAGAATGGGTCCATGGAAACTTTGCTGTGGCATGGTCAACTTGTAGGCCTATTTTTTCCCCCCACACTCTATTTGGGATATGTTTGTGTCTTTAACAACAGTTCAGCCGGGCTGAGGCTTTTTTAAAACATTTATTTTAAGTTTTTTTTCTCGTTTGTTTGCCTGTTTGTTTGACTTTTCATCTTGCCCTCAGAGACTGACCCACAATTTAGATGAGGCAGCCCATTGGTGCATCTTTAATATAAGGGCCTATAGAAAGTGCTGAAAATGCCTGGGCCATTCTTTTGGCCCAGTGCGGCCCAGAAGAGGGTTAAAACCTCTTCAAGCTCAAAAGAAGACGTCCTGTCGTTTAGATTCAAGATTCAGACCATGCCGTGGCCAAACGGCAGGACACTCGTCTACCATGCGGCTGACCGTGGTTCGTTTCCCGGCCCGCATCCTTTGCCGGCCCTTCCCCGTCTCTCTCCCCACTCGCTTCCTTTCACTGTCTTCACTGTCCTATCATAAATAAAGACAAAAAAATAGATTCAAGATTCAAGAGTTGGTCATCATTATCAAAAAGACAACAAAATTGGGGTTTGGGGTACAACACTCAGTAGTAGTAGTAGCCTATAATGGTGGATTCCCAAGTAAAGTGTAGCAGACAGAGATTAAAGTGACACCAGTGCTTGCTTCCCTCTTCCCCTGTCCCGTTTAACATCTTGTATAAGCATGACTTGCATGAGAATGTTTGCAGACAAGCTGCATTTGTCCAATACCCAGTGTCACATCTGGGAATGCAATAGCACGAGCTTTTGACTTGTCACCACATGGCCGAGCAGCTGTCATAACAGGGCTCAGGCAGACCTACCACCCAGATAAATGGCCATTTCCACTAAAATACATACACAAGCCGCAGAGCTCTAAGAAGTAACACGAATGCCAATGTGTGAAAGGAGGAAGTCTTTATATGGTCATTTGCAGCGTTGGTTACCCACCATTCACCTAAGCTTCTCAATTTCAATTCCTCGTATGGTATGACTAGCGCATGTAAAGAAATTGACTTTCTGAATGTGCCCATAGGAGGTTAACATCTTACATCATGTGGTAACTGCCCAAACTTACACACAACCTTTGATGGGTTGGTCTTTGAAGCCAGCCTCCTCTTTCTTGACCACTCCTTGTACTCTCACATTGTTTCTCCACCAACATGAAAGACCCATGCTTTGTTCTCTCTTTTTTGGAGAACAGCATGCGTCCTGTGAGCACAAATAAATAAATAAATGTCTGGCCTCACAGATCCTTATCAGCTAGCCAGGCAGGTAAACAAGCCCCATAAAAGACGCTGGACACAGATTCCATCATTTATGGAAGGTTTTTTTTTTACCTGCCTGGCTAGCTGATAAGGATCTGTGAGGCCAGAACAGTTAAAAGAGAAGACCGGTGAAGCTGCAGATGACCCGACTGCATTGTCGCACCGGTGGAAGCCTGACTCAGTGCAACAACAGCAACGTCACGTCAACGAGGAAGGTATTGGATAAAACACATCCATAGCCATGGACAGGACACACGTACAGTATCCGCGAGATCAGTGGACCCGCATACCAGTACAGCTTCATTAGCATTGGCAGCAGCTACTGCACGCGCTAAAGCCCAGGCCGCGCAGACGAGAGCTGCCTATTCACGGCAAGAGATTTAAAAATGTAAAAGGCCTGACTAGATGCAACACTCATCGCATTAGAGAGGGAGAGAGAGGCAGAGGCTGCCCTGGCTGAAGCAGCTGTAATGGAGGCTGCAGCTGTAGACTTAGAAAAGGAGTACAGACCAGTGACACTACCTGCCCAAAGTCCAGAACAACGCACCAAGGACTATGTAGAAAGACACAGCCACCACGGTGGCAGCTCGCGATCAGTCCAACAAGACTTGCATCAAAGTGCTGAGCTGAATGACTACCTTGCAGCAGGTGAAGTGTATGTGGATATATCTCACTTTGAGACTCTGAGTAACCAGTCAGGCTTGTTTACCCACAAATCTAGACATGGTGACAGTGACACCCACTCAGATCATCAGGCTTACCTGCTCTCACATCCAGGGACATTAACTACAGTCCTCCAGGCTTACCCGCCTATGCACCTCAGCACACTGACAACAGCCATCCCAGACCCAGATCACCTGACCACGCACCCCAGCACACCGCCTACAGCCATCCGAGACCTGAATCAGCCAGCTACGCACCCCTGCACACCGGCTACAGCCATCCCAGACCCAGATCGCCGGACGACGCACCCCAGCACACCGACTACAGCCGTCCCAGACCCGCATCACCTAACCAGGCACCACAGCACATCGGCTACAGCCATCCAAGACCCAGATCACCTGACTACACACCTCAGCACCCCGTCTACAGCCATCCCAGACCCGGATCACCTGACCACGCACCCCAGCACACCGCCTACAGCGATCCCAGACCCGGATCACCCATCTACGCACCCAAGCAGACCGACTACAGCCATCACAGACCAGGCTCAACCACCCACGCACCCAAGCACACCAACTACAGCCCTCCCAGAGCGAGCTCACCTGCCAATGCATCCAGACATCCCGAGCCCAGCCCTGTTAGACCACCCTCACCTGCCCACGCACCCAAGCACAAAGAACACAGCTCTTCCAGACCAAGCGTACCTGCCCACATGCCCACGCACCACAACTACAGTCCTCCCAGACCCAGAGCAGCACATCACCCCAGTGACACACCCACATCTGACTTAGCAAGGTACCTAGTACGAAGTCAACTAGTGTCATCAGGACTGACCAGGTTCGATGACAAGCCTGAAAATGACTTATCCTGGAAAAGCTCATTCATGAATGCGATCGAGAACCTAGATCTTGGAGCAGGAGAAGAGCTAGACTTGTTAATACGGTGGTTAGGCCCAGAATCTGCAACACAAGCACGCCGCATTAGATCAGTAAATGTGAGATATCCGGCAGCAGGATTGTGGCTCGTATGGGAGAGGTTAGACGAAATGTATGGCGCGCCCGAAGCTATAGAGGGAGCTCTCTTCACTAAACTTGAACAGTTCCCTAAAATATCACACAAAGAGTACCATAGGCTTAGAGAGCTGTATGATTTGCTGTTAGAGATCGACTCTGCAAAGCACGAAGGCTACCTACCTGGCCTATCCTACCTCGACATGGCAAGGGGGATAAATCCAATAGTGGAGAAACTGCCATACGCACTTCAGGAGAAGTGGGTCACGGAAGGTTCACAATACAAAGAGAAATATAGGGTTTATTACCCCCCTTTTGATTTCTTTTTAGAGTTTGTACGCAGGCAAGCAAAGGCACGTAACGACCCAAGCTTTAGCCTTCTCACCCCTACCACAGCAAGCAGGAAAGATAAGGTCAGTGAAGGCCACAGTAGGAACGCAAGATCAGTCTCTGTGTAAAAAAATTGCCCACTCACACTCCAACACTGCAAACGAAGATCCAGAGAGACAATGCCCCCTATAAAGCCACATTCCCTGCAAGTATGCTGGGGTTTCAGAGAAATGTCAATGGATGACCGAAAGAGGATTCTACAGGAGAAGAACATATGTTTTAAGTGCTGTGAATCAAACAGGCATGTAGCTCGCAATTGTGAGGCAGTAATCAAATGTAGGCCTACTGAGTGTGACAGTTATAGGCACCCAACAGCCCTGCACCCAGGCCCGGCTCCATGGAGCTCCACGATCTCGCCACGTCCATCAGAGAAATCGCTCAGCACACACAGTGTCTAAACAACAAACACTGTGAAGGACTACTAGGCCTACTGATAAACCACTCTTAATGCAAAACTAAAATACAGTAGACTAATATCTTACTGCAAAAAATAGTGCTGTGCGCACCCGAAAAAGGACTGTATGATAGGGGCTGGTGCAGGTAACAACAAACACCACAGGCTGTCCGGCCAGAACAGTATGAAGATGTCCAATGAAGTCAGACACACAGAGATGGGAATGCAAACCGTGGTTTTACTAGAAAAGTAAATAGAAAATACAAACAAGACATAAGCAAAATATACATAATTGGAAATACACATAATACTATATACAATACAATATACAATATGTACAGAGGGCAGTGAGGATAACTGCCTACAGCAGCTATCTTACCAAGGGGGAGGGGAAACATGAAGGTGACTGCCTGCAAGCAGCCACCTAAGCAGGGGGGAATGAGAAGGGGACAACATGACACACAGCTACCTACAGTAGCTGTGTGGACCTCAGGCATGGGTATGTGCCTGCCTAAAGCAGACACACAGAGCATGCATTAAACAGAAAGAGAGATGCAAGTGCTACTCCACCACAGTAGCACATTACTGACCTAATGCACTCTCTGGCAGAACCATGGCATGGAGAATGAGCAATTACATACTATGCAGTCACTAGATAAAAACAGTACAGTAAACAAATACAGACATGGCATAACATAGTAACGACTCACTCTCAGAGACGCACGGCAAGCAAAGAGTACACGAGTGGACGGTGGGACCCCGAGACGTCCAAGAGCAGAGAGAGAGAGTTGGGTCCCATGCATAGATTCCCCGTCCGAACAGTGGTCTGAGGTCTGACCTCTGTCCTGGCCCTATGCACACGGCAGCAAAGCAGGGTGCCGAGCCAGGGGGTGTGCCTGTTGCCGGGGGCCCCTAGCAGTCAAGGGCCAGGAGTGGAAAATCACCGGTGTACAGGTCAAGCAGAGAGAGCAGAGCAGTAGAGGGAGGGGGGACAGGTAGCCCACCAGCAACGGGGGATGGGCAGCTGCTAAGAGCAGTGAGGAGAGGTCTGACTTTTGAGGGCTCAGGGGACTCAGGCCTCACAATTCTTAACACTAACAATCTCATTGTTAAAACTAATTAAATATGGGCTTTATCAATTAGGCTAGGCCTACACTTTTTTCAACATGGGGGGTGAGCTGTGAACTGAACTATGAACTAGTAGAAAATTTAGTAGCCTAGAAAACTTTCCCAACACTGCAGAAAACACAGTTAAGGACTATACTCTCTATTATAGGCCTACTAATAGACTAATAGGCTAATAAACCGCTGCTCTAATGCACAACTAAAATACAGTTATATCCAGCAATGTCCTTATAACACTAATTAACCCATTAAATAGGCCTAATGGCTATCTGTGGAGCATTTATATGGGCGTTGTCAATGAATTTTGATTTTTTTAAATTTTAGGCCTTTTTTTGTGTTTTTATTTTTTTTGGGGGGGGGGGGCTGAAATTAACTAGGCCTAGTTAATTTATTTTGTGAACTATGAACGAACTAGTTCATTAAAAAAAAGAACTATGAACGAACTACGTAGTTCATTCTGAGAGCTGTGAAATTGAACGAACTAGTTCACGTACAAAATGAACTTTCCCAACACTGGAAGAGTCGATGTGTGTACTCAGATGTATCATTTACTGGAAACGTTGAAATGAGCGCGTATCGTCTACTTTTGCGGGGGCTAACCTGTTGAATAAGCCCGCCCTTGCCTTCTCATTTAAGCTACGCGACTCGCAAATTAGGCATTCACCCATAATCCTTGGTAGCCTACATCCGCCCCGTTATTCTCGCCAAGGAATCGGATGCGCACAGGCAACAGTTCACCGGTTCGTTGGAAACTCCTGGATGGGACTTTGTGGCAATTTCAGAGAGGAGTTTGACGGTCGACAACTAACTACACCGATACGGCGACGAAATTTGCGACAGGATGGGGAAGCCTACTTTAAAATTCTGTATGTGCTTGTGTCTGGTGATGAACTGCATAGTTCTTATTGCCGTTTTGTGCGTGGCCGTCTTGACTCACCAAGGATGTTCAGACGGGGAATTTCAGAAAGGTGCCGTTGCTGCAGACTCGGAGATGTGTTCAAAAATTGGGCGGTAAGACTTGTTTTAAAGCCTACCCATAGGCTATATGGGTTAATTAAATGGCAGAAGTCCAAACACATGCCAGAGACCACATCAGTTTACGCGACTAGAAAAAAACGTGTAGTAAGTATACCAACATGTTTTGACGTGTCTGACTGTGATGAAATGTTGTGTCTATTGCGGGCAAAAATGAAAATAAACTAGTGGCACTTTGTTGTTGCTCATCAAGGGAGTCCTACCTGTACAAGTTATCGTGCCTGGGTGGATATCCCTCCCTGCTGAGGGCACTGAGCAGCTTATCATGACCAATCCAAGAAGTGATGGATAGTCCAGTGCGCAATTACATTCCACGCAGGCCTAGACCACTGATCATAAGAAGCTTATAATTTTTGCTGCTCCCCCTCTCTCATATGCTTAGGCTACACTTATATATTTGGATGCCGCAAATGGTACAGATTGTGGTAGGGTACAACATTGGTATCCACTTTAAATGTATGCGCATAACTTAATGTAATAGCATCGCCACGGCTATGTGGATTGCAATGTAGGCATAGATGGAATTAGGTGTAGGCTACCTACACAGTTGGGTAAATTCAAATAACTTTGGGAACGCAGAATATGATAAATAGTCACTCAGTAATTAGTAATTTAAGATTTCAAACGACTGCGTGATGTTTTGAAAAAAAAACCTTCCTCTGATAAACTGCAGGGACACACTGAGGGAAGGCGGTTCGGCGGTAGATGGCGCTATTGCAACTCTAGTATGCACATCCATTGTTCATCCACAGAGCATGGGCATCGGCGGAGGATCCATCTTTACCATCCGTGAAAAAGACGGTAAGAGCCGCGGCTATCTGGAGTCAACTTCTGTGAACCGTAACTGTTGGTCATTCAACCAACTCTCTGAACTGAAGAATTTTTTTTTCTTGTTGTTGCAGGGACAGTGAAAATCATTAATGCCCGCGAGACCGTTCCGAAAGTTTTCAAGTCTGACCTGTTGACGAAATGCCCCCCATCTTATCAGCTGATGTCAGGTAGAGTTCTATGTGTGCGAGATAATTAGCCTACAGACTCCACGTAGCTTCAACGTAACTCACAGTCACGAATGGTCAGTTGCATAATGCCATGAGGAAATGGCAACTCCGAACTATGTTATAATTTTATTGCCTCAGTAAAGTTTTCATGTGGTAAGCCTAAGCACGCAGACAGCACAGGCCTCCACCATAAAATGAGATAGCCTAATGGGACAAAGTTAATCTGACAGCTGACAGGCTGTGTGTGTGTGTGTGTGTGCAACCGTATCTCACTCATTTCGTAAAGTATTCACGAAAAAAATAGATTAATTTTCGTGGTGCATTCACGTTATTGCCCACCTTTCGTAAAGTCTTCACGAAAGTAATAGATTAATTTTCACGCTGCCTATTCACTTGAATTTCCCGACTGTTGCCTCGCGACCCACTAGTTTGATGCCCTTTCGGTAACCTACCGTCACATGGTAATCAAACATTTCAAACAAGCAATTTAGGGTTAGGTTTAGGGTCAAGGTTAGGGTTAAGGTTAGGGTTAGGGTTAAGTAGGGTTAAGGTTAGGGTTAGGTTTAGGTTTAGGTTTAGGGGACATAAGGCGTAAGTACCGAAAGGGCGTCGAATTAGTGAGTCCCGAGTGTATCAGCAGTGTTCTGTCAGCACCCCCTCCCCGCCCCTGCAGACGCTTGGATAGCCATAGCAGCAGTGGGGCAATTCAAGTGAATAGGCAGCGTGAAAATTAATCTATTATTTTCGTGAAGACTTTCCGAAAGGCAGGAAATAACGTGAATGCACCACGAAAATTACTCTATTTTTTTCGTGAAGACTTTACGAAAGGCGTGAGATAGGGCTCCTGTGTGTGTGTGTGTGTCTGTGCGCGTGCGCGTGCGCGCATGCGTGACTGCATTATCAATGATGAGAATCATAATGTTTAACAACGTGTTAAGTAGGCCTAGGCTAAGAGTTGACAAGTGTAAAATGTGAAGTAGGCTACTGTGTTAGTATGTACAGAAGGAATCCGGATGCCATGTTTAACTTGTATTCTGATTGATTTTGTATTCAGTTGTAATGTGCTGAATGACTTCTGACTGTTGATTCTGCTTCTCACTAATGTAGCCTATGTCAGGCATCAAAAGTTCTCACAATAGGCCTACCAACGTGTGACCTCCTGTCGTTAAGGGTATTGATAGCGAGGGAAGATAGCAGACTTCCTGCCAGGTGGCGAAAGTATTTGTCTACACTTGTGTTTAGCAGGTTGAGATCACCATGTTCCCTCTTTCCTCTTTTTGCAACATACCAAGGCCCTCTGTCACAAAAATGTATGCCTCTGTCCTCAACTGTGCTTACTTTCAAAATGTCTCAGATTAATTTAGAGATACAGCAATTTTGAAACTTCTTGTGAAACTGTCTTTCACTTTCCTTTGAGGCGCATCATAGAAAGATTAATGCCCATCTCCTGATTGCACAT
>NC_085859.1:22483094-22522528 GCF_034702125.1 Engraulis encrasicolus | reverse complement strand
TGGATCTTCTCCATGTCTGCCGTTTTGATTTTCCTGAAATAAACATTTGAGCTGCAAAACTTTAAGTAATTTGGTCATGCTAGTAATTATTTGTTTATTATTTAGTAAATATTCATGAAAAGATCAAATTTGGCAATAGGCAGGACAGTTTCTATGAGCAGCATAGACACAATACCTACTCTGGCCAACATCTTACACAGTGCACCTTTAAGGGCTTGTAGCTGGGTTTTGGTCAGGGTTTATTTTAAACCTGCAGGAAAGCTGAACTGTAGAAAAAAGTCAAAGACACACTATGTAAAGTATTCAAGTGAATGAATCACCTTGACAACACAATTTACGGTACATGTACAGTATACTTAAATAAATGGGGCATAAATAAGTGAGGCACTTAAAAAATAACGACTCTCCCACTGTCTGGGCTGAGAACCACACATTACATTTTTGTTGTATGGACCGGAATGAGTCAGCTTTGATGACGACACATCCCAAAATCTGACGAGAGAGGGAGTTAATTACTGAGTTGTCAAAGTGAAACTCCAGATATGAGGTGCACACAGTAGGATCAAAAGCAACTCCCACACACACAGATAAGATCTTGCACTACTTTCACAGTCAGGGAAAGTTTCACACATTAAGAATGTGTAACACCACGAGTCACTGAGTCTGATAAGAAATGCTGTAATCCTGAACCACTGTGATATGACGTGCCATCCAGGAACAGTCAGGAAGACAGGCCCATGCTCGCAGGAAGACCATGTGAACTAGACTCTTAATGACATGAGTCATTAAGTCTGATTCAGCCATAAATACCACAATCTTCAACTTACACCATGTGCCGGGAACAGTCATCCGAGTGTGGCGCAGAGTGTTTCCAGTGAAAAACACTTAACAGTAATTGAACTAAAAACACGTTATTTTTGGGACGGAGTAACTTGAAGAGGCTGTGGAGGTTTATTTGGTTTCGTTCTGCCTCAATAGCTACTGATACTTGAAATATTGTACACAGTAAAAATGCTGTTTTAATTCAACACTGACAGAGGGCTCTGGGACCAAAAACACTCTAGAAGTCTTGAATTAACACCTCGAAATGGCCTTTGTATGTGCTATTATTGCGTATGCTGATAGTTATTCACGTGAATGTGAATGAAATCTTCCAATTCGCAGGAAGCGTTGGCAGCAACTCAGGAGCAGTTTGCCAAGAGGATAAGAGGCATGATAAAGGATGGCCAGACCCACGATGCCCTGTACTACAGCGTGACCCCATCTATGGACAGCGTGGGCACCACTCACATGTCCCTGGTGGACGAGTACGGCATGGCTGTCTCAGTCACCAGCACCATCAACCACATGTGAGTTTTTTTGTGGTCTTTTTTACTTTATTTGATAGGACAGTGTGAGAGGTAGACAGGAAGCGAATTGGGAGAGAGACGGGGAGGGGTCGGCAAAGGACCCGGGTCGGGAATTGAACCCAGGTCAGCCGCATGGCAGGCGAGTGCCCTACCGCTTGGCCACGGCAGGGCCGACCACATGTGAGTTTCAGCAGGAATCTTGTCTCCATACCATGTGTAACTGAGGTGATCCTGTCACTTGGGGGGCTGGAACCTGTCACCTACCAGTCTACTGTTTGGCATCTGTAGCACATGCTGCCCTACAAAGCCAAAGAACAGTAACTACATATGAAAATGGTATTCATTACACCCAGTGGTGTAGTCTACGTAGGACGCGGGTATACGGAGTATACCCACTTCTAAATTTCAGGGATTTCAGTATACCCACTTAAAATTGATTGATCCATTGTTTTGAATAGCACAAATATATACAGTATAGCCACTTCAAAAAATGCTCAAATATACAGTATACCCACCATAAAAAAGTAGACTACACCACTGATTACACCCCCTTTTTCTTGTGACAAAGCCTTATGGTCCAAATACGGTCCAAATGTGCCCCGGTTTAGAGATATTGCTATTTTAACTTTGCAGTAATTACAATATCCAACCTAATACCAAGGCTTTGAAGGCATTTTTCAGTTTCAATGTTGGTGTAGTTACTGGACTTTGCCTTTAGTAGGGCAGCACTGGTTACTGACTGACTGGTTAACTGGCAAACATTGGCACTGCTGTGTATTAGTGGTTCTCAACCTTTTCAGAAACAACGTCTCCTTGACCTCATCATAAGCCAGCCAACGTCTCATTGACCTCATCATAAACCAGCCAACGTCTCTGTGACCTCATCATAAAACAACCCCCCGCATATTGGAGAATTCTTATTAACCAACAGTCTATAAAAGATATTTAAATGCTACTATATGCAGAAATAATTTTGGTTTCTTCATTTGATTATCAGGGTAATTGGAACTAGGTTAATGTTATCTGTTTTTTTCCTTTCCTGATTTGAATTGATATTAAACTCCTAAGACATGGCCCTATGGAACTATGTGTATTATGAGGTTACTGTTTATGATAAAAAAATTAAAAAAAATTGAATATATATTTGAATATTTGAAGCAGAATTACGCATGAACTAAAAAAAACAACAACAACCTGAACAAACTCAATTTTGTTCTCAAGTTCCGTTTACACACTGTTTTGAATGCAGACAGCGCTTCAAGACAAAGAGAAGAATAATCAAGCATCTGTCTCTCGTCTGACAGGACAAGTAGACCAGACTCTTAAATTAATTCCTCCGTCTTTCTCTGCCTGCATCCACTCAGATTTGGCTCCAAGATCTTCTCTCCAAAGACGGGCATCATCCTGAACAACGAGCTGGCAGATTTCTGTGGGAAAGTAAGCAGCATTCAAGCAGGTAATGGGACAGGCAGCTCCACTCACCTCCGACAGGGTTTTGTTTTTATTTTTGTGTTCATGTTCTCAATGTCATCGCTTGTTTTGTAGTCCTTTTGAATGCAGAGACGTTCTCAATGTCGTCACACCCGTTTCATGTTCAAACTACTTGGGAGTTGTTGAAAGAGCACGGACAGACACACAGTGGGACACAAAAACACGCACATACACTACACACATACATACGCGCACGCACACATGCACGCGCGCGCACACACACACACACACACACACACACACACACACACACACACACACACACACACACACACACACACACACACACACATTGCATTGGTTTTATATAGAACTACCATTTGCATTTAGTGTAATTGTTGTACCCTTCAGTATAATGTAGAGGACTGGAGAAAGTCAGTAAGTAACAGTGACATGCTCTATAATAGCAGGTCCTTATTCATTCATCCTTATGAAGTTCCTGCTTGTGCTTTGTCCAGGACTTAAGTCAGATCTTACGGTTGTTTTTTTAGTATATAGTGTATATGGGTGTGTTTACTTTTAATGCACGTTTTGTTAAAAAATGAAAGTTCGGGAGAAGCGTTATGAAATTTGACAGGTCTAAATTAACACCTGCACTCTATTCCCTGCTCGTCTGTCATTCGTCTATTTTCGGCGCGTTAAAACTGGCTCGCCTAACTATCAACCTGATTCTCATTCTCCACTCTGCCACCATTCGACGGATTCGTAAGTGCAATGACAGCTGGCACGCCCTTCAATGATCTACACCGCATTTATTCCCCGCTCTCCTGCTCCCAGGCAGAAACTTGCTTTCTCGCTCGTACGCACCATCCGCCCCGATCACCTCCTATCTACGTTATCTCGATCATTTTACCCAGGATTCCGCCCTCGCTCCTCCTCAGTTCTGCTCGTTCTCCCAATAACCGGTCAGGGGGTGTCGGCTCAGAGCTTGCACATATTCGCGGGCGCGGATATTGTCCGAACTCTCAGTTGGAGACCTGTACTCCCGAGCCCAAGAATCGTTTTAACCCCTTAAGACACGGCTTTATACATTTGTTGTTACCAGTATGGTAATGACCAAGTTGTGGTGCATTTCTAAAAAGCCTGTGTTGTGTCATAGTATTGTAGTGCTATGGTAGTTACATTTCAATGACTATTACAGCGTGCCACTGGAGGTACGGCGCGCATTAAGGGGCTACCAATAGCCAACATTGGGCTCGGCAGTAATTTAGCACCATGGCCAGTGATCTTGCCCAATACTCCACTTTGCTTTTAACCCATGCTCCTCGAGTGCAGTTGGTCCAGCGACCCCATGAAGCACTTTTATGATCAGCCGCTGTGCGGACTGCGGTTCTCCTGCGAGAACTGCATGATCACAAGAAGCCCGTTCTCCAGCGAGAACGAAGATGTATGCATACATAGGTTACTGTATTCAAATTTCAGATAGCGCACTAATGGAATGCAGATATAGAAAAGTGGATATTGTTACAGGAAGGGAGAGTTGATTGGGGAAGGGTTGGGAAATGACCCAGTGCGTGTGTTGTCTGTTGTTGGTTGTTAGGATGGTTGCATACGGTACAGTGTATTTACAGGGGCTAACTCCTTCTCTCTCTTTCTCTTTGCAACTGCACTTGTTGTTCTGTATATCTCCTGTGCACTTTGTATTTGCTTGTGATGTTGGCTTGATTATGTCCTCTTTTGAAAGTCGCTTTGGTTATAAAGCATCTGCCAAATGCAATGTAATGTAATGTGTTGTCTGTAGCTGAGTACTGGTGCTCTTGTCTCCCAGGTGAGCAGCCTCCCTCCTCCATGTCCCCCTCCATCCTCTACTCCACATCCAGAAAACACCTGGTTGTGGCCGGCGGATCGGGGGGTAGCATGATCACCACTGGCATGGCACTGGTGAGTAAGGGCCTCTGCACACCGGCTCCGACAAAGTGCGGCGCACTTTTGCTTCCGTCAGAGTTCGGACCCCCAAACCCAATTTCACCCGAACATTGCATTGATAGTCAATGGGCGGCGCCGACAAAATAGAACTCGTCTCTAATTGCTATCCGACATCAGCGAATGTCCGCGGACATCGGCGCCAGTGTGCATGGTTCTATTGAAAACAATGGAATCGAATTTTAGCTGAGCAGTGCTCAGCACTTTGTCGGAGCCGGTGTGCGGAAGCCCTAAGCCAGCTTCTGGCACTCTAACATCATACTTTTACGAACAGATGTTGTTGGAAATCATGGCAATGTGGCAATAACATGCAGTTTTCATTTGGATAATCTGG
This sequence comes from Engraulis encrasicolus, assembly GCF_034702125.1. Lineage (NCBI taxonomy): Eukaryota > Metazoa > Chordata > Actinopteri > Clupeiformes > Engraulidae > Engraulis > Engraulis encrasicolus. The sequence goes on along the minus strand of NC_085859.1, from coordinate 22,517,431 downwards.
ATTTTTTTGGAAATCCAAAATGGTGAAGTAATGCATTTGACATTGTGTATTTTTAGACAAAAACATTTTGGACATCGAACTTTTGCTAACAGAATTAGAAATCAGTTACAGGTTCCTTGCCGTTTTCAGTTGGATAATCAGCACCTGTACCTTTATTTATCTATGTTTTTTTGTGTTGTTGTTGTTGGTTGTTAGGATGGTTGCATACGGTACAGTGTATTTACAGGGGCTAACTCCTTCTCTCTTTCTCTCTCTCTCTCTCTCTCTCTCTATCTCTCTCTATCTCTCTCTCTCTAGACCCTCATGAACCATCTGTGGATGGGGATGAGCTTGCAGGATGCCATAGCTTCTCCCGTGGTCTTTGTCAACTCCAAAAATGAAGTGAACTTTGAGCCTAAATTTGACAAGGTAATGAACATGCACACACCTAACATTTCTCACAATGTTTTTCGCAACGTTGATGTGACATAAAATACGTATTACCCTACCCAACTATCTGGCCGTCTGTGTCAATCCCGCCCAGAAAGACAGTATACAAAAGTTTGTCTGTGTCAATCTGTCAGATATTCCTTTTTTTAGGATATGTAGCATATCCCAAATAGAGCGTGACCTATCTCTTAATGCTCTGTCACATTCTGTGCAAAATCTGTGACAATGTCAAATAAAGTCAAATGAAGAAAACAAATCACACAGAAATATAGGTCACCATGCTGACACAACTGTCAATCAATGCTAAAATACCAACGTACCCTTTACTTGTTGGTCAATGCTACATACCCATGTATGTGTTCTTTACCTGTCAGACACAACTACATACTGTACCCATGTATCCTTTGTTCTTATGTTAGTTCTGTGAACTCTCGTATGTGAATGTGCCTGTATGCTACGGTACCCCTGATTAACTAATGTAACTGATACAATAAGAAGTAGCAACCTTTGAACTTTACACCTGGCTGAGATTATAGATACAATGCATTTTCATTCTTTTTTTTTTTTTTTTGCTTTTTGTTGTTAAGTACAAGCTTGAACTTTGCCTTTTTTATTGTCCGTTAGTGTCCTTGTCTTGTTTTTTTTAAGTAATACATCAAAAATAAATGTCAGGTATCAGGGCAGCCTATGAGTTTGTATGTTCATGGTATTGTGTTGAATGCTTGTCAGGATGTCCAGGCGAACCTCACAGCCCTTGGCCACAGCGCGACGGACATCAAATATTTCTACAACGTCATCAACGCGGTGTCGGTGAAGGACGGATGCATCACTGCCGTGTCGGACGAGCGCAAACTGGGGAAAGCGGCAGGATATTAACAGAGTTCGACACACACGCCACCGACTAGAGGAGTCCATAGAGAGTGGCAGATTAAAGGCCAAAGAGACGTCAAGGTGATATCTGGGATTTGACTCACGATTTCAGGCCCTACTGGTTCCTCTCTGAGGGCCATATGTGCTGAGGAGGAGTCAATGTGACTGTAATGCAGCTCAGACACCGGGCTGTGAAAAGATGTGTCTTTCCTACTTAACCTTTAGTCAAGGTCATTTCAGTTGATGCCAACAACCTCACAGATCAGTGCTGGATTTTTTTATGACAACCTGCTACACTGGAGCAGTTTTATATTTGGAGTAGTGCCTTCACTGTGGAGAGAGACAAAAACAGTTTCTGTTAAAAGATAATAATTACAGTATCGTGCCGTAAAAGGTGCCATTACACACAGTAGCATGTGGCCCTCCCTCGTCCCTCACACAGCCATGATATACTGCACACAGTACCTAGATTTGAAGAGCTCTTTTACGAAACTCTATGAAGGCCATTTTAACGAAACTTTCACAAATCTTTAAAAGGTTGGATTTTCCTAGCCAAATTCAAACAACTAAACTAAGAGATTTTAATGATACAGTATTAACTGAGAAACACAATTTTGACACAGCAAAAGTATATATAATGTATATACCGGGTATACTGTAAGGAAAAATGAAAAGGGCCCCTCATGGTGATCCTAATTATGGGGGAAATACAATCACTAATGTCATGCAGCTAAAGTGAATGTGAGAATATGGTGATCGTGGAACACAGAAGTTGTAGCTATATTTATCTTCTTCCGTGAAGCCTGTAGCAACGGCTGGAGCCTTACTGTAACTATGAGACCGACTGCGAGGTATTACGCATGTTTAGATCTGTATGGAAAATAACTGTCAATGTAATGTATGTACATCATAGCATTTGAATGTATGCAAAACGGATATACAATACAGTTAGTACAGTCAGAATTGTCTAAAGTAGAAGTAGAACCAGAGAGAGTAGAGAGAGAGAGAGGTTCCATTGGCCCATTGTTTCCGGGTTCTATTATTGGGGGGAAAATCCCCCTTTAGGCAGACCTAGGCAGACCTGAGGACTGTTCTATTCAATGCTAGGAGCATTATGACACGCCCCTTTAGGCAGACCGGAACCTGGTCACGTTAGGTGCCCATAGAAACCTATTATGTTGGCATATCTGTATTAAAGAATCTCTGGTAGAACCTACTCTTATTGATGTAATTACAGTACATTACAAGTACATCATCTTCAATTGTTTATACACCCAGTTATTCCACTGTAACTAATGAGGTAGATACACTGTAAGAGTAGTTCCACTTTTACCATATACACCTCTTAGTAATAGTAGGAATGTCGACCGGTATACTAGTTGACTGAAAAGTTAGAGGAGTGAAAGTGAAGGATTCTGGCATTTTGGAGCCTCGGGATGTGTTGTGCTGAGTCATACACTGTTTCTCAATGTCAAGTGTTCTAGCCTTGCTAGGACGTGAAACACCCAGTGATTGGATACTCTTTGGTGAACTCCGCAGAGTGGGACTCACTAGTTCGACGCCCTTTCGGTACTTACCGCTTACGTCATACGACCTAACCTAACCCTAACCTAAACCTAACCCTAACCCTAACCCTAACCCTAAACCTAACCCTAACCCTAACCTTAACCCTAAACCTAACCCTAACCTTAAATCGCTTGTTTGAAATGTTTGATTACCATGTGAAGTACCGAGAGGGCGACAAACTAGTGGGTCCCCCGCGGGGTATCCAATCACCAGGCGTTTCACATCCCAGCAAGGCTAGAACACTTGACACTGAGAAACAGGGAGAGAGTATGTTTAGGCTCAGACTGCAGGTGCTGACGGTTTTGGAGTCGATGCTCGCTGCAGGGTGCGAGGAGGGGGCAAATCGGGTCTCTTAACCCCTTTGCAGAAGGAGCCTTCGTGTGTGTGTGTGTGTGTGTGTGTGTGTGTGTGTGTGTGTGTGTGTGTGTGTGTGTGTGTGTGTGTGTGTGTGTGTGTGTGTGTGTGTGTGTGTGTGTGTGTGTGAAAGATGAAAAAGACTGAAATATGACAATGTGATTGACAGATAGCTAGTCTGCCACCTGTGTGCCGTCCTTCCTGAAGGGAAAAAAATAACACTGACACCCTTGTCATCCTTACCGCCCACACACACACACACACACACACACACACACACACACACACACATACATGCACACACACACACACACACACACACACACACACACACACACACACACACACACACACACACACACACACAAACTTGTACAGACAAACTCCCAAACTCTTTTTTGGCTTTCTGTGCCATTACTTGCTGCAGAGCACAGACACACTCTTAGCCTTTCTGACTCTGACTGACTGTCTCCCCCTCTCTTTCTCTGTCTGCATATCTCTCTGTCTGTCTGTCTCTCTCTCTCTCTCTCTCTCTCTCTCTCTCTCTCTCTCTCTCTCACACACACACACACACATACACATACACACACATACAGAACCGTGCCATGTGTCTGTGTGAGACGGCTGGAGGAAAGGATTTAGCACATGACTCAGTCCTGCTGGCTTAGCTGCAAGCTGTTTTCTCCAGTCACAGATTTCTGGAGAGGGTGACTGTCACTCTCTTTCAGGCTTGTGTGTGTGTGTGTGTGAGTGTGTGTGTGCGTGCGTGCGTGTGTGCGTGCGTGCGTGTGTGTGTGTACCGCATATTCACAGCATGCTGTTATGAAAGTGGGTCTTGTCTCTTTGCTATGCTAAGTATGCCCATGGCAAGACTGACAGTAATGTGAAGAAGGGCTATCTATCACTGCCATGGATGTGGTCATTTGTATTTTGTATATTACAATATATCTATTTCCTTTTATCCCATATACGTACATCTTGTTTTATTATCATGTTGCTAATGATACTAAGTTTGCAATCACCAGTGTAATAGTAAGTCTAGGGTGTACATTTCTTTTGGCCATGTTTTATGAACACTTGTACTGTTTCATAAACACTGATTGCAGCAATTGAAGCTGGTAGGAAAGTGTACTTGGTGTCAAGAAGAAGAAAAAAAGAAAAATGTGGACACGTATGATACTCTGTGCTGAAAATGTATGGACACACAAATGTATTTTGTTTTTAAAATGTTTAATTTACAAGCATGGCAACAAGCATAGCGTATAGACAATGCATGTTTAAAAAAATATATCTGCAAAATGTACTTCTGCAGAGATACATTTACTGAACTTGTTTCCCATCTTTACTCCATATTAAACACTTGACACTTCCAAAACAGAGCCCTCTGCCGTGAAACTTGAATGCGTGAATCCATCATTTAAAGAAAATGTTGTAGGGAAGCTCATCAGAATGCATTTTTTGACAGCTAGTATCTCAGATTTCCTGGAGTAGGCTACACATGTACAGATCGGGGTGGGGATACAATATGAGAGTTATTAGCTGGTTTTTCAGCTGCCTTGGTAGAAAAGACGCAGCGCGTCCAGCTTTTGATTGGTTCTGACCCCCTTATAGAACAGCGGGAAAGGCTACGGCTGTGTGAGGACAATGCACTCCGAATGCCACTTCTTATAAAGGCGAAAAATATGAAGGCACATCTGTCTTGTGTCTGTCTGACCAAACTCCTTGAGAGTGGATGTACTTTCACAAATGCATCTAGAGAAAAGACAATCACTTATTGCCTACACTCTTTACCAACCCCTCCCCCCACCCCTCCGAAGATGGATCTAGTGACATGGATTTTTGTCTCAAGGTGCAGTGCACACAAGGACACACCGAAATGGAACATGATATCTCTATTTCTATCTCTTGTGAAGGGATACAATGACAAATGAAGTTGTCTGGAAGCATGGCTCAGGCTCATGCACAAAGGCAGAGAGTCTGGCATCATGAAGTAGAAATCTGGCAGTCTATATTCCCTCTGCATCTGCACTGAACACTGGTGAATTAATTAATTAGTGGATCTTCCCTGGCTGGAGATCTGCGTACTCCGTTGCATCAGCCCTTTTGAGAAACTCAAACTCTTGGATCAAATAATGAGCAGAGTATTTGCTTTTTGAAACCTTTATCTCTACCTGCTGCGTTGTGCACATGCCTCTGTCACCAGAGCCAGTTTGATGTTCACCTGAAGACAAATGTGTCATTCCCTGACAGGCGCAACTGAAGGGACAGACACAGTCACTGAAGGGACAGACATACGTAGGCTTCCAAAAGACTAAAGATAGATATTCACAAATGACTCAGCGAATATCTAAAAGAATGTTCGAGTACACTAGCATGCCATAGAAAATGTGCTATGTCCTCTATAAAAAAGACATCATTTGGACCAGATAGTTAACTTCAAGACACCATAACAGTAAAAGTCTTGACGATTATTTATCATATAGCCCCATGTAGGAACACACACCATAGCAGACCCAACATGGGATTATAAAACCTTGGGTACACTTTGAAGATGTCTAAATGTATGTAACATAAGGGTGTTATACACATGGCACATCTTAAAAGAACATACATTTATTTTTAGCCTTGTTTATGGCCGATGTTACTTATGCCTCTTTTCCACTGGAGGTTTTCTGGTAGGCGTACTGCTAGACGCAGCGCGACTCAGCCGCTTTTTGCTCTTCAGTTGAGCTGTGTCTTGCCCAATCGAAAAGCAAGAAGTGGCGGCCGAGTCGCACACTGTCGAACTGTAGGCCTACCAGAAAACTGCCAGTGGAAAAGAGGCATTAGTATAATTTGATTTTGAAGATGTTAAGTTCATGTTTTTGAAATGCAGATATTACAGAAAGACACTCTATAGCAGCCATAAACAAGAAAGAGTAACACTATTTAAAAGGGTGACGTAAAGGGGCCATGTAATCCATCATAAGATGTTAGGAACGTTAGTGACGTTTATAATGTGCCATTCGGTTTTTGGCATGCCATGACAACCAATGTCAACTGCACCATCCCATCACAAACCGAATGACACATTATGACAATAGTCAGAAACATCAATAATGTGTCATTAATGTTCCTGACATGAGTCATATCAGTCTTATGCCAATTACACACCTTTATGTAGACCCCTTTAAAAGTGATCCCCAAGAAAGAGGTGTCATTTATGGTCAGTCTAATATGTGTTATGTTTATAAAGGTGTCATGTACCCCTTAGGCTGACTGTATGTAGACAGCTTTAAATAAGACTACGCTGCAGTTTTAGTGGAAGTATTAAAGGTACACTGTGTGAGATTTTTAGTTGTATATTTCCAGAATTCATGCTACACATTCACTAATGTTACCTTTTTCATGAATACTTACTACCACCATCAAATTAAGAATTCATTATGAATGGAAAAAAATCACTTTTCATACATGAAGGGGGGTCTTCTCCATGGTCCGCCATTTTGAATTTCCAAAATTAGCCATTTTTAGCTGCGAAAATGACTCTACTTGGACCATACTAGAAAATGTTTTTTTAATTACTTAGTAAACTTTCATGTAAATATCAAATTTGGCAATGGGCAGCCCAGTTTCAATGACCAGCATAGTTGCAGTACCTTTTTTGACCATTTCCTGCAAAGTGTACCTTTAAAGGAGCACTCCTGCCAATTTCAATATGTTGTTGTATTGCTCACGCTACCCTTGACATGTCAGTACACTGTGATGCTGTATTTTTTGGCTCAGCCCTTTTGGAGATATGACCTATTCTAATGGGGGCAGCTTTTGTTTACATTTTAAAAAATCTTAACATAGGCCTACTCCAAATATTTTCCCAAAAGGTATCGCTGTTTGCTAGTTGTCTGCTGATGTTGCATAACCTTTTGGATGTTTTTGGGAATAAATCAAGATGGTTTTTTGAAATGTAAACAAACACCTGCCCCCATTACAATGACCAGAATCTTGGAAAAGGCTGTAGAAAAAAATGAATCTCAGGTACTGACAAGTCCATGGTAGTGTGAGCATTACAACTGCATGTTAAAATTGGTTGAAGTTACCCTTTCAGTAGAAGTAGAAGTAAACTCAGGATGCAAATAGTACTACTGGTACATGATCTTACATAGAGGTTATACCTGTTCCACTTCTCCTAATGTGCACCTACTTAATGAGGGGTTTTACATTTTCTTCTACTTCTGCGTCTTCTTGTACTTCATACACATCTGAGTTAAGTGTCATCATGATTGGGTGTGGCCTATATTGGGTCAGCTATGGCCTGCAGGCCCATTTGGAAGCCATAGTTCGGGTTCAGAGGCCCATTCCATTTCCAAAGTGGAATTTGGGACCTGAGTATACACTCGCCTCCAAAAGAGTTGTCGCCTACCCATCTGTTTGGAATAACAGCTAATAACCTGACTTTCAATTAATCACTTGGCTTCATAAGTCACTCATATGAAAGCTACAACCCTCCCGAATGAAAATGTATGTACAAAAATAAATGTCATGCACCAAAGAAAGATTGACCCTTTATTGAACACAGACAGGGCAGATTTTCACAAGACAAAAGTTTTGTCGCCTATCGAACATAATGTGAAAATGAGCAGATAAGTCACTTCAAATACGCAGATCGGGTGTCATACTTAATCACTGATTCACTCACACCTCTCAACTTTGGCCTTAGGTGTATGTTTAGGGTCATTGTAATCATGGAAAGCAACACAATGAAAATCAATGGAGTTCAATGAGAGATGGTGACATATTTGCTATTTGTAGAGCAATACATTTTTAACTTCATGATGTAATCAATGATAAAAGCCCTCACACACCAGCAGCATGCATGCAGCTCCACATAAGAGCTGTATCCCTCCCATGTTTGACTTTAGGCACCATGTATTTTTTTCCAAAATAGTCACCTTTAACACCAAAGAAGTATCTCCCACTGTCCTGTCTCAAAAAAGCCAGCCAAGAGTATGTCAGGCCTAATTCTGACAAAAATGAAGGCTAATGGGACTCATACTCTGAAGTCAAGATCCCAAGATCAACCATTTTAGAACTGATAGCATCAAAACTATATGGTGTTGGAGATGAAGAATATGAAAAAGAGAAATGGTGCATAAAGTGAAACATGGTACAGATACAGCTCTTATGAGGAGCTGCATGCATGCTGCAGGTGTTTGAGGGCTTTTATCATTGATTAAGTCATGAAGTTAAACATGTATTCCTCTACGAATAGCGAATATGTCACCATCTCTCATTTAACTCCATTGATTTTCATTGTGTTGCTTTTCATGATTACAATGACCCTAAACATACACCTAAGGCCAAAGTCCATTTTCTGGAGAGGTGAGAGTGATTCAGTGATTAAGTATGACACCCAATCTGCGTATTTGAAGTGTTTTGAAGTAACCTATCTGCTCATTTTCACATTATGTTCGATAGGCGACAAAACTTTTGTCTTGTGAAAATCTGCCCTGTCTGTGTTCAATAAAGGGTCAATCTTTCTTTGGTGCATGAAATTTATTTTTGTACATACATTTTCATTCGGGAGGGTTGTAGCTTTCATATGAGTGAGTTCTGAAGCCAAGTGATTAATTGAAAGTCAGGTTATTAGCTGTTATTCCAAACAGATGGATAGGCGACAACTCTTTTGGAGGCGAGTATAGATGTTTAAATGAGAAGAAATTCAAGCTCAAGACAGATAGGTTGCATTTGTTTTCATTAAAAACCCAGAATCTGTACAAAAAATAATGTATGCTTTCAAGAACAGGGAGGAGTCGTCTGTTGAACATTCACCTTTGTGCAAACCATTTACAGTAATTTGGACTTGTGCAACATTTAACTGGGGGAAACTATTTCAGTCAGACAAGAATGAAAAACATGTATTAGTTCCAAGGAGGGTTGTAATTAATTTGTTGCATTAATTAATCCTTGTTGTTTTCATTTCTTGTGTACAATTATTGGTGCATGTGTGTTGTATGTATCTACGGAAGTAGTCGTGGCCTAATGGTCAAGGAGTTTGTCTTGAAATTGAATCCCATAATATCCGTGACTGAAGAGCCCTTGAGCATGGCACCTAACCTCACATCACTCCAGGGCCTGTAACCAAAGGGAATACAGATGAAAATAAGCTATATGTCCAATTCTGGTATATTTAGGCCTATGTTGCAACATGTTGTGTGCTCATCGAAATGCATGGTCCCTATCAAATAATCCATTTTCATTCATTCATACCCTGTACCTAAGATAGCTGCAAATCACGTTGGATAAAAACTTACAGCTAAGTGTAACATAATGTGTCTTGTGTGTATGTATGTCGCTTGGCACTGTAGTAAGGGCTTGTCATAGGATTCCATTCACAGAGCTAGAATGGTGACCCTATGTCTGTGCACACAACAGTTTCTACAAAGACGTAAACAAAATGTCTTCCCACCATGTAAGCCATGGAGGACACGCACTACTTCACCCGCAGTTCATCCAGTACTTCATCTCTTTTTTTTTGGTTCAAAACACAGAGTTGTAAATACATTATCGATATAACTATTGATAAAATGTTATCAATGTAAGAAGGAAAAAATAAATAAAAACTAAACAAAATAAGTTAAAATAAATACAAAAGAAGAACAGCTTATTTCTGCAAAGGCCGTTGTGGATTTACCCAACATTTGGAGCAAAGAACGGGAGATGGGAGTTTTTTTATACAGACAACCGTTTTCATCATTCCAATCCCCCAACATCAGTCCAAATTCCAGGGTTGTTTACATCTTCTCTTCTCCTTCGAGGTCCTGTAAGGCCACGCGTCCAGGGGTGCATTTCTCCAAATCGTAGTTGCTAACTACATTAGCTACTTTGTTGTTTGCAATGCAATTTCCCACTGGCAACTACCCAAGTTGCTAATTGCTAACAACTACACTTTCGAGAAATGCACCCCAAAGAAGCAGGATGGGTGGTTGGGTAGCAAGTGAGGGAGGGAGGGGGGGGGGCGAGTCAGTAGCCAGCTGGATAGCCACCTTTCCTGGGGTCAGACTCGGCACAGATCTGATCTCCCTGCCGCACCACTGCCTGGACCACAGCACCAGGGCTCCTCAGTAGCTCCGTCACGTGGTTCTTTTGGGCCAGGCCGTCAAGGACACTCTGTGATAAACAAGAGCCAGTTTCAGTTTCAGTTGGGGAAGAAAGGGCCACATTAGTTTGTGCATGTACTGCACACAGGATTTCGTGTCTATGCTAGATATGGGACAGCATGCAAATCTCGTGTTGTAAAATGCATGCAAATGTAGCGTGCCACAGTAAAAAACACTCCCACATTTATGCTATACTCAAATATAGACACACAAATGCATGTGTGTGCACTGTCCACACACATGCTACTTCATACAGACCACACATGATCATACCCCCCCCCCCCCCACACACACACACACACACACACACACACGTTGAATTTGCTAAATATTGCAAATTTGCAACATTCAAATGACCGGATGAGAGATTTTTGAGAGAAGCTAGTGTGAAGCCCTCAAAATCTGTACATTGTTATGTTTGAAATAGAGATGCACCGGATCCTGATTTTTAGGATCCTGCCGGATACCGGATCCACTGCTTAAGATCCTGCCGGATCCGGAACCGGATACCGGATCCTACGAAAGGGTTGAAACACATAGCCTACTCACGCACGTGGGCCCTTTTTATCACGTTGTCTCAAACTGTTTTGACTGAAAAGCCTCGGCTACCGGATCCTGGATCCTGGAACCGGATCCGGATAGTCTGAAAAACCTTATTATCCTGCCGGATCCGGAACCGGATCTTGGATCCTGTGCATCACTAATTTGAAATGAAGTCTTCTCAGCACACGTTACCTTCTCAAAGTTCTGTTCTACCACGGTCATGTTGGGATTGAGCTGATTGTGCACTCTGGGCTCCGTAACCGCCTTTTTGAGGTCATAATTAAAAAACAAAGAGTTCAGTATTACCTGCAGGGAGACAATAAGAACACATATCAGTATCATATGAGTAAGAGATCCACTAGGTTTAGTATTATGTGATGTAATGGAGTGTTTTTTGTTTTGAGAGAGAGAGACGGGGTAGGATTCGGATATGAATCAGGCCGGATTTGAACCTGTGTCACCACAGGCATGCAAGCCAGATGTGAAGGCTTAGCGCGGTAATGGAATGTTTATATCAATGCAAAATTCACTTAACTATAAATAAACACACATCACTGACTTGTTTGGAGTTGTTGAAGTGTACAGTGACCAGGGTATTATAACTACATAGTTAAAAACAGTGGCTAGTGATCTGCAAAGTAAAGCTGTGGAAAAGAGCCTCAATGTGACTACCCTGTTAAAATAAAGGAGAAATACAAATAAATAAATAAATAAATTATTAAATTAAAGTTTGCACAAGCCTGGTAGCATCTAAAGTAACATAATACATCTCCATTTTTCTCGACATCAAACAACATCCTCAAGCTCCAAAAATGTGTCCAATTGATAACAACTAAACCCTTTTGATACTGTAAATATGTCAAGGTCCCTCAAAGGGCCCTCAGCCCAAGAACCCAAATGTTCCCTGAGGAACCCAAAAAGTTCTCTGAAGAACCACAATGTTTTTTGAAGAGCCCCAAAGTTCCACAGAACCCTTGAGGGTTCTTCCACAGTAGCAATCAAAGGGTTCCTCAAAGAACCTGCGGGGGCAACTTACCTTTTTACGATTAATTGTCTTGTGATGTTTTACCATGCACCACATTGTGATTTGAATAACCCCAAGGTTCCTCAGAGAACTGTTAATGTGGCAGTATGCTTGATGCAAGTTACGCGAGCGTGTGCACGATTCGTTCATGAACGCGTTAACATGCATGCGTATTTAATGTCAATTTCGTGCACGTAGGACACGGCAGCCAAATGCATGCGTCAGGTGGAATATATTCAAACTCGCTGGGGGCGATCTTAAGATGGACTGCGCAGGTCCAACTTTTAAGAGCGTCTCATTGAGTTTGTCCGAAATTTCAAACATTTGTGATCATACTTCCTTGTTGCACTTTGAAAAAGGAGCATGCAGGAGTAGTAGCAGTATTCTTTCCTTGCCCAGGGAGCCCCTCTTTTTGTTTTGTTGATTTCCTTGCCATCTGTGTTCCCAATTTCCGCATCCCAATGCTGCTCTCTGCCCCCTGGATGACACCGCCAGTATTTTTCGTCTTGGTCAAGCAAACATGTGCTGTCGGTTGCTCGCGGTGACGCGCGTAATTTACAGCTCGCAGCAAGCATACCGGCACCTTTAGAGGGTCTTCCACAGTGGCAATCGAAGCATTCCTCAAAGAACCTGTAGGGGGGAGGAAGCCCTTTTCTCTGTGGAACCTTTTTAGGCCCTCTGCACACCTATTCCGCCAAAGCGCGGAGCACTGCTCTTGCGACATTCAACTCCACTGTTTTCAATTCCACTGTTTGGCGGGAGCGATGTGCAGAGGCCCTTAGAATACCTTGGTGTTCCTCCAAGCACCTATAGGTTCATCAGATAACAGGTTCCCTCACAATGGCCACTGAGGGTTCTTTGAGGACACCTTGTCTGTTTTTTTACAGTGTATGATGACCTGGATGATTGAGAATCTTCCCAAACTACTATGCAGACATCTGTGGTTACCAGGGCCGTGGCTGTGGTGATCTTGGTCCCACCAGAGGCGCCAACCACCATCTTGACTTTGTTGTATTTGTCGATGATGATTGTGGGACACATGGAAGACAGGGGTCTTTTGCCTGGTTCAAACAAAAAGAAGTGGTGTGACCAACAATCATACAGCCATGTTCATCACTGCTAGAGTTTGATGCAGGCGTACCTCCTGTAGCACGCTGTAATAGACATTGAAAAGTGAAGTACCATAGTAGCCCTACTACAACACTACACGACATAACACAGGGCCTTTAGTAATGCACTACGACTTGGTCATTGCCAATCTGATAATAGCAAATGTATAACATTGTGTCTTAACAGGTTCATTGTACAGAGATCTCTTCTTCTGGATCAGCAGGTGTCCCTGTCTCATTCTGCCCTCGTCTCATTCACCTCTAAAAGGCTGGTGTTGAATGGGAGTTGGGCCTCTAGTGGATTACACTGTACTGTAAATAAACTCTCTCGGAGTGTGGAAATGGGAGCAGGCCACGCTCACCTGAGACTGGGGATTCCTTGTTCCCTCACTAATGTGTTAGTGTGTCAGTGGGTGATGTCTAGTGCTAGTCTGGCTGCTGCAACGAGCTCATAGGCAGAGTTCGGCTTGGGAAAACCTCCCATACATAACAGAGTAACATACAGAGTAACAGTAACAGTAGAGAGGGGGCTCTCAGAGATTAGATAAACAACATCTTTTACAAGCCTCTGTGTGCTCTTGGAAAGAGCAACAACCACTCGGGTGACCGATTGTGATGACCTACACATGGACCCCGTTCAAAACGAGATGATTCATCTCAAGGGGCTATCCTTAACCCGTTAAGACACGCCGTTATCAATTGGCTGTTACCAAAATGGCAATGACCTAGTCATAGTGCATTACTAAAGGCCCTGTGTTATGTCATAGTAGTGTAGTACTATGGTAGTTAACAATTCGACTACAGCGTGCCACAGGAGGTACGGCGTGCACACTGACTGAATGCAAAATCCAACAAAGTGTAACAGGTGGTATGGGCAGCCCCAGGCTCGAGTAGTTCACCTACCTGGCTGAATGAAGTTGCTGGGAGAGGGAGGAACACCGAAACCGTTGGTCATAAACGGGCTGCTAAAGTCATCCATTTCATCGTTGAAAATAATGCCAGTCGAGCGGGACATAACCTTGGAGCCAAAGCTAGGTGAAAAATTTAACATGACACGATTTATAAAACTATAACAACAATGTCAAAAGGCAAGCATGTAATAATTAGATGTAGTGCCTACTCTCAGAGGAAATTCACATCTTTCTTTTCTTTCTTTCTTTCTTTAACCCATTTCAGCCTAAGCCCTTTTTGGGAAAAGGTGCCCTCTCCCTATTAAAACCTAAATATCTCAGCCTCTGAAGCACATGAAACCATAAAATAAGTTGCATTTAAAAGCTAGAACATTCACTGTGCACTAGAACAGTGGTTCTCAAGTGGAATAGTCTTGTGACCCGCAATTTGCCGTGGTCAATACGTTGTGACCCAAACTGCGTGTCGCACCGTCAGATTCTTCCAATAATAATAAAAAATATCATCATGCATTTCATAATATGCACTATTATTTGCATTGTATGCTGATATACAATGTGTCTTGTGAATTAGTGAAGAGAAAAAGGCCTATTAACCATGTTTCACTCTGTCTTCAACATCATAGTCATTTTTAGTGCATTGCATCACAGCTCCGCGACCCACCCAGGAACCCTCCGCGACCCACTTTTGGGTCCCGACCCACCAGTTGAGAATCACTGTATTAGAATGTGCCCCTTCAGCTCTAACTTTTATCATAAAACAGCTCAAATCTCAAGAACCTGTATTCAGCGTATATGTCGCTCCAAGACACAAACGGTTAACTCGAAATCTCCTAACATGAAGTGTTAAGACACATGGTCAGAGAGTGAAATAGATTAGACTAGGGTTTCCTCACTATAGGTTGATGGTACTGGTGGCAGCTACGGCACTGCCATCCTCCGCGATGACAGACAGGTGGGCCGTGCCGTGGTTGTCGGGCACAAAGTACTCGGGCTCGTAGTAACTGTCGGGGTGCGTGGTGTCGTCCGTGATCTTGCTCCTGATCCCGTCTGCAAAGTAGTCTGAGGTCATGTTATGGATAAGCTGGGGAAACAAAAATGAAAGACAGAAATGTGAAGAAGGTGGAAGGAAGGAAAGATACAATGAGTGAGGGGTTGGGATGGTTTGTTAAATTAGTGTTTCTCATTGGGGTGTTAAGTATGGGGACCCACTAGTTTGACGCCCTCTCGGTAGGCCTACATCACATGTAATCAAACATTTCAAACAAGCGATTTAAGGTTAGGGTTAGGTTTAGGGTTAGGGTTAGGGTTAGGGTTAGGTTTAGGGTTAAGGTTAGGTTTAGGGTCGTATGACGTAAGCGGTAAGTACCGAAAGGGCGTCGAACTAGTGAGTCCCGTTAAGTAGCCTATGTGTGTGCGTGTTTGTGTGTGTATGTGTGTGTGTGTGGGGGGGGGGTTATGATGCTTAATGATGAGGTGTGGCGGGCGGGGGTGAGTGGGGGTAGAACCACAATCAGCACAAAATACATTCAGCGTTTTCCACAGACTGTGCTGATAAAGGTATGTAGGGGACCAGCAGTGACTATCATGATCAGAAAGGCTATGTTATGCCGTGTCAGATGACCTATGATATCAAAACTGAGCTTTGCTATGAAACACAATATTTATCTTTACAGGAGGGACTATAGCCTAGGTGTGAGGCATTTTCAGGATGGTTGCCTTTACAATAAAGTGTTCAGGGAACCTGAAAGATTGGGAAGAGTAGTTTGTGTTGGACATCCCTATCATATACACAGACATGTACACTCAGCAGAGAGAAAAAGGCTGCTCACATCAGTGATATTGAGGTAGCGCGGATCTCCAAGTCTGCTTCTTTTGGCGTAGGCAAAGCGGAACGCCTCCACTATCCTGTGGTAGGTCAATGTCTTCTTCTCAGATGTGGAGACACTGGTATCTGAGAAGTTATAGCCTGTGGATTGACGGAATTGGGTTACAGTCAAAGAAAGAGAAAAAAAACGTTTGACTGGCACTACTTTCAAGTGTTGCTCTGTGGAGTAGGCTATAAGAGAAAAACTCTTTTCTGAATTGTCTTGTCAACCATCTTGCTAACCAGAGTTGTTTAATCATCTTTTCTTAGAACCACAAGAGAGAATCCTCTCTACTCAATCAATATGATCCCTTTCCTTTCAATGTCAACATCTTTCCTTTCTTCTTTCTGAGCTCCGAACTTGAGGAGAAGGGTTTCTCTATTAGATGGGCTTGATTGCACACTGCATTCACAGGCCATGTTAATTAGAGGGAGAACTAGAATGCTTGCTTGGTGAATGGGGGCCAATATGCAATACAGATACTGCAGAAGAGGACAGGTGTCCTTCAATGCACCCATGCCACAAAACAACCATTTCAGCCCAATTAGGGGAGGGAAGAGGACAGGTGTCCTTCAATGCACCCATGCCACAAAACAACCATTTCAGCCCAATTAGGGGAGGGAAGATCAAACAACGGAGTCGGCCGAATAATCATGACGGAATTTAAAATGCAAGGCCTCGGATGCTCGGATATGAGCCAGACTGTATATCATCAGAGGCAGGACGCCAAATGAGATGCTTGGGTGGAAGGAAAAAAAAGAATACGGAAATGTAGGCAGAAGACGGAAGCCCATTATTCCGAGCGCTTGATTCTCAGCAAATGAGAACACAGTCTACAATTTAATTAAAGTATAATGGGGCCATTCCATTCTAATGCGCTCGCTTCCTGCAATTGCGAGCTGATGACCACCACAAGAACTTATCTGCTCAACATGTTGCGCCATTTAGCTCTCCATTCCCACTGTGCCATGTGGTTATTATTTATAAGCATTGATATCGCCAAATGCACAGCAGGTCTCTAGGGAACAACCCAACAGAAAAAAAAGAATTTGCTGTACTTTCCGGAGCTGTGCTGAAATGGGGAACATTTCATGCTACAGTCTGACAGCAAAATGACACTATCATCACTATCACCATCATCATCATCATCATCATAATCTTCTTCTACTTCCTTCTTGCCTGCTCAAAGAGTAGGCCATGTCTCAAACTAGGTGTCGTTCATTGTAATAGAGAATCCATAATCAGAGCCTTAGAGCAGTGTTTCTCAACCTTTTTTTAGGCGAGGCACCCTTTCAATTCATGAACATTTTCAAGGCACCCCAAACCAACAAGCCGTAACATGGCATTGCATCCGATACCACAAAAGCTTAGAAAAGTAACACATTTGGAGACGTCACACGACCTATGTTCAAAGTTGCAGCTGACTGGGGCGACCTATATTTACTTTATTGTGCGTAAATGGCAGATGAAAGATTCCACTGACTAGCATTAACTTATCAATTTAGACAAATATGTATCATATTACATAATTTATTTATCAGCCACGTTTCCGCGGCACCCCTGAGGGGGGCCCGCGGCACCCCAGGGTGCCCCGGCACCCCTGTTGAGAAACACTGCCTTAGAGCCTCGTTCTACTGGTTCTTAACATTGTACAATTTCTATTGGAAATTTTACCAAACATGATGACGAGAATATGCACACATAATGACGAACAAACACGCAAGTGCACACACATGCACTCTCTCACACTCACACAGGCAGACATGCACGTGCGCGCACACACACACACACACACACACACACACACACACACACACACACACACACACACACACACACACACACACACACACACACACACACACACACACACACACACACACACACACACACACACACACACACACATTATTTAACTATGCAAAAACTACAACAATCCCTAACCTGTCAGTAAATACTTGTTTTAGCACTATGAGATGCAGGCTAGCACACACACACACACACACACACACACACACACACACACACACACACACACACACACACACACACACACACACACACACACACACACACACACACACACACACACACACACACCCCTCTCTGCTCACCATCTACGATGTTGAGTATGAGGGCGAGGACTGGGCCACTGGAGGGGGCGTCGGGGACGTGCATGGTGTACTCCCCCACGGTAAGACGTAGGGGACTCTCGTTCAGCACCGGTCTGTACTCCAGCAGGTCCTCCCGGGTGATGATCCCTCCTGGAGGACACGCAGATAAGAGCAGAGGGACAACACTCAGTCAGAGATTCTTTAAGTATAGAGATATGCCAACATAATAGGTTTCTATGGGCACCTAACGTGACCAGGTTCCGGTCTGCCTAAAGGGGCGTGTCATAATGCTCCTAGCATTGAATAGAACAGTCCTCAGGTCTGCCTAGATCTAAAGGGGGATGTCCCCCCCCCAATAATAGAACCCGGAAACAATGGGCCAATGGAACCTCTCTCTCTCTCTACTCTCTCTGACTCAGTCACTCACGACACGACCACACCTACGTAGTCCAGCATCACTACAGACAGAACTAAATACAGTACACCAGTGGTTCTCAACTGGAACAGTCTTGGGACCCACCATTTTCCACTCTCATTCGGTCGCGACCCATTTTTTTTTATCATTGATTACATCATGAAGTTAAAAATGTATTGCTCTACGAATAGCAATATGTCACCATCTCTCATTGAACTCCATTGATTTGTATTGTGTTGCTTTCCATGATTACAATGACCTTAAACATACACCTAAGTCCAAAGTTGATTTTCTGGAGAGGTGTGAGTGAATCAGTGATTAAATATGACACCCAATCTACGTATTTGAAGTGTTTTGAAGTGACTTTTTCACATTATGTTCGATAGGCGACAAAACTTTTGTCTTGTCAAAATCTGCCCTCTCTCTGGTAGCGGCCCTGCTCATGTGTGAAAGTATGTGTGCTTAAGTCATATTAACGTATGAGATATGGCCCACTTTTATACCATGATGTGCCATATTGGTGTGTTTAGCCTTACATTAATCATTTTGTCTTCACTTCATTTTGACATAGGCACATTAGCAGCACTAGTGGCCTTTAATGGCATGATATTTGCATTTCTTGGCAGTCACACCCAGCTCATAGATGTGGTCTCTGCACACGCTTCCTGTGGCTAGTAGCCTACGTTCCCAGAAGTGGGATCTATTTGTGTATCTCAATTGGCTCTTTGCGCTGGACAGAGCCACAGCTACGTGATTGGGCAAAAGATTGCAATGGCACGTCCATCTTAGAAATTCTTTTTGCATTTGTACTGGATTTACTGAGAATAGCTGGGTTAGCAAAACTTAAAACATGGGATTCAATGTAGCAATGACACAGCAAGTACGGACTGGCAGGCCCAGGCAAAATATTTACCATTTTCATTCTGAGAGATAGTGTCAGCAGCTTGCAAGGGCTTACACAGGGATTTTTAGCAACTAACAGTGGCTTAATTGAATTTCATTTCCCTCTGTGTATCTAATGTCTCTTCTGAACTGGCGACCTTTTGATGTAATCACTGTGGGGATGATCCACTTTCACTTCGCTGCATTTGTATGCCAGCTTTTGCCAAGCTATTGCAAATGCCTGCTCTGTTATTTGGGAGCGCAACCCCTCTCTCTTTGCAATCAGTCAAATGGCTGCTTTTATTCAAACAAAATGGACAGCTGCAATCCCCTCTTCAACGTAGCATTGTAATCAGCTTGGACAAGGTCACTGTCAAAACACAGTGCCGTATGAAAATGGCTAATCATAACGGTGAAGATCGTGACTTTGCTGTCCTGTATGTTCTCCATGTTTCATTGGAATTAGACACTGAGCCGGAGTCAGAATATGAAATTATAATCTTGTTACTTATGACTCTTGTCAAGAAAGACATAAGAGGACCAGATTGAAAAGTGTCTTTGCGGGCCGCAACACACTAAGGCCCCCCATGGACTTGCATGCCCTAAACCAGTGGTTCCCAACCTTTTTCTTCAGGGACCCATGTTTTTACTATTGTAAGCTTTGGTGACCCAACCACGTGAGCGCCCGCACGAGAGGGAGTCACAAGATGCCCTCTGTTTCCTGCGAAAACTAATTTTAGTTATTTTATTCCTCAATTAGTGTGTGATCAAATATAGAATACATGTTTAATGTAGCACTTACAATTTGTTGTGTCTATGCATTTATTAGTTAGATAATTTGTCTTTCATTCAACATGGGCTATATATATTTAAAATGAAACCCCTTAAAATCAAGAGGGATCCGCGACCCCCTGTGGATCTTAGGCGACCCATAAGGTGGGTCCCGACCCATAGGTTGGGAACCACTGCCCTAAACCATATTCGGGGTGATAGGACTTCTTAACAGTCATTTCCAATATTAAAATGCAAAAAGTCAAAAATGGTGTATATAGCGTTTTGGAAAAGAGCTCTTCAGATTGAAAAGTGTCTTTGCGGGCCGCAACACACTAAGGCCCCCCATGGACTTGCATGCCCCGGGAAACCCATATTCGAGTCTGGCCTGGGTCATTTCCCGACCCTACCCCACACTCACTTCCTGTCGATCTTCAGTCTCTATTGGAAATAAAGGCCCAAAAAGCGATAAAAACATCTTTTTTGTAAACAAAAGAAAGAAAGATAGATGTCCACATAATTTTGGTGAAGATTTTATCAGTCACCTTGCAACTAGATTTTTGTTTACTTGACAATGATATTTGAATTGCCGTTTGATAGAAATTGATTGTATTTTTTACATTTCTATTACTATACTATGATTGTCATTATAAATTATATTATTCACACCAGTCATGGGCAAGCAGTAATGGTATCGGATTGCCAGTTTTATTACTGCTGCTGCCAGGTGGGTATAGGGGCAGAGGTGTCAAAAGTAAAAGTAACAGTTAAACTTGTTAAACTACTTCCAACAGGGGTAACATATCTGAGTAACCACTCGTGAACTTGTCTAACTATAAGCTGACTCTACACTGGTTGGATTAAGTATGTGTGGTGGGTCCTTGCTATGAACATTTTCGGGAGCAATGTTCAGGAGAAGCTTAATGAAATTTGGCATGCCTACAGTAATTAACACCTGCATTCTATTCTCTGGTCAACTGTCAATTGTTTGAATTTCAGCACAAAAGATAGGCACTCCTATTTAACCAGCTGCATCTCATTGTCCGCTCTGCCGTCATTCAGTGAAATTTCAGCGCACTGAAAATTGGAACGCCCCTTAATTAACTCCAGTCAGAAATGTTCTTTCTCGCTCGCACCCACCATCTCCCTGTACGCCTCCCTTACACCGCTGTTCTATCAATTCGTCAAGCATCTTTCCCTAGCTTCCTCTCAGCTCACCTCGCTCCTTTGCACTCTAACCATCATCCACCGGGGGGTGTACGCTCAGAGCTCGCACATATCTGCGGGTACAGATACTGCCCGAGCTCTCTGTGGCGACTCGTACTCCGGAGCTCGAGAATGTTTACTGCATAGACATTTCTCGGCCGTGGCAGTACTTCAGCACCACGGCCAGCGACCTTGCCCAATACGGCATGTAATCTCTCAGCTTCTCAAGTGCAGTGGTCCGCTGACGCTGTGAAGAACTTTGATGATCGGTCCACCGTGTGGACAGCCACTATCCTGCAAGAGCGGGATAGTGATCACGAGAACACAAGAAGTCCGTTCTCCAGCGAGAACAAAGATGTATGCATACATGCTTAATCTAAATTTCACAGATTGAACTAATGAAAGGTTTTTAGTGTTTTTCAGTAACAACACAGTATTTATCTCATTAGGTACAATGTAGTAAATGGTGACACAGCTTTGTAACATCATGTGCTGGTGTACTTACTTACCCACCCCCCATGCTGAACATAGTTCTGTGCCCATGCACTCCTGTCATGGAGTACTTGTGGGGGCTGCCCACTTACACGTGTGAGGCATAAATGCACTGTGTGCTTTTTCACAACAAATATATAGCACTTTCCCAGTCTTAATTTCACTTTCATCTTCGATTTCATCTTGACACATTTCTGAAATTGGATGTAAAAGGCTTGCTTTGCATCTTCAATTCAACTCTATCATACTTGGCAGCTGTTATCGTTCCAGTCCAGCTTAGCCATCCAAAGCTCTTCTGGCGGGAGGCCCTTGTGGCCTTAATCAGTAGTTTGTCAATACCCCAGCTTTGGCTGCAGCTTTCTGGAGAGACACAATGAAATGAATAGACTCACCTGCCGCCTGGATGTCATTGACAATGCTGTCAGCCATGGAGCCATTGTAGAAGACATCCGGACCCTCCTCGGCTATCCTTTCATACGTGTCGGCCAGTCTTGGGAATTTAATGATGTCGTTTTCCTTGAGGAGGTTTTTTTTCGAGTCGCAGAACACTTCACTGGAACACGGAAAGAAGAGAGAATTGCGGAGACAAAAAAATGATGAGGACAACGTTGTCCTATGTTTGTTCCCTTGTAATTGACAGAAGGGATTTGATGAATGTTGAAGTCTACAAGTCTGCAAGGCTTGCAAGGCTAGCTACTGAAATATGGAATATGTGAAAAAATGGAAAATAGCAATATTCTGTGAAAAAGTTGTTTGATAGTAAAATTAAAGGTAATGATTCACAGGGCAACTTAGTGAGCAATGTTGCTGAGCAACAATATGATTGGCTGTTAATTTTCTGATGGGTCAGCAGCAGACAACTTTTTAATAATCATTCCAAGTTCTCTTGATGAAAGGGTTGTTGTGTGAAAAACAGTCTAAACAACAGTATTTCTGGGGACCCCATTCACGTCACCCATTCCTCAAAAAACACACACGACCAGATGACTTGATATGCTATGAAACCCATAGATATTAATGTAAGATTGCATGTGGTGTTTCAGTCATAATATTAACAAATTATTAGTAGTATTATTTTTCAGTCTATTCTTTTTTCACACCTAGACATTCAGGCGACCCCATTTGAATTCCAGGCGGCCCCACATGGGGTCCCGACCCCAACGTTGAAAACAAACCAAAATCAAACCAAATCAAAAAGTTGCCCTGTGTACCGTCCATCAGCATTAAAGGGCTATGCCACTATTTTGGGGCTTAATACAGTTAAAATCGTTGGCCAGGGTTTATAAAGGTGGTAAAGTGTCATATTTTTCATGTAAGCCGTTGTCTTGCCGTTGTCTTGCTCTAAGACAAGTTAAAAGCGGGAGCATGTCGCTAAGCTAGTGAAAGTCAATGGATCCATGTAGCATGCTACAATGACAATGACACCACTGACTCACCAGAGGGCCACATCACTGAGAATAGACTCCCCGTTCTTTGCGATGGCGTTGGCCAGGGCCTTGCCGACGGGGAAGCCGGAGCGTGCCAATTCGATGCTGGGCTCAAACAGCTCCCGCCAGGGTAGCCGCCCATGCCGCCTGTGGGCCATCTCATAGCCACGGATCTCCCCAGGGATGGCGATGGACAGTCCACCTGCATAAAAGGTCAAAAAAAGTCCCACTTACTGTATTTTATTTATTAATTTTACCTGAAACGTCACGGTGAAATAAAATAAGTGGGAGTAAGCTTTTTGTCCCACTTATTTTATTTATTGATTTTACCTGAAACGTCACGGTGAAATAAAATAAGTGGGAGCAGAAATTCCTGGTTGGAGCTGACTTTTTAACTTTTTAACTGGTCATATGTTGGTCCTGCTCCTAGGTCAGACGTTTGTATGTGTAGGCTTTAACCCAGTGGTTCTTAACCTGGGGTGCGGGCACCCCCTGGGGGTGCGCCATAGATTTCAGGTGGTGCACGGAATTGTATTTGTGTGCAGGTTGTGACCAAAATTCAGCTACCAAACATTACAATTAGGCCAAATCAAGACCAGATTAAAACATGCTTTGGACCTAATGTAGTCATAAGTATTGATTAATGTCTAAAGCAAGAATCATTGTTAAATCATTTTTTAGAGTCTATACACTTGTAGACGTTTGGGTTGGGGGTGCACGGCTTGTCTTGGGCACAGGTCAGGGGGTGCTTCAAGAAAAAAGGTTAAGAACCACTGCTTTAACCTACTCTCAGTCCACCTGCATAGCCCTCCACACACACCTTGCCTTCACACTCTCACTCGCATTCTCAAAAAAAAAAAAACAGGGATATTTTATCAGACTCGCGGGCACCAGTGAGTAATTTGCAATGTCAGGGAGACTCCCTGAACTTCAGGGAGACTTGGGATGTCTGTTGAGTGTGATGGATGAATTTTGTTGAATAGCACACTATGCGGTACAGTACTGTGAAATCACCATAACCCACTAGACTGGTTTCCGCGTTCATTTTCTGCACAAGTTGATGTTAAACGAGATTAGGGTTGTCCAATTATTATTCTTTCAAATGTTTGTGAGTGTGACCAAGCAGTTTATTGTATCGAAAATACTGCTATGTGTTCAGGCCTCTGATTGGATCACCTTGCTATTTGTGTGTGTGTGCAGGCCTATTGTGTGGCCTGTATGTTATGTTCAAAAGGAACACTATAGGGAGAGGGAGGACAGACAACATACAGAGCTAGTCTTTGTTGGCATCTGGTGGTGGCCTGTATAACAGTAGTAGGTAATGTCCTGTAAATTACTTTCTGTAAATACCCAAAATCCTAACAGTCTTTATGTTATCATGTCTTATCAACAGCAAATCTTCTCTAATCAAAGATTGATACTTTTTCATAAAATACAGAGATGTTCAGGTTTTTTTACCTTTACTGTGTGCGATTCTGCTCTTTTAAAACTCAACAGGAGTGGTTTAGACTTTGCGAGTTAATGGATTTTCTGGTTATCGCAGAAGAATCTATTAAATTACATGCGTTATCAGAGTCCCTGGGGGAAACGTCCCTCTTGGCAGATCATTCCTGCTCTTATCTGGGTGTCCGTTGCCGATGACGACAACACCATCTTCAATGCTGTCCATCAATCTCTCCTCTCTTTATCAGTGCGGCACACATCAAGCTCTGTCTGTTGGCTTGGGGCAAAGCTATGTAGTATATTACACCGAGCCCTGTCTGTTGGCTTGGGGGCAAGGCTATGTATGTGACATGGAGGTCGGTGGCAGTACGGTACCTTTGCGAGAGAGCTGGGTGTTGTTACCGAACATGTCCTCTGTGGCATTCATGGGTGCAGTTTCCCTGGCATCAATGGTCTCCACCTTCCCTATGAGACACAATATTCTTCACTGACAGTGCGAGCACAGTGCATTTGCAGTGTTATTTCAACACTCAATGAGTCAGCTGTAACACACACAGACACAGTGTTGCTACACTATACCATAACACAGGGCTTTAAAGGACCAGTTCAGTCAATTTCAATATGCTGTTGTATTGCTCACGCTACCCTTGACTTGTCAGTACCTGGTGATGCCACATTTTTCGGCTAAGCTCTTTCCGAGATATGAACTATTCTAATGGAGGCAGCGTTTGTTTACATTAAAAAAAACATAGGCCTACTCCAAATATTTTCCCAAAAGGTACCACTGTTTGCTAGTTGTCTGCTGATGTTGTATAACCTTTCGGATGTTGTTGGGAATAAATGAAAATGTTTTTTTTAAATGTAAACAAAGCACTGCCCCCATTACAATGACCAAGATCTCGGGAAAAGGCTGAAGAAAAAAAACCCCTCAGGTACTGCCAAGTCCAGGGTAGTGTGAGCGTTACAACTGCATGTTGAAATTGACTGAACTGGTCCTTTAAGCCAGTGGTTCTTAACCTGGGGTGCGGGCACCCCCTGGGGGTGCGCCAGAGATTTCAGGGGGTGCGCGGAATTTTGTTTGTGTTGAGGTTGTGACCAAAATTATGCTTCCAAACATTATAATTAGGCCAAATCAAGACCAAATTAAAACGTGCTTTGGTCCCCCTGTTAAGTCATGAAAGTATAGATTAATGTCTAAAGCAAGAATCATTGTAATTAATCACTTGAATCATTTTTTAGTGCGTACACAGGTGTAGACGTTGGGATGGGGGGTGCGCGGCTTGTCTTGGGAACCGGTAAGGGGGTGCTTTATGAAAAAAAGGTTAAGAACCACTGCTTTAAGCAATGCACTATGCCTTGGTCATTACTATTCAGGTAACAGCAATTTTACTGTTTAACGCTGTGTCTTAACAGGTTAACATTAGTTGTGTGGTTTGCTTTATTCCCCAATACTGACTTATTCTTTGACTAATCCATAAATGACAGGCAAACAGTCAGACAGACTATAATTGGGTGTTTGGAGGGCAGTCAGACTCACCTGTGGTTGCGTTGTAGATGGTGAAGAAGAGGCCCCCCCCGATACCCATGCTGTGTGCATTGAGGAGGCCAACGCAGAGCAGGGTGGCAATGGAGGCATCCACCGCTGTGCCATTACGCTTAAGGATGTCCCTACCAACAGTATCATTAACGCATGCACCAGATTAGGGGGTTACAGACGCATAGCAACAAGGTAGGTTGGAAAAGACACTGAAAAACATTGTGCTTGAAGCTGAATACAGTAAGCCTACACAGTAAATTCTGCAGTGCTCATTTAACATTTAGAGAGTTCATTTGAGTCAATTTGGATTTAAATGAACTCTGTAAGTGTTAAATTAACACCACAACATTTACTGTGTACGGGATACAGGTAGCCTTACAGTTTACAAGTAATTTCACATTTCTATGAAACAGTGTCATCAACTAGATTAGGGGTTATATGAGTCAACAAGGTAGTGAGAAACTTGACGTTACACTTGGCACTTAACACTGAAGAAATATGTTACACATAGGAAATTTGTGACACTATAGTCAGGATGTTAAAAAGTTGTTAGTTTAATTTGACACATACACATTATCAAATGTGACAGTATGCTTTTTGATACCAAAACGTAACTTAATTATTATCCTATGATTTTTTCAAATGAGCGTAATAAATCAGGATAGCTTTGCCCATCAGTTATGCTTCACAGCATTAAGAATTTCAAACCTCAGAACTGCTGTCTATTTCATATTACACTGGAAATTATATCTGTAAAATTAAAAGACTCCGGTTACAGTCTAGCAGACTACAATAAAAAATTAAGAACTTAATTAATGAAATTGCCAGTCCTCAGTTTACACTACAGAAGTCAGGGAAGTAGAGATACAGATTTCATTAACATTTGGGACTCATTAAACATTAAGATCTCAATTTACAGTCTAGCAGTCAAGCAGAGGCACTCCTCTGAAATCTGTTTGTGAAAAGGAGCCTCCCAGACTAAAATAACTTAAAAAAAAACCTAAAATAATTTGTTTGAGGTGCCCTGTAGATGGACTGCTTCAAGGGGAAGCCAGAGCACTCTCCGATGCTTTATTATCTTTATAAGACTATGTAATCTTAAAAAAAACCCAAGATCAACAGGCCTAAGCCGTGCAAACATTCGGAAAATCAGTTTCTGACCAACGGCAGTGTCCTGTCGATAATGGCCTACCCATCCAGCTGAGCTACAAACAGCTCCAAGATCAGAGGGTTAGGACAATGTTTAACAGCCTGGTAGTTCACTTGAAATGAAACAGAAGAAAGGCTGAGAGGACCAAGTGATACAGACAGGTTAGACTAAAGTGATCAACCATAGCAGTATTACCAAGTCAGAATGACCCCACCAAATCAACATTTTTGGCCTTTTAAAAATAGTTTATGGCAGAGAACCTTGTAGCCATGGGCCCTTCCTCACCTGCCGATCTCCGAGCACTTCCCTGCGTCTGCGGCCACTGCTGCCTTGGAGTAGAAGTGGTCCGAGGGGCCGGTGGGCTGCTTGTTTCCAACCCCCCAATAAATGCCCAGGAGAAACCCCACTGCAGCCACCAGAAGAACCACCAGCCCAGCAACAAGAGATTTCTTGACCATTTTCCTGAGAGAGAGAGAGAGAGAGAGAGAGAGAGAGAGAGAGAGAGAGAGAGAGAGAGAGAGAGAGAGAGAGAGAGAGAGAGAGAGAGAGAGAGAGAGAGAGAGATAGAGAGAGAGAGAGAGAGAGGAGGAGGAAGAAGAAGAAGAACAAGAAGAAGACTTTTTTTAATCACTGTGTCAATATCATCCCTTAATTCTCCAAGGCAGTTAACATGTTTGTGTATTAGATAATGTGTGTGTTTCTGTGTTTGTGCTGAACACACTACAGTTAAGTAGTGCAACACTGATGTCCATCTTAAATTCTTTGCTGCCATAGGCCACTTCAGAAATGTGTCAGTCCTTCATTTTGTTTAGCAAGAAACCTCTTTACAATGAAGAAGATTGCAATTGAAACAACTCATCATCATCATCATCATCATCAATATAATCGTCATCATCATCATCATCATCATCATCATCATCATCATCATCATCATCATCATCATCATCATCATCATCATCATCATCATTATCATCATCATCATCATCATCATCATCATACCATCATGACAACCATCAAGCAGTAGATCACACTTTGTACAATACTAACATGGCCGTAGCCACATATGAGGTAAGGGAGGTCCAGACCTCCCTCATTTTTAGAGAAAATAATATTTTTCATACATGAAAAAGGGGATCTTCTCCATTGTGCACCATTTTGAATTTCCAGAAATCTTTTCAGCTGCAAAATATACTGTAAACTGTGGTCATACTATTAAATATTAGTGCATTATTTAGCAAATATTCATGAAAAGACCAAAATTGGCAAAAGACACCCTTTCAATGAGCAACATAGTTACAATCAGTGGTGTAGTCTACGTAGAACGCGGGTATACGGAGTATACCCACTTCTAAATTTCAGGGATTTCAGTATACCCACTTAAAATTGATTGATCCATTGTTTTGAATAGCACAAATATATACAGTATACCCACTTCAAAAACTGCTCAAATTTACAGTATACCCACCATAAAAAAGTATACTACACCACTGGTTACAATAGATACTACGGGCAACATCCTACACAGTGCACCTTTAAAAAAAATTCTGGACCTCCCTTATTTCAAATTCCTGGCTACGGCCATGAATACTAAGTCTACTATATGAATACCTTGGTTTCCTACCTTGTGAAGATTGTGATCACTGTCTCTAACACATACACATACACATACACATGCAGCCTCTTCAACCTCAGGGAAGGCATGCAAGAGCAATGGTGTGGGTATACACACTAACTGTTCTGTGTTGTTTATCATCTTCATATATACTCTGTGCAGTGTGTTGCAACAAGACCCTCTGTCACAAACAGTTTGAGCTTACTCATATTGAAAGCGAAACGTTAGGGGTGGACCCCAAGGTTACACCTCTATGTCCTCAACTGTGCTTACTTTGAAAATGGCTCTTGCGAAACTTTCCTTTGAGGCACGTCATATCCTCCTGACTACCAGGACTTTTTTGCATAATTGTGGTCTATGTACATCAAAATGAAACTCTATGTTGCACTACTTTCACAGTTTCACTTTCACTTTCACTTTCACTTTGCACTTCACTTTCACACATTAAGGGTGTGTAACCGCAGGAGTCATCAAGTCTAACAAAAAATACCGTAATCCCAAACTAATATGATGTGCCATCCAGGAATAGTGAGGATGACATGCCCATGTTCACAGGAAGACCATGTACACTGTGTAAACAGTATTCACAGGAAGACCGCGTATCAGTGTCATGAGTCATTAAGTCTGATTCTACCACAAATATTCCAGAATCTTCAATTTACACCATGTGGCAGGAACAGTCAGCTGAGTGTGGCGCAGTGCGGCCGAGTGTGACAAGTGTTTCCAGTTAAAAAATTAAACAAAAAAAAACACATACAGTAATTGAATTAAAAACATGTTATTGTGGAGAGTAACTCGAGGAGGCTGCAGAGGGTTCGTTGGATTAGTTGTGCTCTACTGATATCTGAAATATCGTACGCAGTAAAAATGCTGTTTTAATTTAACACTGAGAGAGTATTTTAGGAACAAAAACACTCTAGTGTTGTCTAGTGCATTCTAGTGTTTTTGGTCCTAAAATACTCTGTCAGTGCTAAATTAAAACAGCATTAACATCTAGAGTCTAGATCAGTGTTTCTCAACAGTGGCTCTACAGCGTGTGTGTGTTTGTGCGCTCATGCTGTGTGCACTACAGTTAAGCAGTACAACACTGATGTCCATCTTTGCTCCACATAAATGTGTCAGTCCTTTATTTTGTTTAGCAAGAATCCTCATTGCAATGAAGAAGATTGCAATTGAAAGAATTCATCATCATCATCATCATCATCATCATCATCATCATCATCATCTTCATCTTCTTCTTCTTCTTCTTCTTCATTGTCATCATCATCAACATTCCATCTTGACAAAAATCAAGCACTAGGTCAAATTTTGAACAATACAAAATCTACTAAATGAGAACCTTGGTTTCCTACCTTATGAAGATTTTCACAACTGTCTCTCACACATACACCAGCCTCGTCAAAACTCAGGGGAGAGCATACAAGTGCAATGGTGTGGGTGTACACACTAAAACTGCATTGTTGGTCGTCTTCATACCTTCAAACCGTCATATCAAATTCAGTCCAATGAGAGCCGCTGGCACATCCAACAAGTTCCATAACAAATATTTACGTAGACTGCAGGGAGATTACAGTGTGGTGTGGTTTGTCATGGTGCTGAGTGCACCAGAATGACAGAGACATTAATAACACAGTACCATTGAGGTGACCTTCGTCATCTTTTGGAGGAGACTTGAGGAGATACAAATGAGGCAATACAAATGTTAAAGCAGTTGACATGAGAAACATCTTTTCAATGACTTTTTCCCCTGCAAGCACACAGCTGCCGTTAATTTGGCCACAAATTATCCATCATGTCGCCCCCACTGGCCATGCGCAAGGGATTACGGAAATGACCAATGACCATGCGCAAGGGAGTTAATTTTCCA
The DNA here is from genome assembly GCF_034702125.1 of Engraulis encrasicolus. Lineage (NCBI taxonomy): Eukaryota > Metazoa > Chordata > Actinopteri > Clupeiformes > Engraulidae > Engraulis > Engraulis encrasicolus. The sequence goes on along the minus strand of NC_085859.1, from coordinate 22,486,708 downwards.
TCCACTCGTGTCCTCAGGCAACGCCCCCGTACTACACCGTGGCCAATGCACCCCCCCCCAGAGATCTTTCTTCTGTTGAGTTTCTTTGGTCTTGATCAAAGAGGCTTGAGACAAGAGGGCTTACTCACGTCATAACAGCGTAGTACGAAATAATGGCGAGGGGAGTACGGAAAATGTATCCATCGCAGCCACTGATCAATGACCATGCACAAGGGAGTTAGTTTTCCATCCACTCGTGTCTTCAGGCAACGCCCCCGTACTACACCGTGGCCAATGCATTTCCCCCCTGAGAGATTGTTCTTCTGTTCTCCCTTGCGCATGCTCAGTGGGGGCGACACCATGATGGATAATTTGTGGCCAAATCAACGGCAGCTGTTGGTCAGCAGTAATTGCTGGGGGTAATTAAGGACAGCTGACAAACATTCACGCTGTCCTATGACCTGTTCCACACTCCGACCCTCGCGGAAGTGTCATTGCATGCTTCCCTGATGCTTCCAATACTGACCGTAGAAGAAGAATAACATTTCCGTACTCCCCTCGCCATCATTTCGTACTACGCTATTATGACATGAGTAAGCCCTCTTGTCTTAAGCCTCTTTGGTCTTGATGGAGCTTGACTGCTTTGGCTGAAAGGAACTCAAGAGTAGCCCGTGTCTTTAAAGGAGCCGCTGCCCTTAAAATCAGACAGATCCCCCCCCCCCCCTCTCCATTGTTATGTTGTCCTGGTCCATTAGAAATGCTTAGTCATTGTTTACATAAATGTTTGATATAATTAGGCCTATCTGTGTTTTAGATATGTACCACTTACTGTACTGTTCATTTTGGGAAAAGGTTGAGCCCTGGTCTAATGTGCCACCTGGCTTAAGAAACAGTCTTCCTTACTTATAGTCATTATTTCGGTAGGGCACATATATTGAATTAGCCTAGATTAATTTCATAATACCAGTCAGATTAATCTAGATAAAGAATCTATGTAATTAATAATAATAATAATAATAATAATAATAATAATAATAATAATAATAATAATATTTTTGGTGGGGGTTGAAGTTGTCCCTACCAAAACTCAAGGCAAACCTACGCCCTTGGAGGACACAAAGAGCATCAACCTACAATAGGCTACTCTTTCGTCAGAAGATGCCTTAAATAATACATTGTATATGGTCTCTGTATATCCCTTGATTTGATCCCCTGACAAATAACAGAAATAGATAGTGCCAGATATGTTGGGAGGGAGAAGTTGGGCCAATGATTATGAACTACATGTCATGGGAAAGTGAACAGAAAGTCTACCTTTTCACATTCAAAACAGGTGTCAACATGAAATTACCTTAGTTGTAAAGGTCAGGTGTCATTGTTGTGAGAATGCTTCTGTGAAACAACTCTCAGTGCTTGACTTGTGTGTGGCAGGCCAAGCACCCAACGTCACGTGTGGGATCCTTTTAGAGAACCGCATATTATATATGACTACATACTGAATGTACTTGTGTTCATTTACTCTATGGCATTCTCTTCAAATGCTTTAATTATGTTTTTGAAGGCAGGTTGGTTAATTTCTCTCCCGGGTCGCACTGTCAAACTATTGGCCGTGATTGACGAATAGGGCGTTCACGCACGTTCACGCGCAGTGTTGGATGCCTGTGATTGGGTGTGTGCCTAGCGAGCCGCGCGTGGTGCTGTGGAGACCTAAACAGCATCAACAGACAAGCAGTGAATACCAAAACGAGACAAGCCTCCAGTAATAGTCTACGGTTAATGGTGAAAAAACAAGGTATGAAAACCTCAATTTGACAGCACAGCATATCTTATATTTGCATGAAATAATCAGTGGCTTTGCAACATTTTGCTTTTGTGCATGGGATGGACTGTTGTAGTGTTGCTGCTGCATGCGTGCAACCGAGATCACGAGTGATGGGTTCTACTTGAAATTTCCAGAAAAGAAAGAAAACACAGAATGACCGAGCGTGACCATCATTCCCATCACTTACGGAGTCAACAAATAATCAGGCAAGTGCAACATTTCGGCTCGTCAGTCTGAAGAGTCAGCATGGGTTCTCGTCTGAGCAGACAGAACAGTCTGGACAACGAGAATTTTTCAAGGAGGCGCCGCAAGCATCTCGACAGCACGGGGGAAAGCGACAGGAGTGGAAGTCGTGGCAGCGGAGACTTCTTGTTTACATCGCTGATGCTCAAGTCAGACAGGCTACCGGGGATGCTGCGCCGAACCAACCACAGCCCCTACGTGCGAAGAGTCACCTGGATCCGGGAGATGCAGAAGCTGCTCCGTGAGCGCAAGCTAGACCAGGCGACAGACGTGCTGAAATTACTGAGGAAGGTAAGCCCAGCTGTCCCGCAGACACATCAAAGAGAAAACTCTCTCCCTCTCTCTCTCACAGACACACACACCCAGCCATTTCAACAACATGGACTGTCATAGTGGAGCAATTGCCATCTTTAAATCCAATCCACCAGCTGCGCGCATTCATGGATAGCTCAACAACACCAAATGCCTAGCGTAGTAGCATTTACAACTACAGGGTATGGCTAACCTCGGGCATGACTCAGGTGGTTTAGCATCACAACTTATCAATGTCTGGGGCATAGGAGACCTTAACAACTTTTGACAACTAAAATGAAGACAAGCTGTGAACTTGACACGTCACAGGCTGCCATGTAGACCAGCCACTCTTGGGACAGCCCCTTTGCGCCTCGTGCCTTCTGCTCTCTATTCTGTCCAGGGCAGCTGTCAATCACTCTAACCTCCAAGTTGCGAGCACCGTTGTTATGACTACATCATGACTGATGTCAAGAAATAAAAGTCTTGAAAGTTTACATTTGACTGTGAAGGAATTTGTATTCCAACAGTCACCTTGGATTATTGAGCTGTGTGCCAAACCAAAAGGTCATTCTTCATTCTGTCTCAACGGCACTTTTCATTAATCACGTTGATTAGGGCACCCTGAGATTAAACAACGAGTTTAAACATGTAATGCAACAGCTCCAAGTGGCTCGACCGCCATAATGTCATTATTACATGGAAGTGGTAGGCCTACAAGAAGAGAGGGCATAGAGTAAGCTACTGCTAGAGGGAGAGAGGATGATGAGGGCTTGGGGGAAATCATTTAGTTATCTTCAACCCCAGATTGTGTAACTAATCAATCATGATTGGTTATTGGGATCAAATGATGGTCAATCACAATGGCCAGTCTTGGCCACAATTGCTGTCGTTAGGCATGACTTGAATTGGTTTTCTGAAACCGCAATATATCATTACATTGTTGTAACTAAGCATATATTGTTGTAAGTTGTGGATAAAGTGACAGACAGTACATATGAATGAGATACGAATGCATGTTGAGCACCCATAGCCTAATGATTAGAGCGTTACTAGTGGATTTTAAGGGTTACAGGTATTAATCCCATTATCATTCATGGATGAAGTGGCTTTGATCTTTGCTCATAACCCCACATTGCCTCAGGGACTGTACCAATGCCCTGTACCTAAATAACTGTCACTTGTTTAGATAAAAGCATTAGCTGGTTCAGTGTACAGTATTGTAATATATTTATGCTGACAGCCTGTACCTTCTGACACCTTTTTTAATCAACACTGA
>NC_085859.1:22470594-22478094 GCF_034702125.1 Engraulis encrasicolus | reverse complement strand
TCTCTGAAAGATACTTATTTTCACACAAGCAACAGTGCATTACGAAGGACACAGAGCACTCAGAACATAGAGCACATATGCCCTTATTAGGCTCATGTCTATACCCAGTATATCGCACATATAATAAAGAAATGAATATCCACATCCCACATACAGTATAGCATATATAATACACAATATCTATACCCAACATATATATAAATACCACCAGTCCCCTAAATTAACTTTTTTCGTCACCAGCCAAAATGGCAAGTAGATGTTAATCTTTGTAGCCAAATACACACTCACTAATGGGTCAAAGTGGCTAGTAAGTTGGTCTCATCTACCAGCCAAACTGAAATTTTACCAGCATTTGGCTGGTTGGCTGGTGTTAATTTAGAGCCCTGAATACCACATATAAAACATAAGACAGCATACAGTACGTAACAGAAAAGATCCTTACTGAACACACTGTACGACACATATCGCTTAACTTCACTTACATTGTTCACTCAACATCCATACCCAACTAATGACACATTCATTATATGTCCTTACCAAACACCATAACACTCAATGTCCAACATACAAACAATATAATATGCATCACAAATATGTTCACTATACTGTATAATGCATTCATTTCCTGTACCCCCCCACCCCCCCCCTTACCTACCCTCCTTCAATTCCCTCCATCCCCGTTTCTCAACACGCTAACCTCCAAGCAAACAGTGGACAGAGCAGACACAACATAAACACATTAACATAAACATAATCAAGGAATGGTAGAGGGGATGGGGGAGTCGGGGGGGGGATGGTTGTAATGGAGCATGCTGGATGATTGAAGAGGAGCTCTTCCGTGACCTGTGTCTGACATTGACATGGTGTCTGGCTGACACGACACACACACACACACACACACACACACACACACACACACACACAAAGGGGACAGTTTTCCCGGGCCTAGGGCAAACTAGAGAGGAGCCCCAGAATTGAGTCCTCATTACATTGTATGTGTTGGGCTGGGAGGCCTTTTCAGGTGACTTTGCCCTGGGCCTAGCCAAAGCTGTCAGCAGCCCTGTCTGTCTGTGTGATGCACGCCGTCCGCCACTGCTGCCATGGTAATGCTGTCGTGTCAGATGTAAGGGCAAGAACAGCTGGATGTAGGTCACTGGAAATGCATTTTCTAGTGGCTATGGTCAGGGTGCATGTGCAGGCTACGGTTGTGTGTGTGTTTTGTTTATGTGTACTGTATGTTGGTGTGTGTGCTGTGCACAGCAAATTTCACAGTTAGTTCAACACCTTTAGGATGGAATTTAACTCAGATAGTGTGGTCCTCCTAACTCTCTAGGTGTTGGTGTAATGCTGCAAAACATAATCTGTATGTGCGTCTGCTTCAGTCTGTGCATATTTATTTGTGTGTGTGTGTGTGTGTGTGTGTGTGTGTGTGTGTGTGTGTGTGTGTGTGTGTGTGTGTGTGCACGCACGTGTGTTTGTAGGGTATTTGTGGGTGTGTAGTATGTGTGTTGTCATGCACTTTAATTTCTGTTTGACTCCTGTGATTGGAGCCGGTTAATGGTGTTATTGACACCATTACTGTGTTGGCGGAAGTGCAAGGCACAGCCATAAATTGGAGCGGGAGCGCATTTTGTGTGTGTGTGTGTGTGTGTGTGAGAGAGAGAGAGAGAGAGAGAGAGAGAGAGAGAGAGAGAGAGAGAGAGAGAGAGAGAGAGAGAGAGAGAGAGAGAGAAAGAGAGAGAGACGAGTTAAAGATCAGCACTTTGGTGTTACTGCCAATACCAGCCAATCAAAAGTCAGCTTGTATCTGGTCTTTTTTACTATCAGGATTTCCCTCTCTCTCTCTCTCTCTCTCTCTCTCTCTGGCACCATATTTCTCTGTTAATGAGACGAGACAAAAGCACACAGATAGAAAGACACACCACACACACAAACTACACACAGTCATACTGCATCCCTGTACCCACATGTACACACCCACACATGCACCCACAAAGACACACAAATGGTCTCAACTGTACACACACACACACACACACACACACACACACACACACACACACACACACACACACACACACACACACACACACACACACACACACACACACACAGTATTGTTTTAAATTTCGCAGAGGACAGAGACTGGCAGAGAATTATTTAATGATACACCCAACAGACACTCCACATCACTGAAAAGGTGCAAATAGTGTGCCATAGCTAAGTTACACAGCAACTACACAACTATTCGTTATCATTACTTTCCATCTACAAAAATGAAATATCATGCTGTGATATGGTTTTAAGACATATGCTACAGCTTATATGTTAAACGATGATATTAAGTTGGTACGGTTTTGGCTGGACCCGGGGCACAGTCATCTGAAAAGGCCCCCTCACCCAATACATGAAATGTAATGAGGACCCAGTTCTGGGCCCCACTTCTCCATGGGCCCGGAACAATTGACCCATTTGTCCCCCCTTGTCGGCTTCCCTGTATATACTGCCACAATAATAAGCATGGGGAGCCTGTTAGAGAAATATATAAAAAATGATCAAGTTTGGAATGCAACAGGCTACTCTAGTTTTGCTCTCCAACAAAGATATTATTACATTATTATGATATTATCATAAATATACAGTATTATCTTCTTTCAATATACCATATACTGCCAAATGCTGTATAAATAGTGTCCATGGAATGTGTGAGAGTGCTTACTTATATGGTCCATTTCAAATGTAAGATTTTATACTGTATATATACAGGGGTTGGACAAAATTATTGAGACACCTGTCACTTTAGTGTGGGAAGTTTCATGGCTCAAGAGTACCAGCCTGTTGGCCAATCTTCATTAATGGCACATTGCACCAATAAAGTGAAGTGTGAAGGTTCAATTAGCAGGGTAAGAGCACAGTTTTGCTCAATATTTTGCAATGCACAATGTCAGAGTTCAAAAAGGAGAAATTCTTGGTACGTGTGTAACTGTTGCATCTTTGACTGAGACAGCAAGTCTTTGTGATGGATCAAGAGCCACAGTATCCAAGGTAATGTTTGCAACCCACCAAGAAGGATGAATAACGTCCAACAGGATTAAATGTGGACGCAAGAGGAACTAAATGACACTAAAATGACAGGTGTCTCAGTTATTTTGTCGAACCCCTGTATATCTTTTTTCGTATCGGAAAATTCAACACCACCTACCTACCTCATTTCCCTTCCAGAATTATGCATTACCTAGAATCCTTTCAACACCACTTCTTTTGTGAGCTACAGCTCAGCTGCTGAAGTCCTCCCATGCAGGATGCATAACACTTGAATGGTAAATGAACCAATTTCTCTCAGCGTAGAGCTGTGCACTGCATAGCCTCAGTGGTGCATTTTGGTTTTTCTTTTTCTTTTTTTCCTCTTTTTCGCTCTCCCTGTTGAGATGAGAGCCTGTGTAGTGGTGGTGCATGGGAGGTCCCAGGCTTCTAAGCAGGAGAGCAGCAGTGACGTGCGCTGGGATTTATGGCTGGTGAGGCAACTTTTTCAATATCAGATTTTCAAATAAATAATTGCCAAATAGGCCTACCGACAAGTTCCATATGTCATAGCAGCTTTCTTAACATAAGGTAGGCCTACATATTTTGACATAAGCTTACTGCATTTCCGCAGAGAAAATGCTATTAGATCTCTCTCTCTCTCTCACACACACACACACACAGGATTCAAACAGTGGTCTCACATAAACCACACAGCACCAATGTGGGCAGCAGAGCAGAGGAGAGGAGAGGAGAGGAGAGAAGAGGAGAGGAGAGGAGAGAAGAGGAGAGAGGAGAGGGGAGGAGAAGAGAGAGGAGAGGAGATGAGAGGAGAAAGGAGGAGGAGTGGAGAGGAGCTCAAGGAGAGGAGAGGAGAGGGAGAGGAGAAGAGAGAAGAGGAGAGTAGATGGGAAAAGAGAGGACAGGAGAGGAGATGGGAAAAGAGAGGAGAGGGGGAGAGGAAAGGAGAGAAGAGAGGAGAGGGGGAGAGGAAAGGAGAGGAGAGGAGAGGAGAGGAGAGGAGAGGAGAGGAGAGGAGAGGAGAGGAGAGGAGAAGAGGAGGGGAGGTGAGGGGAGAGTAGTGGAGAGTGTAAGCTCCTTCACAGCCCACTGCTCACACACACACACACACACAGGATTCAAACAGTGATCTCACATTCCACACAGCAGCAGCAATGTGGACTGAGCATCACGGCGGATGCTCAAGACTCACAGGATTCAAAACATGGTGTCATATAGACCGCTGAGCACCACAGCGAACAAACCGGTGTGATGGCTTTTGTGATACGAACTGGATTCTCGTGCACACACACACACACACACACACACACACACACACACACAGGATTCAGTGGTCCAGACTCGGCGTTGGCGCAGGGGGCGTAGGTAAACAACGGTGGGGCAGTGCCATTTAACAAGTTTGAGTCAAGTTCACCATATAACTGGCAGCAGAGTCACGTTTAGTTCTACCTAGGCTACCTACTGCACAGGCTGCGCTACTAGGCCTGCTAGGCCTACTCCTCCTCCCTACACCAATATGTCTGTTAGAAAGGTGGACACCACATTCAGATCAGACGCGATATGTGTCCAGGATTATACTGTATTTTTATAGGCCGTCAAGATACAAGGCCATTCTCAGTGTTTTCTGGTCTTTGAAAGAGGGGACGCTGATAACCCCAAGCCACACGAGCATTTTGGACAAAAATGCTCTTATGGTGAATTTTGAGGTCTGCTTATCAGCGTTCCTTTCACTCCACCACTCGAAAATACAGATCCGATGCTTGCGTTGTAATAGGCTACCGCTTACACAGCAACAATTCACATTATGCATTCAACAACAGAACAACACCCCACCGGGATGATCATTCTGGTAGCCTGCGAAATAGCTAACCAGACATGGCCATGACCATGGATAACTACCAGCTCCAGTAGAAAAGACTAGAGAAGACAGAAAATAGGCACGACATGGTGCGTCATTTGAGGACACTCCTCCTGAGAACCGTCAACTATCCCCCTCATCCACATCATACCACTGCGGACCCAAACTCAACCTAAATAGGCTAAACAATAATGACGCTGAAATATTCCACAGTCGTTCATCTTGAGGATGGACATTTCAAAGAATGTCAGACGAGCCGAACCTCAAAGCGTGTATTATACAGCGTTTGATTATTAGAACTATCATTTTAAACTGCCTCGTTAGGATAGCAAGCAGCGTTATCACTTGGGCATACTGGGACTGGCAAAGTGAACACACAGCCGCAAACCAAACCAAAATCCAGGAACCCACAACCCCTAGCTATTAGTTCGTTCTGTTGCCAAAATCACTCGTGATGAATTATTCTTTGAGACATGTAGCCATTGCTATGTCATTCAAAACATTCTCACTAGTTGCAGGTTAAGATTACGCCTGAAATGCATATGTGAAACATAGCTACTGTAAAACCAATGCAACCGAACTATTTTTCAAACAACTCTTCCTTCATCTTGACAAAATCAAATAAAACTTAGACCCAAGTCAACGCCACGGCGGGCAAATGTAATAATCAAATTTCCTTACCTTGAAATGCTGTCTTGATTACAGGGCTTCTCGCAATAATATTCTCACGGTTTGACATATCCAACCCAGCTAGCAAACTGCTAACGTTGTTTTGCTTGTTGCCTCCCATTCCACATAGTCAGTCTTTTCGGTTGTTCCACTCACTGTGAAATAATCAAATAATATTCTGTCCAATCTCCTGAATCAATTTCCTCAGCTCTGGTGTCGGTCGTCCATTCTTTATCACGTCTTGTTTCCCTTGGAAATCCAACTTTGAGAATGATCTTAGTTTCGTTATGAAATCCACTTCCATGGTAGCAGTCAACATGAACAAGCTAGCCTACACTAATGACTGACTGTATTGAACTTGTATAGTGGCGCTATGACGTCACTGACAAAGCTAGACTCAACGGCAGAATGAGGTTGAGGCCAATGTGTTGCTCGCCGCACTACTCTATTTTTCAATGGGGTTATGCCAAAGCGCGCAGAGTAAATAAATGATAATCACACGTAGAAAATAGTGAAAACAAATATCAGGAAAATGAGGGCACACCATACATATTTCTATTAAGTGTATAAAAACGTTTAATACAATATTACGAATTGCATACACAGAACGAGCAAAATGGCGCATGCGCTGAAGCTTGTTACTGAGGGATTGCGCAATCTGCGGTGAGGCCAACTCGGGAGTTGGCCCAAATTCAGTGTATTCGGAGCAGGAGGTGGGAAAATAGTGCGGTTTTGGCCACAAAAATGATTGAAAATGATTGAAACTGTTTAAATACTGCACAAATGGTAGTTATGGTAAATATGCTCGAAAACAGTAGTTATTATTGTTACTATTATTCACATTTACTGCATCTCATCATTCTCATGGAGCCTAGAAGAGACAGGTGAGGCACAGCCTCCCCTGCCGTATTGGAGTGCACGTGCCTGGAGAGCAGAGACGTGACAGGAGGAGGAGGAGGATGATGAGGAGGAGGATGATGGGGGGGGTGAAGAGGAGGAGAAAGAGGAGAAAGAGGAGGGGTGGGAGGGAGATGCGGTAGATGGAGGGAGGGATGAAGATGAGGAAAAGGAGGTGGTGTGTGTGTGTGGGCGGGTAGTCCCAAGTGCCAAGCTCCACTAGCTACAGCCCACAGCCGTGCAGGCAGGCAGGCAGGCAGGCAGGCAGGCACATGAAAGCCCCAACATCGCTCTGCTGGAACAGCGAAGTGCAAAGATCTGTACCGCTCCAAATAGGCCAGCCTCCTCGGATAGAGACCCCAGCCCGCGCCTTTTGAATATTAATGAAGCACAGTGGCATCCGAAGCCCGAAAGCCGTCAAGGTTGCGACTGAGAGAACAGATTCCGTTGCTGCAAAAATGTTCTCGTCGTTTGTCGTGACGGGTGCTAAGATTGCACGCCAGCAGGACACCACGTCTGCCTTTGGGGTTATGTAACTGGGTGGCAACATTGTGGCGCTGGCACTTCGCGTTAGCCACGCATCCTTGCGTAAAATGTGCAATTTGTTACAGAAGTAATGCTTGTTCTGAGCCCAGTATGAATCTCTTGAATAGATAATACTAGAAGCTAGTGAGGTATATTCATGCAAATGGTCTCTCTTTTCCCACTTATCGCTCTCTCTCTCAAATTCAAATTCAAATTCAAATATGCTTTATTGGCATGTTGCCAAAGCTTACATATAATGGGTAACAGAACCTTATGCTCAAGAACATTAAGAACATTACAATCTCTCACTCTCACTCTCTCTCTCTCTCTCTCTCTCTCTCTCTCTCTCTCTCTCTCTCTCTCTCTCTCTCTGGGTACTTCCTGTGGCTTCAGTGCAATGCCGTTAAGCTGCATGCCAGTGCTGCTGTTACCAGTCTTATGTAACCCCAGACAGGGGTTCAACATGTAGTGCACGTATACTACGGGTGGTACGGTTCACAAAATTCACG
>NC_085859.1:22448094-22463094 GCF_034702125.1 Engraulis encrasicolus | reverse complement strand
CTATGCAGGGTCAATACTCAGAGCTCAGAGCGTGATGAACAAGAAATAATTGGAATTAAATTCCGTTGGGCGTACAAATTCATTTCCTCTTTCCCTACAAACGATTGGTCATGCCTTTTTGACGGCCATTGCCATGTGAGAGGAGGAGGACATTAAGATTCTCAAAGCTTTAAACAGTTAAGGTCATTTTCACTCTGTAAAGTCAGCCAAGGTGCCAGGATGACAAAGAACAGAGGGGTTTCCCAGTTGTTCAAAATGTATGGACTCATTAAAATGCGTATTCACTTTCCACAACCACGAGACTGCAGCACACAGTACCATCCAATGTTTCTGGATCTCCTGCTCTCCGAGGGTGCATTTGGAGAGGCACAGAGAGTGATTTTTGTAATTGGGAAAGTTACTGACGGTGACTTCTACAGTATATAGTACTGTAGTATAGTACACAGGGTGCATGGCTATAATGTTTCATACATACATGCATTTCCCTCTGGTGTAAAACATCTGTGTTTTCATTGTAAAACTTCATTCATTAGTGCGCTATCTTAAATTAGAATTCAGTAGCCTATGTACAGTATGCATACATCTTCGTTCTCGCTAGAGAACGGGCTTCTCGTGATCGTGGGTTTCTCGCAGGAGAACCGCTGTCCGCGCAGTGAACCGATCATAAAGGTGCTTTACGGGGTCGCTGGAGCATTGCACTCGAGGAGTGTATAGCAAATAGCAAAATAGCGCATTGGGCAAGGTCGCTGGCCATAGCGCTGAAATTACTGCCGAGCCCGATGTTGGCTATGTTTAAAAAACGATTCTTGGGCTCGGGAGTACAGGGCTCCAACTGAGAGCTTGGATAATGCCTGCACCCGCGAATATGTGCGAGCTCTGAGCAGACACACCCAGGCCGGTTATTGGGAGAGCGAGCAGAACTGATGAGGTGCGAGGGCGGAATCCTGCATAAAACGATCGAGATGACGAAGATATGGGGTGTAGGGGTGGGCGATATGCCAAAAATGTTGTATCACGATTTTTTAACATGAAATCACGATATCGATTTTTTATCACGATCTTCCATCCAAAAAATAAAAATAACAAAAAACAACTTTCATATACTTGCAATTTGTAATTTGCAGTCAATAAAATGTTAACACACTGATGATACTCTCATAAAGTGTACAAGTGGAATACAATAATGTAAAGAATAAAGTGAAGACAACAACACAAGTGAGAAAACGTCACTCTGATACTGATAATAAACATCTTCACTGCAAGACGATCTATACGATTTCTCCACTTTGGCAGATTCGAGACGATATTTTACTCAATATCGCAATTCACGATATAATATCGGCATATCGCCCACCCCTAATGGGGTGATCGGGGCGAATGCTGGGTATGAGCGAGAAAGTGGGTTTCTGACTTGGAGCAGGTGAGCGGGGAATAAATACGTTGTAGATAATTGAAGGGCGTGCCAGCTGTCATTGCACTTATGAATCCGTCAAATGATGGCTGAGCGGAGAATGAGAATCAGGTGGGTAGGTAGGCGTGCCTGTCTTAATGCACAGAACATAGACGAATGACAGACAAGCAGGGAATAGAGTGCAGGTGTTAATTTAGACCTGTCAAATTTCATTACGCTTCTCCTGAACTTTCATTTTTAACAAAACGTGCATTTGAAAGACATGATATGGGCTACAGTAGTGTTTCTCAACGGGGGCGGTACAGGCCCCCTGGAGGCATTGGGGAGCCCTAGGGGGGCGTTGAGAAGTATACAGTTGAGAGGGGCGGTGCTTAGTTGCCATTGGGGGCATTAGTCCATTTAATTTTTGTTATACTGTAGTGAGGGGAGCGATGGCAGGCTTAAGGGCTCTGCATACTGTAGTGAGGGGGGCGATGGCAGGCTAAAGGGCTCTGCATACTTCACGTGCGCACTTTGGCGCATTTGGCGCGAGAACCATTAAAATGTGGCAGACCATTCATAGTCAAAAGCGCCATTTACAGGCTTTTGCTTGCATTTTCGGAAGTGTGCCCTCTGCTGTTGAGAGAAACAGCAGAATCTGTCGCAGAAATGGCAGAAACTAGCAGCTGGAGTTCTACAGATGTATAAAAATAGAAAGCCAAACACGACTGCTGTAGGCTGACTTGTGACTTACCACAATTAAACATAGAATTTTGTTGTAGCCATTACCAGATCATTCCAAGACCATGTGAGAGCATTGTTCTGGTTGCAGAATTTATAAATAGATCGCCGAACACAACGTGCTTCTGAACAAAGTAAACAATTGTTTCACTGAACAACATTTAAGGGAGAAGATAAAATAACTCTCTAGGACATTTTATTATCCTCAAAATGATGCAGGATCCATTCTGTAGTAGCCTACAGTAGCTGTAGCCTCTCTTCGCAACTCCTGCTTTGTCTGCTGGTCGCTGGTCGCTGGTGGCGCACGACAAGTTACAAAAAATGTGGGGTGCACGAACTCGCGCCGCGCCAGGGGCGTGTGACGTCATTTTGGGTCACGTGACAGCGCGCGCCATCGTCGCGAGTGAGGTATGAAGGAGGTTAGCGCCAGTCACGCCAAGTATGAATCCGCCTTTAGGATAAGGTGCAGAGGGCATTTGTCTAAAAATGGTTGAGAACCACTTGGCTATAGGCTGACTTGATGAATTGGTTTGCTATTGGCATTGATTACACAAACAAGTCATAATTTCTCACGAAAACTCTGCACTGTTTAGACAATGTTTTGCTCAATATACCCATCTGTTTTTCAACTTACGGAGTAAATTTGGCTGTGTTTTCGACAACCATATAGCCTGATCTATATACTGTTATAGGAATGCCACAGTGACTTAAGATGTTGTGCCTCACAGACACAGCATGGGACTGTAGTGAATCGTCTGTGCATCAGTTGTGACAGTACCATGACTTAGTGTGACAGTACCATGACTTAGTGTGACAGTACCATGACTTAGTGTGACAGTACCATGACTTAGTGTGACTGTACCATGACTTAGTGTGACTGTACCATGACTTAGTGTGACTGTACCATGACTTAGTGTGACAGTACCATGACTTAGTGTGACAGTACCATGACTTAGTGTGACTGTACCATGACTTAGTGTGACTGTACCATGACTTAGTGTTACAGTACCATGACTTAGTGTCATTAACTGAATGCACAAGCTTCAAACGTGTTTGTGTGTGTGTTTGTGAGTGTGTGTGTGTGTGTGTGTGTGTGTGTGTGCGTGTGCGTGCGTGCGTGCGTGCGTGCGTGCGTGCGTGCGTGTGTGTGTGTGTGTGCGCGTGCGTGTGCGCGCACGCACGCATGCATGCGTGTGTTACAATTCTACAGTTTGAAATGTTTGCATGTATGCCACATACCTACATGCTTTTATACATGCTGGTTGCAGCTTAAATGCATAAACCGTATACCAGCTCTTTTACCGTTGTGCATGCTATGTGCCTGTAATGGATGTCACTGCTTGTTTATATCTGTTTATTTGTGTCGATGGCTGGCTGCAAAGACCCCATATATGTATAATTCATCTCTTGTAAATGGTTGCCATGTCAGAGCATGAAAAGGCTTGCATTTCCCACGGGACATTGCAGCCCTAGTTGGAGCCAGCTCTATAGCTTTTACATTTCTAGCCCACACAATGCATTAGATATCTGGTTGCAGTGCACATGAATTTAGATTGACTCTCACTGTCTACGTATATGCTGTTAGGTTATCAAAAAAGGTCAGTTTTTCTGTTTTGGTTTTTTTCACACAGAAACAGTTCTCACCCATGGAAAATGCACTGCGTGGACCTTTGTCAACAGTATCGGTCACATCTTAACTATTGCCTAACTACTATAACTAAAAACCTACTGGAGCCCTTATCCTTGCGACAGAGGCATGTCCCGCAATAACTCTTTAAAAACAATGTCTTGGGAAAAGCACGAGTGTACTGTATATGCCACTTCCCTTTCAAACTGGTTATGTCAAAAGGATACAGCAGTAAACACCTATCATGCATTTTGTTTGTCATATTGAAATAAGTTTTCAAATAATTGACCCTATATCTACGTATATAAAAGAGGAAAAAAGTAGTATTTTTATGTACACAAGAAAATGTCTTCTTCAAATATGTTAGTTGGATTCAGGCACTGCTTTGCGCGGGCAGCGTCCAATAGTGTTTCAGTGGTTCACAACAGGGTGAATGTGAAGAGTTCAGATGCAAAACCCCCTAACTCCATTTCTGAAGACCTGCACTTCTATATTTTTAGGGAACCCTGTTGTTGGTTTGGTTTACATTCATGTACTTGATAATATAAATAGTTATATTACATAAATAAAATAAAAAACATGCAAATTTGATAGCTTTGTATTAAATAAAAATGAATTAAGATTATTTTCTGAAAAGGCACTTAGGGGGTTTTGCATGTGAACTCTTCATGTCACGTCTGAACTGGCTCTGCTGCCCTCCATAGGTTGTAAGTGCACTGCAAGTTAGAAGCAACTGAGCATAGTTCTCTATCAGCAACCAGGGGCGCCGCTGACAGCTTTGGCCGGGCCCAGGACAAAGTCATCTGAAATGGCCCCTCCAGCCCCATAGATACAATGTAATGAGGACCCAATTCTGGGCCCCCTCTCTCCCTGGGCCCCGGGAAAACTGTCCCCTTTGTATGTAAAAGGGGGTGCGCAGGGGGAAAAGTTTGGGAACCGCTGTTCTAGGCGAATGAAGGCGAAAATTACCCATTGGAACTGCATATTACAGCTATCAATTTAAGCCTTTCCGATGGGCCATTGCTTAAACTTGCAGTTTTGATTAAATGTGTTTTTTGTTGGCCAAATAGTTTGACAAGTTGACCAGCTGAGGTAGAGCAGAGGACCTGGACCATCTCACTGTCACTGCTGTGTTTGACAGTTGGCATGATGTCAGTGTTTTGGAATGTTATGTTAGGCTTATGGCACATTCCAGACCCAATCCAAACAAGAAGGAGATCGCACTTATCCTACCTGCATAGTTCAGCTCCCATTCCTGGCACTTGAAGTGGGAGTTCTACAACCAAAGCAAACACTGCGGTTTAGCTTGATCCAAGCCTAAATAGCCATAATAGCTAATATTCGGGCATATGTTACATTAAAATGTCGACACAATATCATGTTATAACATGAAGAAGATGTTGAGTAAAAATGACTGTGTCTGAAACAGCTGCACACAAGATAAATTAATTTTCACTTATTTATTGACATTTTAAATAATGGCTCCATGTGCGCCGCAATTATCATCAGACTTCAGTTTGTTTATGTGGGAGTAGTGCGAGTTCCCCCCACTTCGCTAGTTGGAGCTTCCACTTCGACTGGTGTTCCAGAGCATTTTTCATAATAGGAGGTTGGATAAGTGCGATCTCCTACTAGTTTGGATTGGGTCTGGAAGGCACCATAATGCCAGATGTACCGGGAGCCATATTTTTTCTGTGGTTGATCAGTCCACAAAATGCTATTCCCAGTCTTTGGGGTCCGAAAGCTGTCCTTAACAAATACTATGAAATGAGGCGTCTCTTATTTGTTATCAATGTTTTTTAGATAATGGTTAGGCTATCATAATGGTTAGGCTATTCTTTGTACTCTCTTTTGTTTGTACTAGGTAGACACTGATGGAACTTAAAACCAGCATTCATTGCCTTCATTCGGATTATTTATATGACATTTCAAGTTGGCCGAGGGAGATTCTCCGGAATTCGAACGCAAACAATGGATACGGACCAAGATGCCGCAAGAAGAAACACCGCGGAAAAAGGGCAGGAGTTCGAAACAGACTGAGGACAAAAGCGCATCGCGCTCCCCTTCCAAGTATGCTTCTTGCAAATATCCAGTCATTAGATAACAAGCTAGATGATATTAGAGCCCGTGTCCGCTATCAGAGAGATATCCGTGACTGTAATATCTTTTGCTTCACTGAAACCTGGCTTACTCCAGCTGTGCCAGACCATGCAATAACCCCCGCTGATTCGCTGTCAGTATTTCGATCAGACAGGACGGAAGAGTCTGGGAAGTTGAAAGGAGGAGGGGTGTGCTTCATGACCAACAACAACTGGTGCGATGCAAGAAACATCTCCATTCTGTCCCGCTCCTGTTCCCCCGACCTAGAGCACCTCTCCATTCTGTGTCGCCCCTTCTATTTGCCACGGGAGTTCTCGGCTGTCATCCCCATCGCTGTCTACATCCCTCCCCAAGCGAACACTATCAGCGCACTGTCATCATTGCATGATGTGATCACCAAACACCTTTCAGACCATCCAGATGCTGCCCTGTTAGTGATCGGTGACTTCAATAAGGCAAATCTGAAGCAGGTTCTGCCACACTTTTTCCAACACATCTCGTGTCCAACCAGAGGGGAACGCACGTTAGACCACTGTTACTCGCCATTCAAAGACGCATACAAAGCGTCCTCTCTCCCGGCCTTTGGCAAATCAGACCATGCCGCTGTCATGCTGCTACCGAAGTATAAACAACGACTTCGTCGAGAGGCTCCTTCCACGAGAGAGGTTAGCCGCTGGTCAGATCATTCAGAAGCTTTGCTTTAAGATGCGCTGGCTGATGTGGATTGGGACATGTTTAGGGAGAGCTCCGACAGCATAGACGAATTCACTGACGTGGTGACGTGCTTCATCTCAGAACTGGCCCTCTAACATCATTCCCACGGTATCTGTGAAAATCTACCCAAATCAGAAGCCATGGGTCGACAGATCTATTCGTGAAGCCCTGAACGCACGAACAAACTGCGTATAACGAATGTCTTTTATCTGGAAATATGGCGCCATATAAATCAACTTGTTATGAGCTCAGAAAAGCAGTGAAGCTGGCCAAGAAAAAGAATATCGAGAGAGAAAGTTGAGTTGAATCTGAGTAACAACGGACAGTAGAAGTGTATGGCAGGGGTTGAAAATGATCACTGATTATAAAAGACCCCCTCTCACAATGGCTGCGGACTCAACGCTGGTCAACGAGCTCAACGCATTCTATGCGCGCTTTGAGGTCAGTGACGACGAGCGCACTCACAGTAACGCACGTGTTTTTTTAACAGCGCAAGTGATGCAATTGATGTATACACCGGTGTTTGTCCTCTACCATCAGTGTCTATGCACGATGTTAGAAGAGTACTTAAGCAAGTAAACGGCAGAAAGGCAGCTGGGCCAGATGGTATTCCTGGAAGGTTGTTAAAATCTTGTGCTGATCAACTTGCTCCTGTCTTCACAACAATATTCAATCTGTCCTTAGCCAGCTCCACTGTTCCCAATTGTTTTAAAAGGTCAACTATCATACCGTACCAAAAAAGGCCAATCCAAGCTGTTTGAATGACTACCGCCCCATTGCTTTAACATCTGTTGTAATGAAGTGCTTTGAGAAGCTTGTTAAAAATATAATCTGCTCTTCTGTCCCTGGCTCATTAGACCCCCTTCAATTTGCCTATCGTGAAAATAGGAGCACTGATGATGCCATCTCCATGTCCTTCCACACCACCCTTTCTCACCTGGATAAAGGGACAGGGCAACTATGCAAGACTACTATTCATTGACTACAGCTCAGCATTTAATACCATCGTGCCCTCAAAAACTAGTATCCAAGCTGAAAAACATTGGACTTTGTCATTCTCTATGTGCATGGATACTCAACTTCTTGTCAAACAGACCTCAGGCAGTGAAGATTGGCAACTGCTCCTCTAGCATAATCTCCCTCAACATCGGCGCGCGCAAAGGTTGCGTTGCGTTCTCAGCCCTCTGTTGTACTCCCTTTATACCCATGACTGCTCAGCTATCCACAGCTCCAATTCCATCGTGAAATTTGCAGATGACACAGTGGTGGTAGGACTCATCTCCAACAACGATGAAACAACAGCCTGCCTAAATGATGTTGAGATGTTGTCATCCTGGTGTGCAGAGAACAGTTTAGAGCTCAACGTCACCAAAACCAAAGAACTTGTGGTGGACTACAGAAGAGGAAAAGATCAGAAGAACTATGCTCAACTGGAAATCTTTGGTACCCCTGTGGAAAGAGTGAGCTGTTTCAAGTATCTAGGCGTCAACATTTCTGAAGATCTGTCTTGGTCACCTCACATCACCACCGTAGTGAAAAAGGCCAGGCAGCGTCTGTACCACCTCAGGAGGCTAAGGAAGTTCAGAATTCCATCAGACATGCAGAAGTCCTTCTATTCTGCCACAATTGAGTCAGTAATTACAGGAAGCATTACAACATGGTATGGCAACTGCACAGCTCAGGACAAGATAGCCCTGCACAGAGTAGTGCATGCTGCAGAAAAAATCACTGGCGCCATCCTTCCAGGGCTGCAAGATGTATATGCAAGAAGGACAAAGACACGAGCACAAAGGATTATGAAAGACACATTTCATCCTAGTCACTCCATGTTTGAAAGGCTGCCCTCAGGGAAACGACTACGTTCCATAAGATGTAGAACAGAGAGACTGCGTAAGAGTTTTTTTCCTCAAGCCATCCGCTTTTTGAATTAAGACAATAACTATTTTTAATTATTTTTTATTTTTAATTTATTTTATTATTTTCATTTTTTACCATCCAACACAGCACTGAGCAGTTGCAACCCCCATTTCACTGCCAATTGTGCTTGCACAAGGAAGCATGTGACAAATAAAAATCTTGAATCTTGATCTTGAATCTAGGTATATGTTACCTGTTACCATTGACCATGAAAACAGCGCTGAATTATGTTTCATTAAAATTGTGATTGGATAAAGCTGGGTATTGCTGTGAGAGTAATTGCATTTTCACATAGGGTCAGGAAGGCTTGAGCAGCAAATGTTTCCATCAACAAATGAAAACAGCATTGGAAAGCTGCATTTTCTTTTCCCATGGAACTCGTATCGCATATGGAAATGCGGTATAGTAGATTCAAGATTCAAGATTCAAGATTTTTTATTACATCTTATTACAGGTTTGCAGCCTGTAAAGAGTAAAAATTGTTGTGTTTTTTGTGTCCTCAAAAAGATGAAAAAGGAAAAAAGAGGGAGGGTGGGGGGATGGAAAAAGTGCAAAGAAAGTGCACTTTTAGTATAGTAACACTGTAGCTTGCACTTGTTATTCTGTATATTTCCTCAGCACTTTTTTCCACTAGTGATGTCGGCTATGATTATGTCCTCGATTGTAAGTCACTTACGTTGAAAAGCGTCTGCCAAATGCAATGTAATGTAATGTAATGCAGGTCTGGACAGGTAATCTGGCATACAGGGTATACCGGGGCCACTTCTACTGTTGCTGTTGTTGCTGTGGGCGGGCGGATTTGAGTTTTACCTCCACCAAAGAGGGTATGTTTTTTACATCCGCCAAGGAGGATATGTTTTTTACCTCTGCCAAGGAGGGTATGTTTTTTACATCCGCCAAGGAGGGATTTGAGTTTTACCTCCACCAAAGAGGGTATGTTTTTTACATCCGCCAAGGAGGATATGTTTTTTACCTCTGCCAAGGAGGGTATGTTTTTTACATCCGCCAAGGAGGGTATGATTTTTACCTCAGCCAAGGAGGGTATGTTCTCTTAATCGAATTCGTTTGACTACTCTCTCTACGGGAGGTCCTCATTGTATGAGACATCCACCGAAGCACCATAAAATCACTGCCGACAGGCAGGGAAGCTGCAGGGACCCAGCAGTGCCGCTTTCCGAGAGGGTATATAAGCATAGAGAGAATAGTATCTCTCATTCTCTTTCAGAGAACCGGGGACATATACATGTCCTATTGTTTTTTTACCTCTGCCAAAGAGGGTACGTTTTTTTCCTCGACCAAGGAGGGTATGTTTTTTTTTACCTCCGCCAAGGAGTTTATGTTTCAGTCGCGTTGGTTTGTCTGTCTAGGCCTGTGTGAAGGGTTGGTCTATAACACCAATGCCCGAGCCGTATTCTGGCCCCAGCTCAGCCCTGATGCTAGTAAGAAAAACAACTACTTGCCATTTTGACTGTGGTGATGAAGAAAGTTAATTTAGAGCCCTGAATGTAATGTATAGCTACTCATATGATCCCTTCTGCAGGCAGTGTGGATCCTAGGGCTGTAACGATATTGTATGGAACAGATAAATCGCGATACTCAGAGTCACAATATGGTATCGTGATGTAAGGAGGCAGAATCGTGATATGCCCTTTCAAAGTTTTGTTATCCTTCAGTCCAGAAAACAACCATATGATACAACATGATAGTACTTCCAAACTTCAAATGAGATACGCTTCAGAAATTGTGGGGTGTATCGAACCGCAGGACAAAAATCGTGAAGCGAACCGAATCGTGGGTTGAGTTTATCGTAACAGCCCTAGTGCAGTGTTTCTCAACCTTTTTTTAGGCGAGGCACCCTTTCAATTCATGAAAAATTTCAAGGCACCCCAAACCAACAAGCCGTAACATGGCACCGCATCCGATACCACACAAGCTTAGAAAAGTAACACATTTGGAGATGTCACACCTGACTGGGGCGACCTGTATTTACTTTATTGTGCGTAAATGGCAGATGAAAGATTGGACTTACTAGCATTAACTTATCAATTTAGACAAATATGTATTATATTACATAATTTATTTATCAGCCACGTTTCCGCGGCACCCCTGAAGGGGGCCTACGGCACCCCAGGGTGCCCCGGCACCCCTGTTGAGAAACACTGCCCTAGTGGATCCGAAACTCCTGATGTGAGCACTCATCCACCCCTGAGGCACTCCATCCCTGTGGTCCTACTACTACACGTTGACCATAAAATGACTCACCAGTAGCTTCAGCACATTAAATGGGATCAGATATCTAGGTAGCAACAATAAAATAGTGATGTAAGTAAAAATAAATAAAAATAGTGAGTGGATGACACTGTCAGGGTGAAGAATCTTAACTAGAATTGCTTCTCCTCCCATTTTTTTGTCTACCCTTTGCTATGTTAGACACGCACGCACGTCGCACACACACAAACACACGCATATGTACACGCATACAATTGCAAGCACACGCACACACACAACTGTTTCTTAGTCACGGTAGTAGAGGTCATATATTTTTTCCTCACGTGCATGCCAATAGAAATGTCATCCTTGTCTTATCCTGTAAAAACTAATTTTGTGCTGGTGGTACTATGTGTTAAAATTAATTAAAACGTTCATCAATCCATTCATTAGGCTTGTGCTGAAATGCAATTATAGAAATGGCACTGCCCGAATAGCTGTATCCCTCCTATTAACCTACTGATCCGCCTTTCAGGACATGAATTGAGGTGACACATCTCTCGCTTTATTCAAAGCCTCACACATTCTCACATTGTTCAAGTGCTGCACGAGCAGATCTGCCTATTCAGAAGGACTGGACTAAAGGGCTCGGAGGGTGGGGTGGGGTGTGGGGTTGCGGCGTGTCTGGGACTTGGGCTGATATTTATAATCACATAGCATTCATGTGGAAATGACAATCTAACAGCAAGAAACACGGCGGCGGCAGCAGGATAACGGCAGCACAGCAGGGTTATACATTATGGGCTGTAACGATATTGGACCGAACCGAGAAATCGTGATACTCAGACTCATGATACTGTATCGTGATGCAAGGAGGCAGTATCGCGATACGCCCTTTCAAAGTTTTGCTATCCTTCAGTCCAGAAATCAACCATACAATGCATTGTAATAGTGCTTCCAAGCTTCAAATGAGATACATTTCAGAAATCGTGGGGTGTATCGAACCGTAGGTCAAAAATCGTGATGCGAATCGAATCATGAGTTGAGTGTATCGTTACAGCAGGGTTATACATACTGTGTGTGCAGGGCCTTTTCAAGGTATTTGGGGGCCCTAGTCAAAGAGGGACTTAGTACCCTCTTCTTCTCTTCATTGTATTGGGGATGCCCCCAACTCGACATTGAATTTTGGGAGGTCACAAAGTGTTCATTGCTGCACATTCATAACCAGTCGTTACCAGGGGCCGACCTTTCAGCTGGGTGCCCCAAGCAGTTGCGTAGTCTGCCTGGCTGGTGGTGACAGGCCAGTGTGTGTGTGCTGTATTCAGGGACTGAGTGAATGAGCCATGCGGAAGGGAAGAGAAGGGTCGTGTGGCAGAGAGGCAGTTCGCTTCTCCAGCGGAGGGCACTGGCAGCAGGGTAGCCATTTCACACCTGTTGGACTGACACTGGGAATGGTCTGAATGTAATCACTGCTGCTAATTAATACGTGGCGATACAGCTGTGTGTGCGTGTGCGTGTCCGTGTGCGTGTGTGTGCGCATGCGTGCGTGCGCGCGCGTGTGTGTATGTGTGTGTGTGTGGGTTTGTGTGCGCGTGCACACATGCACACACACCCACATGCGCGCAAACTAAAGAGAAAGAGAGAGAGAGCAGCAGTGAAAATGATAGTGGCAAGGAGATAAGATATTATATCGTATATTGTAAAAAAAAGATATTACATTCAGCTTTTCAATTTTATAGGAACGGTTCTAGCCGGACAATACAAATACATGTCAAAATAGTATCATAATAATAATACTATGACAGCCGTAATGTTGCTTGTGCTCCACGCTCAATAGAGAAACGTAGGTGAATAAATGAGATGATCTTGAAACATTGTTTCTATCCATGGTGCTCGGCTGCATGAGGCAAAAAGGGGATGTTGCTCACGCACAGTCCAGACAGGACAGATTGGATTACTCATCAGACTGAGGATTACTCATCAAAATATGGTGGCAGTCAACACACACACACACACACACACACACACACACACACACACACACACACACACACACACACACACACACACACACACACACACACACACACACACACACACACACACACACACACACACACACACACACACACACAGATGTTTATCCTATCAAGACATCTGTTAGCTGTTGTTGTTGTTGTTGTTGTTGTTGTTACTAATGCTACTACTATTATTATATTATATATGAAAAGTAGTTCTGTCCATCTAGTTTTAACTCACACAGGGTTGTTTGTTTGTCACAAAAGGCCTCCATCTGGTCTGAGTTCACACTGTGTGGCTGAAGCCCACGACAGATCGCAGGTGTAAGAAGAATATTACTTTGACAGATCAGTGGTGTAAGAATATTACCTGGGGGTGTGAAAGCGATCTGTGTGTCGCGCTAACAGCAGAAGGAGGACGGTCTCTCTCCACTCTTGTCATCTGCCTGTCATCTTTCTCATTTGCTGTTCCTCTCCTATTTTTTTAGTTTTTTTCCCCTTACTCCTCAGTCTTCAACAGCCTCAGAGATTAGTAATTATGTCGATGCGGGAGGCAGCAGACCCAGGGGTCTTTGAAAACGTGTCTCTGTGTGCCAGCTCCCTCCAAATGAAAACACCTTATGTTGGTCTCAAAAACACGATTTCTTTTTTTTTTTTCAAGCACATTCATGGACAGAACAGAACCGGGTAGAGGACACGAGACATGGCATTTGAAGAGAACGAATAAACCGAGGCAAAGCGTCGGAAAGCTGAAAAGATCTACATGCTCTTTGTAGTTCTCAGCACAACTCTCCTCCTTGTCACGTTAAATGCCTCATATCCGTTGTGAATAATAGTTCATAATGTTCTCTAATCTCTTGAAATTTGGCTTGAATGGCCATGTTGATGGTCTATGGTATGCGACATGACAAAAAAGGCTCAGCGAACTGGCTTCCGTTCTTAACAGTATCTTTTGGCAGCTACAGTGTATACAAATCCCATTTTGTACACCTTGTTAAAATGGCTCCCCAAGGAGACTTGGCAGGCGTTTCGGTGGCGACACCAACTTTGGCCCCTTAAGCCGGCACCATTGGCCTTAGCAACAGACAGGGAAATAAACAGTACAGACAGGTCCATTTGAGAGATTTTGGAATAGTATTACATATTTTGTTCTTCTTTTAAACTCGCTGAAAATGTTCTGTGCCTGTTTGGAGATACTGACAGGTTGGCATTATACTGTAGTAAACCCACATTGCCTGAAGAGCCTCTGTTTTAACTGCACGTCTTCCTACCAGGCCATAAACAATCAACTCTTTTCTTGAATGCTTTTGCGTGTCTATCTAAGGCAATATGTGGCGTGTCTGTGGTCCAAATTTCACAAGGCTACACAGTTCTACATCATCTCCATTCAATTCTGTCGCTGTGATTGGCTTGTTACTTGATGATGTCCCCATTGTGGAAGTGGGACAAATAAAGCCTTCTGATTCTGATTCTGATTCTGATGTGTATTATAAAGGCACAAAGGCAGCATTCAGGGATCTGACAAGTGCATCTCACTGACCTCTGCACTGCAGGCGAAGCTCTATATAAATAAGAATGTCTGCTCTTGTGTCTGTGTGCATATGCATGTGAGTGGGTGTGTGTAAGTGTACATCCATTTGTGTGTGCATATTTCTGTGTGTTGAGCATGCGAGTGTGTCCTTGTGTGTTTGTGTGGGCATGTCTGCTCTCGTTGTGTGTGTGAAACAGAGCAAGTGCGCTCAGATTTTGTACGTAATATGGTTTCGGGTGGAACGTTACGTCTCACCTCCCATCAGCCTGACCCACAGGGGGCCCCGTGCCACTGCCAGACCCGGGTAATGAGCAATAGCACGCTGGCACCGCCATCATCCGTCACCTTTTCAAATGTCAAACCTGTTGTGTGTGCCTGAACCAGCCACCAGCCAGAGACAGAAACAGAAAACGGCAGGAGGAGAGAGAGAGAGAGAGAGAGAGAGAGAGAGAGAGAGAGAGAGAGAGAGAGAGAGAGAGAGAGAGAGAGTTACAACATACGTTGACGATGGCTTGGCAGAGTCTGTTAGAGAGACCAAAAGGTAAAAATGCTAGAACACAACTGACAGGGAATTACAGTGTATGGTGCATTTCAAAGTACTAAAACCAGAATCACTCCAGGAATAATCAGGTCTACTCATTACTCATCATGTCTGTGATTCTATTCAGGGCAAAATAGGGACGTAAGATACACTCAATTGATTTGATTATTATTAATATAAATAATAAGTCATCCAGTATCACTCAATTCTAAT
>NC_085859.1:22443094-22445594 GCF_034702125.1 Engraulis encrasicolus | reverse complement strand
ACTTGATAATATATATAAATAGTTATACTACATAAATAATTTTTTTAAAAATCAATGTTGATAGCTTTGTATTAAATAAAAATGAATTAAGATTATTTTCTGAAAAGGCACTTAGGGGGTTTTGCATCTGAACTCTTCATATACTGTTTAGACAGACGAAAGCAGAGTGTGGTAGATGCAGGGTAGACACATTCAAAAGACATTCAGTAAGGAAGAAGAGAGAAAGATTTTTCTGCATGGATTCACAACTGTCACACTGTTTTGCCAGATAAGTTATTTTTGTTCTCAGCAGTGATTTCCATTGTTGTCCCACTTTTGATTATTGCTATAGTATACATACCTGAGCACATTAGATCAGGTTTTGTGCTTAAAGTGATACTGTCCCATTTTTTGGAAATGAGCTTATTTTACACCTCCCCTGGAGTAAAATAATAGGGTTATACCGCTTTCCTATACTTTCAACTGTTCTCTGGGTATGGCAGTGCAAATTTTACCTCAAAGCTAGCAGTTAACATTGAGTCCTATGAGACCAGTTAGCCGCCAGCTACTGAAAATCCTCACAGTCACTTGTGCTTGTGATGCCAAAACTAGCAAATATCTCTCTCACTCTGGACAAATCGACTTCATCACTCAATGTGCAATGATCTACAAATGCTGGAGTCTGAAACGGCAAGATACTGTACATACAGTTACCGCTATGTTTCGTCATACCCCTCAGTTCACTTAATTTTTATCTGGTTACACCGTAGAAGGGAAAGCATGGCAGATGTTAAGTTACAAATGTAATTATTGCCATGCTGAATATTGCATGTGCAGCAGTGCCAAAATAAAGCAAATGTAGCATGCTATGTATACTGTATTTCTGGAAGTATAATCAGCTTTGTCAAGTAAAACAAGTACTTAAAAAAATATATATAGGCCTTAAATGAGAGGACACTGAAGATTTTGGACTGGAGAGTAGTGGAAAAGAAAAATGGGTTTGAGTGAGAAATGACCAAGCCAGATTCTAACCTGGGTCCGGAAATAGAGTAGAGTAGAGTAGAGTTTATTGATCCCAGGGGGAAATTAAGGTGTCAAGTAGCATACATACATACATAAATACAGAAGACATTACTCACGAGACATTACACACATCCTTACACATATATTAACCATATATTAACAATACACTGTACCATGAATGGGCAAGATGCCACTTGGGGCCCAGGTTCGAATCTGGCCTTGGTCATTGTTTCATAATACAGCACCTAGTCTGACTATTAAGTAAGCATCATAACAATCCACCTCCTTTGAGGGTTTGTGATATTCCTGGGTGGTGATATTTCTGGGTTCGTTCACTTGTATTGGAAAGCCCATGACTTACAATAATGGAGATGATACAGAGGAAGTCATGAACATGTTGAGGTGACAAAATAAAGATAATTGATGTTTACCTTTCAAATTACATTTGTGGGGTGTTCTAGAATATCGTCAGAGTCGAGTCTTACTAGTCTAATCACACGACCATCTAAAGTTGGTTTGACATACAGGTGCTGGAAAAATGTAGACGTTTAGACATGAATTAGATCCCCTTCTCACTCACGCTGTGTTTTATTTCACAGAAAACAGTAAACATACATATATGGAACTTAAGATTTATTTTTTTTAAATCTTTGTCCGTGCTTCAATGTAATGCGTAAATGGTTCAAACGTTTCAAGGTTGAACACTGGCTTTCATCTGCAATATTGCAAATGCAAAACACAGTTGTGAGAGATTACAGGAAAGCAAACAAACAAACAAACAAACAAACAATTACATCAAATTGCCATGGCCTCAGTCCTGACCTCTTTGGAGTGAAGCCAAAGGGAATTAAATGAATGCCAGTATGTATCAGTGGTTGCCAGGAGATGTAGGCCTACTGTATTGGGGGCTAACTGTGAAGTGTAGCTAGGAGCTGGCATCGCTCAATGTGTTCTGCTAAGATTCCGTTTAAGAATGCTAGGTCATATTGTTGACTCAATTAAAACAAAAAAAGGAGAGACTCCATCTTGCATATTCCTCGTTTTATTGCTCATCCACATGTTGGCCTGTGCCTGATACAGCATGCCACTTCAGAAGTGAGACAGAAGAAGGCGCGCCGCACACCAAATCAAACACATGGGGTGCATTCCAATATGCGACCTTGCGTCCTCCACTTGTGCTTGTGGCCTCGCACCAGGAAGTAGTATGTCATGATGACATCACAGACAACAGCATTATATTTCAATATCTTGCAAAAGCTCAATTATAAAGTCATTTTCTCATTTGCAAACTGGATGGTGAATGAAGAATAGTCCCCCAAAAATTGTTTTGGCTAGGCTGACAGCAGGGAAACTTATTTGTTTCTCCATGAAGGAGTGGTCAGGAGGCGGGACGAGGCCACAAACACAAGTGGAGGACGCAAGGTTGCATATTGGAATGCACACACGCTCTCTCCTCCTGCGCCAGTGCAATAAAAATGCACCAGTGCAATAAAAAGTG
>NC_085859.1:22390594-22438094 GCF_034702125.1 Engraulis encrasicolus | reverse complement strand
ATAACTTGGGGGATGTATTCTGTCATCCGTAGTGGAGAGACAAACTTCCCAACACTGAGTGTACTGTAGTAGTGGTATCATTAGCAAAGGCTGTGTTCCCCTCTGGTTCCCTAAACTCTACTACAGCAACCCTCTTTAATGGCTGCCAGGCCAGGCTGCTGGAGGCTAGTCGCTGGCCGCTGGCGACAGGGGCGGTTCCAGACATTTATTCTTGGGGTGGCAAAGTGTATTTCAGGGGGGCATGCTCCTACACTAAGGGAAAATTATAAACACTATATAATCCACACACACACTTATGTGATACAGTGAATCCCTTAAAGTGAAACCCTGCAATCTAAAGTTCTATGTCTGAAATTATGTCAAGCATTAAGGCTATTGGTCACAATCAGTTCTCTTAATTTGGGTGGCAAATCATATTTCTGGGGGGGCAAATGCCACCCCCTGCCACCCCTTAGAACCGCCCCTGCCTGGCTCCCACTCTGGGCCCTTCACATACACTCTTTCCCATCATATTTCTCAGTTCAAATGTGTCTGCACATACTGTGACACAGCAAATGTCATGTTCAAATTGTGTTACTCTATACATTAATGGTGTATGTGTGACAACTTTGAAATGATCTCGCGGGCCGAATAAAATGGCTCCGCGGGCCAAATTTGCCCCCCGGGCCTGAGTTTGACACCCCTGACCTACAGCAACCCTCTTTAATGGCTGCCAGGCCAGGCTGCTGGAGGCTAGTCGCTGGCCGCTGGCTCCCACTCTGGGCCCTTTGAGTCGGCGCACAAAGCCGGGTGTCCGTGGCACATCTGCCCCAGGCTAGGAGCGCGGGCAAAACAAAAGGCCTGTCCAAACATGGAGCCAGCGAGCACTGGAGGCAGAGGGGAGGGGGCTCGGGGACCGCTGTTGTACTCGGGATTACGGCAATTGTGTGGACGATTACCAATGCGGCGGCACAAAAGGCAGACAGCTTCACATTACAAAGTTGCGTCGACATGAAAGAAATAAACGCAGAGTGGACGGGCCGCGGCCATTGTTGGCCAAAGCCCCATTTAAACGTGTTTCACCGAGGTGTGGAGGAAGAGGATGAATTTACAGTGGCAGCTGTCTTTTTTGGGTGAAGTTGGTGCACAGTTAGACCTGGAATTGTTGCATAAAAAGTGTGAGAGTGGGAGTGAGTAATGGGTTTTTCTGTTGACTGCTTTTGCAGTCAAATCACTCAGCAGGAACTCAGCGAAACCTTTACGTAATGTGCATGCAATACATGATCACTGTCACAGCACATTTTCACACAGGCGGTTGAAATACAACAGCATTTAAGGCATATTATAATAAAAGCCTGTAAAGTTTGTGTGTCTATATCCACTTATGTGTGCACTTGTGTGTTTGCATAACCACGTGTGCGTTTGCCTGCAAGTGTGTATACTACATGCACGTGTAGTGTGTGTGTCTGTGTCTGTGTCTGTGTGTGTGTGTGAGAGAGAGAGAGAGAGAGAGAGAGAGAGAGAGAGAGAGAGATGTTGTGGTGGTTTGGTGTTGTGTGTGTGTGTGTGTGTGTTGCTTTGTCATCCCTGGATGTTCCCTATGCTATGTTGTTGACACATGGCCTAATCCTGCACGCTGGGTCCCCTGTGCCAGTCTTCCGCTGGGCCCCCCCTCCTCTCCCCTGGCCCTCCGTCCACTCGGGACACACTGAAAACACAAAGCCACACACGAGGTCCCATTCCCAGGCAACGGCCACCGGGCGGCCGGGCACACAATGTGACAGAAATTCCACTCTACTATACTATGACCCCCAAAACAACCTTGTCCAACTCTCCCCCCTCATCTTGCTCTGGTACTGTAGTCTGACTTGTTTCTGTCATTTGCAGCTACAGTATCTGGCTATGCAGTATTTTCCAGTACTTTTTATTTTCTCTTTCTCTGATTTTGTCTACTAGTTTTACTGAAGACCATCATTTGTTTCTCCCCAGCCACACTTTGCTACAAAAAGATATTTCTCGATGTATTACATCACAACAAAGGCCTCTTAATATCATATTGTATAATCATATTATGTTACAGCATGATGAATAGTACTATATAATATAATATAATATACATATATTAATATATGGATGACATACGTAATTTCAGTGTTTTCATACTACAATTGAAATATATTTCCTAACATATAACCAGTATGTATAACATATATAGCATTTTGTTTTGTCTCTCTTTTACATTGCTCATGCTTCTCCTTTACTCTGTATTGTACTCCCTCTAGTAACATCACACCAAGCCTTCTGCAATATTAACATTTCATCAATAGCTTCCTGTCTCTCCCTCTCCTTCATTGTAGTTGTGCTGTTGTTGACGTCACTTTATGTAAATTTGTTAGTTGTTGTTCCCTCTCCATCCCACTGCCCTCTCTCTCTCTCTCTCTCTCTCTCTCTCTCTCTCTCTCTCTCTCTCTCTCTTTCTCTCTCTCTCCCTCATTCATTATCTCTATTTCTCCCTCCCTCCTCTCCCTCTTTTTTGGCAACGTTATGGACTTCTTTTCTCCCTGTAAATTTCTATTCACCTTATGTTCCCTGGCTCCCACACTATTAAAGCTCGGCCAGATGCTCTTTTAAAACTGGACAACTGGGCAGTCGGATTTCACTTTGGTGACACAGCCAGTCATTACAGCCAGATCAACAATTACTTTGAAATCAGCCCACGGGTGATTTCAGCCCCCTAAGGAAGGAAAGAATACTCAGACCTTCTGTCTTTCAGTAGAAAGACTCTGAAAGACTTCATGTCAGTAACTTGGAAACTAATGTGTGTGTGTAATATTGCCATTTAATACATGGTATTACGTAGCTCTTAAACTTCTGTTCTGCCTTTTTGCCCTTTGTCCTGGCTGTTAATTAACAATTCTTTCCTTATGTTTTGTTTTGTTTCCAAACAGCTTGAAAAACACCCTTCAGAAGAAGCTGTCCACTGACTCCATGGACCTTTCCGGAATCCCCCTGTCCACCCGGGACGTGCGGCACGTGGCCTACCACCTCCAGACCAGCGGCGGCGCTGTGGCCGGCGTGGACCTGAGCTTCTGCGAGCTGCGGGACGAGGGCCTGCGCCTGCTGCTGCCCGTCCTGGCCACGCTGCCCAAGCTCAACACGCTGGCGCTCAACGGCAACCGGCTCACCGTGGCCGTGGTCAAGGACCTGAGCGAGGCCCTCAAGGACCCCAAGAGCTTCTCCTGCCTGGCCTGGATCGACCTGGGCAACAACGTGGACATCTTCACCATGCCGCAGCCGCTGCTGGTGGCGCTCCGGAGACGCTGCAGCCTCAAGAGCAGCCTGCCCACCATCTACGAGTACACCGAGGGCCAGCCCTACTGCTATCGCATGGAGGCCTCCATTGAGGAGCCCAGTGTCTATGAAGAAGAGGAGGAGGAGGAGGAAGTGGAAGTGGAAGTGGAGGAGGAGGAGGAGGAGGAAGAGCTAGAGGCTTGGGGCATTTCCGGGGATGTCAAGGGTTCGCCTAGTTTTACGCTGCATTACTGTGAAAGGTGAACTTGCCCCTCCCCACTCTTTGCTGCTTGTCACATAGCGAAAACACACACACACCTTCCAACATACGAACAGCCACACTGCGGTCAATAGGAGGAACGAGAGAGATAAGGCATGGAGAAGACAGAGGGAGGAGAGAGTAGCATACGCTCTCCATCTAACCAAGAACTTCTCTTTGTCAAAAACAGCTTCAACAACAACTTTCTTGTCTCTCATTGTAGCACCCATGACCTATGAAGTCACATCACTGGCACAAAGAAGGACAATACCATCAGTCAGTGAGAAATGTTGTAAAAAAAACACCTGTTTGTGACATTAAAACACCTGTTGCCACACCTGGCAAAAAATGAATTTGCTGTGGCATTTCCAGCGATGGCATTCACTGTGTGTGGTACTGTACCACGTGTGGCATGGGAGCACCGAACACACACACACACATTACACACACGTACACACACGCACACCAACGTCAGTGACTTACTGTGTTGGTGGAGGGTGCCCCTGGGAGTGAGGTGGGGGGTCATTTGAGGGGGGGCTTGAAGAGTCTTCCGGAACGGTGTTCTCTTCCCCCCTCAGTCTTCTGGCGCGGCGGTGCAGTGGCCGGCCGTGGTCCCGCCGCTGAAAAAACAAAGTTCCCCAAACCGGCTGCGTGGCAGAGTATCAGATGGCACACTTCACACTTAACCACATGGCCCTCCTTTTGGCTCTTTTGATGGCGTCTTGAGGTGAAGATTTGGCGCCTATGATGGCGGCTCTGTAGGGTTTTTTTTTTTTTTTGGTTGTTTGCTTGGCTGGATTGGTGATGTTAAGCAGCGATGGTCATGTTTTCCACCGCAGTGTAACTGGGACCCTCTCTCTGACAGCCGACCGGCCTAGCTGCCCCTCACGCTGTGTGTGCATGTGTGTGTGTGTGTGTACCGTGTGTGTGTATGTGCGTGCTTGAGCGTGTGTCTATGTGTGTGTGTGTGTGCTCTGTTAATCTCTCAACAAAAGCAATGAAACTCGCTCAACAGACTACACAGCCGATGGGCCGTCACGTGACGGCCGCAAAACTGCTAAGTCAAGACTTTTGCATTTTTCCCCCCCTTTCCAAAACGTCCACTTGTGAATACCCACGCACCCACTTGTGTCGTGTAGTCACGAATAACGTTACAAAACATTGAGCTGTTGTACTCGCTTCAGGCTGTGTTTTTCCCCCGCCCCACTCTGTCTTTTCTTTTCTTTTGCAATTGTTTGCTGAAAACAAACAAAGCAATCTTCGCAGATAACAAGTCAAATGCGACAAGGGATTTCTTTCATTTTATTTGACTGCTACCATCATCTTGCTTCATTGGCTTGCTAATGTTATTTCAGTCTAATTGTTTAGTTATTGGTGTTGTGATCATTCTCCCTTACTTCCTGGGCTGAATACCAATGAAGGAGTGGCATGGAAGTGACACCTTCATTATTTTTGTTTTGTTTTATAATTAACAATGAAGGGCCCAAAACAAAATAAATTCAAATAGAGACCAAAAACAGGTCGCCGATGGATTTTAAATGTTCACTTTAAGTTGAAACATTAAAAGTTGGAAAAAATAAAAATAATTCTGAAAAACAAATAACTGATGTAGTGCCCCCTACTAATCAAATAGCTTTTGTAAATCAAAAGTACACTATGAAGGTCACTGTTTATAAGGCCCGTTTTTCAGGGAAAAAAAGGAAAATCATGGAGAAACCGTCTCAAATGTTATCCTGTTTTATTTTACTGTAACAGCACAATTATTGCAAAAGAAGGGCTGGGCCATTGGATTGTACACAAACTTGTTAGGTACACTTAAGTATATATATTGAACAATATTGGCATCCCTTCCTATAAGTCTATAGATATAAGGTCTCATTGATCCCTAAGGATGTCAATATAACAACTACAGCAGCAGCCTTGTGTGTGCTGAAAGAAATGGACTTGACTACAGATGTGGTAGACCCCTACTCGTCATGTGCAGTAACCACTATAGGCCACAGGAATGATACACTGCAAGAGATGGCAGATAGCCAAAGATACTCAAAGATTTCTGGT
The DNA here is from genome assembly GCF_034702125.1 of Engraulis encrasicolus. Classification (NCBI taxonomy): domain Eukaryota; kingdom Metazoa; phylum Chordata; class Actinopteri; order Clupeiformes; family Engraulidae; genus Engraulis; species Engraulis encrasicolus. The sequence goes on along the minus strand of NC_085859.1, from coordinate 22,432,507 downwards.
TTCATATCATGACAGAGAAAGAATTGGTATTGAATGAATGTGCTTTTGCTGCACTGCAGGATCATTTTAATGGTGAAGAATGTTGGTTCTCTTGCTCGTGCAGTTTTAATTGAGCGGTAAAGGTGATTAGCATTCATGGGCCCGCTTCAGAGGATGAGAAGAGGATTATCTTTGTATTCGTGTGTGTAACACCATCCTGCCTGCCTTTCTCATATAATGTGTTGTGTGTCAGATCCTAAATGTTAAATTAATTAAAGTAATTTATTCTGTATTTTATTCAAGTCTGTTAACCGACATTTGAGACAATTCTGTTTAGTTTGACCAAGACAGTGATCATATTTTGGAGAGTGTGTATGTATGCTTGTGTGCGTGTGTAGTGAACACATACACACCATATATTTATGATAATGCATTTGCTAACTTCCAGATGGTATAGCCAGAGGAGTAAACAAAGACTGTTTCATCAATGCTCACACTGTAGGCGTTGGAGCATTGTGGTGCATTGGATTAATTTTGAACCATGACAAGTCTGTTAGAGCCTGATAAACTTACTGTAGACCTTCAGTTCAAATGTAGTCTCTAACGGCATTACATTTCTTGCTGCTTCGTTTGGCCACCCAGTGCCAGTCAGTACACCTCTAAATGATATTTCATATTGTCTGCCACTTCCACACTTTAGTATATAGCCCTTTAAAAGCAAAGCACAGATATATTCAACAATCGAACATGGGCTTCAATGGGAAAGGCTCTGTGGGGAACAAAGAAAGGTGAATTGCAATGACCTTTACCAGGAGGTGAAGCAGCAGGTCCCGAGCTGTGTTTGTAGTCTGTGCACTTTAAACAAGTCCTGTCTCACTTACAAATATGACGTCAGTTTATGAAATGTAGCATTTTGAAGTTCTACTCTGTGTCAGGATTGGCATTTTTAATATTTTAGTCATGATAAGTCAACTGTCAGTTGAGAGAGTTTGGTCTCAAATTTGTATTCTTAACATTTTAATCGTTTTTTTACGTAACTTGTGTCAGTGTATTGTATGTGTTGTTCTTGTCACCTACGTGAGTCTAATACTTGTGTACATGTACGTACGTCTGCTGCGATATGTTGTTGTTGTTCATATACCTGCTTTTGGCTTGTGTTGTATTAAAGCAGCAGAGCCTCTTGGGAGATGTAACACTATCGCAGAAGGAGACCATAGTTCGAGCCCAATCTAAATATGCGGCGAGGTATTTCTCAGTCAGTTACAGTCACTGGCATGGCATCTAGAAGAAAAAAAACAATTTGAGAGTATTTTTCAGGTCTTTTTCCAAGCAACTTTTGCAGATTTTGTAGAGGACATTTTAATAGAAGATGTGATCACTTCATCTCGTTAGACGATTTTTTAAATGTAAATTGGCATGAAATTAGGCCTATACAGTTTCCCTTTACTGCCAAAGATGCTGTATATCCCCGTAACCCCCCAGACCTTGGGTTTATACATAACGCTACTGCCACCTTGACCATTTGAGGCCTCAAGATTGCAATCAGTCGATGTACCTATAATAAGTCTCTTTTCCACCGCCTGTTTTCTGGTAAGCCTACAGCTCAACACAGAGTGACTCGGCCGCCACTTTTGCTATTTGATAGGGCACGACACAACTCAATCGTAAAGCAAAAAGTGGCGGTCGAGTCACACTGTGTCGAGCTGTAGGCTTACCAGAAAACAGGCAGTGGAAAAAAGCCTATAGAGTAGTAACCCACAAGATTTGACGCAAATCCTTGCACCCATCATAAAGCTATCGTCACACCACATTTCAGTGATATACTGTACTAAGTTGACAGAAATACAACGAAACTGCCGTTGGAATATGTTCCAACAGGACGACTTCAATTCGCTGCACAAGTTCTCTTAGCACGCAAGTTCTCTGAGCAAATCTACTGTAGCTTCCTGATCATAGGGTATGGCTCAACCTGTCACTTGCCATGGGTCGAGTATGGGTCCAGAAGATGCCCTCGAGCCACAGCTGACGTGTCAGGTCAGTCACAGGCAAGGGGACAGGCTGTCCACCATGAATTATTTATTGAGATATGGCTGTTTGTTTACTTTTAAACATACCCTGAGAACTTGAGAGAGAGAGAGAGAGAGAGAGAGAGAGAGAGAGAGAGAGAGAGAGAGAGAGTTGGGGACCTTGGTAGGTGATATAACTTGTGCTGCAGCACGAGCAAATATTTATTCGAAAATACCACTATTTAAAATAATTTTAATGGAATGTGCTACAGTTGCTGCATATGTAAATAATAATAAAAGAAATATATAAGCCATGTATGTGTAAGAACTTTGCTAGTTCTTCTGACATAATGCCCGTGGTATATTTTACCAGATTTTTGGTCACATTCCTTTGCTATAATAATCTATCTGTGACTGTCGAAACTGGTGGGTGGGATTTTTCATGGTGTAGTTATAAAACATGCTGCCAATTCATTCCATACTCTGGAGCAAGATTAAACTGGCCACATGACTTCCAATTGAATGTTAAATTGAATCCCACGGGTTTATAATCTACAGGAAGTGTATATACTGCTGTGGGGAGAGACTGTGTTGCTGCATCTATGTCTCCACTTATTTCACTTGTATGCTTGTCCTATGTGAGCCCAGTGTCTGACATACACAATTGTTTTTGAAGACTGTTCAATTTAAGTAATAATTAAAACAAATAAAATGCTGTACAAATCCAATATGTGTTTGCGTGTGTTTGTGTGTGTGAGAGAGAGAGAGAGAGAGAGAGAGAGAGAGAGAGGGAGAGAGAGAAAGAGAAAGAGAGAAAGAAAGAAAAAGAAAGAGACAGACAGACAAACAGAGAAATGTAAATAGCCATGCACACACACGTTCATTCCCATAGAACCTTTAATGTGGTCTTGAGTGTTTTCTTTAGCTGAATGAAAACATGTGCTTGGATGTTTGGCCTGTGGCCATGCTTCATGTAAACACAGAGCTATGTGGTTGCGGCATGGCACCAAATGAGCTAATGATGAATGTCAGTGCAGCTGTTTATTGCACAAGCTTGACCCTCTTGATAGGGTGTTTACAGAGGCCAGAAGAGGGCTGACTTTACAACAGAGGTGCATGTGGAATACCTCCCCATAACATTCGTCATACAGGTAGATACCCGTACACTACATGCAGTAGGCTATGTAAACAGACAGATAGGCTGACTGACTGACTGACTGTCGGATACATGCACAAACAGTATGTGCATGCTATATACGCACATACTGTGTAAATACATACAGTACATACACACATTACATACATTACACAGACCTATGCTGCCCTACTAGTTCAGTAACTACGCCAACACTGAAACTGAGAGAGGGGCCTTCAGAATATTGGTGTTAGGCTGGATATTGCAGTTACTGCAAATTTTTCGTAGCAATACAGCAATACTGTATCTATGAAACGGGACATGCTTTCCTCGTACTTAAAAAAATCTCTGCTTGAACCCAGGGCCGGATTAACGCACAGGCTAGATATGGCTGCAGCCTAGGGGCCCCCACCTGCTAGGGGGCCTCTGATTGGCCAAAAGCTAAAAAAAAGCAGAATTGTGACAAAATGCAATATTGAAAAATTCATCTGTAGTGTTGAGCACCGTTGGTAGACATGTTATCCTTAATTCCTATCTTGTAATTATGGCACAGTCTATGTAAATCTGTTGCGAAATTTTCCTTCAGGGGGGGCCCACAGTAATCTGTAGCCTAGGGGCCCCAGCCAATCTTAATCCGGCCCTGCTTGGACCATATGGCTTTGTCACATAAAGGAAATGTTATGAAGACCATTTTCAGTCTTCAATTTTGACAAAATATGTGGTTGCTGCACTTGTAGGGCAGTATGTACATATCAATTACTTGGTGAACCAACCCAAATCAGTCTTCAGTAAATTTGAACGACATTGTGGATTCTCAGGAAAAAAAAGGGGGAACAACAAACTTTGAGTCGTTCCTGAGAAATAGTCGAGAAATATTCAGTCGTGCTTTGTATGGATTTAAACCCATTACTTCTATGGCCGCATGATCGTTCCGTCTCCAGTTGTTTTCCCCACAAAATGTCCAATTATAATCACTCAAGCCTAAGACCTTGCATATGGGACTCAGAGGAGAGCTATAAACACAAGAGAGAAAGACACACAGAGACAGTCACAAAGAGTCATAGCAACAATGAGAAGAGACAGCTAGAAAAACACAGATATACAAGAGCAGGCCTGGACTGCTTATCTGGCCTGTAGAGCATTTCCAGGTGAGACAACGGTTCTCAGGGGCCCATGCTATTGGGTTTTTGTATTTTCTTAGACACTGTTTCGGCCACTTGTTTATATTGAGATGGTGTTTTGGAAATCTTTTAAAACTCCAGTTTTAAAATATCCCATTTAGGGGGCTAAAACCATCCTGTCACAATAGTGGATGGAAAAAAATATCTGTGTTTAAAAATATCTCCACATCTGTAAACAGCATCTTAGTGACTAGCCCAGAATTAACACACACACACACACACACACACACACACACACACACACACACACACACACACACACACACACACACACACACACACACACACACACACACACACACACACACACACACACACACACACACACACATGCGCGCGCACACACACATGCATTGCACACACATGATACAACACTCGACCCTAAGATATTACGCTTAAAATACATTGGACCGTTTCCTCTGCATAAATTGACCACACTGCAGGGCAAAGATGTGCTTTTGTTTTTAAAGACCAAAGCTGAAGTACCTCCTAAAACTGTCCAGAGTAAAATGTGGTGATTGCGCCTCTGTTTATTTGTCGTTAAGAAAATAGACCCGCTACGTTTACCAGACAGTTATTTTACACTACGTACTTCAAAGTACCAACATATAAACCATTAACCATGTGTAGAAGAACTGCTTCTCCCTAACACCACACAACTGATGTGCGCTTTAAAACCTCTGGTGAAATGCTTAAACTACACTGCCACATATCAGCTATGGTATAATCACATTCACAGTACCCCTCTCTCTACCCTCTCTTGCTCACTCACGGATGGTGTTCACAGTACATCTCTCTCTCTCTCTCTCTCTCTCTCTCTCTCTCTCTCTCTCTCTCTCTCCATGTTGGCTGCTCCATTCAGCCCTGTTGCAGTGCCCTTCCCCGTCTGTATTATAGTTGTATAGCTGGTGGGGCCCTATGGTGTGTGGTGGGACCATGGGTCAGCATGAGCCAGACCAAAAGGCATCATAGCAGCGGCAGTGTAAAGGTCACCCCCACTGTTTTAGCAGCACGCAGGATGGTGGCAGAGAGAGAGAGAGAGAGAGAGAGAGAGAGAGAGAGAGAGAGAGAGAGAGAGAGAGAGAGAGAGAGAGTGAGTGAGAGAGAGAGAGAGAGAGAGGGGGGGGCTGGCAGAGAGAAATATATTTACACAGGGAATGAGGCAGAGATGGAAGAGGGGAGAGGAGAGCATCTGAGTGTACTGTATAGGAGAGAGAGAGAGAAGCTGTGTGTGTGTGTGTGTGTGTGTGTGTGTGTGTGTGTGTGTGTGTGTGTGTGTGTGTGTGTGTGTGTGTGTGTGTGTGTGTGTGTGTGTGTGTGTGTGTGTGTGTGTGTGTGTGTGTGTTTTTAGACTAAATCTAAACTGTTCAACTGCACGGTTCCTGAATATAAATCTGAGCACTTAACTTTATTTTTAATTTCTTGTTATTCTTCACAAAAATGAGAAGTGAATATAAGGTAGGGAACAACGGTGCTTTTATGCTTTGCGAACTAAGCAATGTTTTTTTTCTCATTATAAATGATGAGAGAAATGATAAGTGTTATTATTGTAGCATACTGTAGGCCTACCTCCACATTTCAGCACTGGACACATTGGCATACTGTTGTCCAGTCATTCAGCCATATACGAGTCTGTGCACCAATCCATCCGGCCAGATTTGTCACAGAGCTTTGTTTGCACTGTAAACAGGTTGACATATGTTAACCTAGTCACTTCCAACACTCAAGGTAGCAGGGCCGTAACAAGACATTTTCAATGCTGTTCTGCATACTGTACATTTAGAATGCTTCAAACTCTTCAGTCAAACTCTTAAGTTTGTTTTCATTAATCACTGCCTTGAGGATAAATGGGGGTGGCGTATACAGACTGAATTCATCATTGTTTTCATCATACATAAATGTTACATTTCTGAAAAAAAAAATACAGAGAACATGACATCTGTGTCCTCAATGGTAGTTGCCATGCAAGGTAGCTACAAGAACTAATTAACTTCTGGAGGCCAACGCTTTGAAAATGTCTGACATTCAAGATAGCCACAGAGGCATCCAAATCACCATTCTTTTTCAACTTACAAGACGCGCTCAGTGAGCTCATTTTGTCATCACTTTAGGAGGACAGCTGACATAGGATACGATGTAGGCTAAACCACCTTGACCACTGCTTTGATCTGAATGTTACAAGTGTTCATAAAACCCTTTACAGACCCCCCACCCACCATTAAAAACAAGCCCATATGTGCCACAGCTTTGTGTGACCTTCATACAATCTTCCTATGTGAAAATACGATACCCAAAAGGATGAATTTGCAGGGATGTGGCGTAATGATTGTCTGTCTTGTTTCCGTGGTAACAAGATGCACACAAACAGTCTTCCAGCATGGTGAGAGAGAGAGAGAGAGAGAGAGAGAGAGAGAGAGAGAGAGAGAGAGAGAGAGAGAGAGAGAGAGAGAGAGAGAGAGAGAGAGAGAGAGAGAGAGAGAGAGACACACAGACAGACAGACAGAGACAGACAAACAGACAGAGAGAGACAGACAGAGAGAAAGAGAAGATTGAGAAAGAAAGATTGTCTAATCCAAGGCAAGGGTAGCCTGATAAACCAGACTAAATGTGAGATTGGATGTTGTTGATTCAACATTAATGTAGGCTAACCTAGGATATGTCTGCTCCTAGTGTACCATATTCATGAATTTTACAGATATGGCATTATCATTATTATCATACATTTCACTTGTCAACTTTTAAGGGCTCGGTAGGTCAATGCTGTTATCAAGAGAGCAGCCAAATTATGTTAGGAGAACTAACAAGACTGTGTGGTTTGATGTAGGTAGGAGCTTCTGGTGGCTGTGTTTATGGACGCAAATGATTACCTCACTTTACAAGCCCAGCCACTTCACGAGGTAATTAAAAATGTGTATGACTTCTGCTGAAAGCTTGGCCATCCTAATTGATCAGTACATTTTATGTGAACTTTGTTTGAGGGTGGAATTGCTCATCTGGAGTTGGAAACTAGGCATAGAAACGTCCAATTTGTACGTTTGACAGGACACAACTTGGTGTGTCTGTGTGTGTGTGTGTGTGTGTGTGTGTGTGTGTGTGTGTGTGTGTGTGTGTGTGTGTGTGAGAGAGAGAGAGAGAGAGAGAAAGAGAGAGAGAGAGAGAGAGAGAGAGAGAGAGAGAGAGAGAGAGATGTTGAGCAGTAACGACAGCAGTAAACAGTATGTGAAAGCACCTTTTCAAGAAGTTTGGGGAGAGAAAAGGAATAATTGATCTTGCACCATCTGCTGGCTTTTTGATGCAACTGCAATGTAAAGCATTTACAGTTGCATGGTGTTACTTTAATTTAAAGGGGTCATAACACCTTTTCTCAACATGTAAAGCTAGGGTAGACATATGCAGAAAACTTTTCATTTTCCGATTTCTTTGCTTAAAATCACTGCTGCATGAGTTAAGTCTGTCCAGTTATCATGACCAGCTTCTTTATTAACCTTTGAGAATGTACCATTTGGGTATCCTGGTACCATAGATCATATACAGTATGTCATAGGCCTACATACATGCAATCTGTTTTTGACTATAGTGACCTCCGCGTTGACCTGGACAATGTGGTTTACAGTGTCAAATCAGAATTGATCACTGGTCGCCGTCAGTACACTGAGGTCAACAGTCAGTGCAAAACTTGATTAGTAGATGGCTCAGTCACTGCACGTTTTCCTTCAGTCATCAAATCATGTAAAGGTCTTTGTGTAGGCTAGTAGGCCTAGAACTATGCACCAGCATCCCACCAGCACACTTTTACGTAGGCCATGACTTTGTACCTTCCAGTCCAGCAGAGGGCTGTATGCCTCGACACTAACCAGTGAACCTAGCCTGGGATAAACCGAAAAAGACTTTCACATGCGAGTTTGAAGAGGAAGTCCAGCTGCAACAAAATAACCAAATGTATATTATTAAATGTTACGGGTCATGCTTTTTATTTTTGACAATGTAGCCGTTTAGTCGTGCACCAGCATGTGTTGACCAAGCAGGCGTCTGTAAACCGCTACACGGACTAGGCCTACACGTCGTGTCAAAAGTAAAAGGTGAGTTCCCAAATGTGAACACGTTTTATGAAATTACAGGCAGCATGTTTGTTTTGATAATAGCCTAACTGTTCTGACAAAGAGACAAATAGTACAAACATTACGTTATTTATTCATTTTATGTTTCAGAAACGATGTCTAGTGATTCTAGTAGCGAAGAGGACACGGAGAAATTAAAAGAGGCAACGTGGAGTTTTGGTCCAGCAGAAACAAACGGCTGTCAAACAGGTAATTGCAGCTATTGTGATAGTAGGCACATTTCATAAGGGGAAGGGGTAAACAAGTCTACCATCACTGGAGTTGTTTTGCATTTATAACGCATTGTTTACATTTATAATGCACTAGTCACCCTAACGTTGTTCTGAACTTCTTGACGTTTGGTCTTACCTTCAATATTTCCCTCCATCAGAACAAGCTAAGAATGGGACAAAGAGTCGACGGTAAGTACATTATTAGGCCTACTCTACCAAAAATGTTAATATTACCTGCTGGGCTTCGTTGCAGTCCATCTTCAAATGCAATGTTGTGCAGCTATAACGTAGGCCTATCAGTGTTGAAATGAAAAAGTTGACTTTTTTTCTCAAGTGCCGTTGTCTCGGAACATGAACATGATGGAAATGAGTTACAAACAACTCCAGAGTTCCGTGCGCACGTGGCAAAGAAGCTAGGAGCTGTTCTTGATGGGTAAGTAAGTTCACGTGGTCGTTGTAAACACTGTTCACAATGCATGTCACCAGAGAAATTGATGAGTGCGTTTTAATATGCGACCTTGCCTCCTCCCCTTGCCTCCTCCACTTGCTTCTCGTCATGATGACATCACTGACAACAGCATTATATTTCAATATCTTGCAAAAGCTGAATTGTGAAGTATTTTTCTCATTTGCAATTGGGATGGTGAATGAAAAACAGTCCCTCAAAAGTTGTTGTGGCGAGGCTGACAGCTGGGAAACTTTATCGTTTTCTCCACGGAGGAGGGGCCAGGAGGCGGGACGAGGAGACAAGCACAAGTGGAGGAGGCAAGGTCACATATTGGGATGCACCCCTTGTCACTGACTGACAGTGCAGTTAATCACCTGCTGATTACTTTTCTCCAGGTGTATTTCAGAAGTGTCCAAGCCAACAGTGGGTTGCAGCAACTCACCATCTTGGAAGGAAAAGGAGGAGGATGAGGATGAAGGTAAGTGTGTCCAGTCAGTGACTTTGATCTAGGGCTGTTAAAATATTTAATAAGTCGTACAACAAGTTTTTACAAGCATGATAACTTTTATGGCCACAACAGTAAGTTATATATGCATGGTTCTTTGTTTTCCACGTCACTCTCTCTTTGTCTACCCAAGAGACTGAATACCGATAGGTACATTTCGCTCAGCGAAATTTCGCTGTACTTTTGTTTTTCAGTCCATCTGTCTGCCTTATCCATCTTTCTGCCTTATCTAGCCATCTATTTATCTATCACCCCCTGCCGTACATTTTTATCCCATTGTCATTATAGTGTTTGAAAATGACCATGGGTACGACAATAGTATTGTTAATCGCAATAATTTCTTGGGCAATTTATCGTCCAGCAAAATTTGTCATCGTGACAGCCCTTGTTATGGACGGATTTTATTTTGTGTGATTGACATGCTGGGGTGGTGATGTGCGTATATAGGGTCACATGGTGATTGTTTTGTATATCACCTGGCACTGGGGATATATCAGAGTTGTAGTAGTACGGAGTAGGTGTTTGGGTAGAGCATACTTTTTGCTGAGCACACTTCGTACACTTTGTGACTTTATGCTTAGAACCGTTCTATGACCACGCTACTTTGTGCACTTTAAGCTTAGTTTGCACTGCACTTTTGCCCACCTGGCTTCGCTGCTTTGAATGTCTGGATTTTAAAGGGACGCTGTGTGAGATTTTTAGTAGTTTATTTCCAGAATTCATGCTGCCCATTCACTAATTACATTACATTACATTACATTGCATTTACTAATGTTACCTTTTTCATGAATACTTACCACCTCCATCAAATTCTAAGTATTCATTATGACTGGCAAAATTGCACTTTTCATACATGAAAAGGGGGATCTTCTCCATGGTCCGCCATTTTCAATTTCCAAAATTAGCCATTTTTAGCTGAAAAAAATGACCATACTAGAAAATATTTGTTTATTACTTAGTAAACTTTCATGTAAAGGTCAAATTTGGCAATAGGCAGCCCAGTTTCAATGAGCAGCATAGTTGCAGTACCCTTTTTGACCATTTCCTGCACAGTGTCCCTTTCATGATGGAACACATGTGAACCTTTTACAATGAAGAAAGATAAGTGAACAAAGCAAGAGCAAGCAAACGAAATGCGGATCATCTTGAAGCCCATTTGTACAATGGCGCGTCGGGCAAAACTTCTCCCCAATTCAGCTGCTTGGCGACTAAAATATTTGTTTGATCAGTCGCCAACAGCCTTATTTGCGTCAGAGACTTTCTAGGACGTTGCTTACTTATCCCCAGTTGCACTGCATCAATAATAAGGCATAGACAGTCACTTAACAAAGCACAAGTTATGGATACATCAATCATCTTCAAACACGGGTGCTGCAAGACATGTTATTTACTGCACGACCCACAGCGCATCTCCTTATCGTTAGGCCAATCATACAATTGCCACCCTGAGGCTCCTAAATAACCTATAAGCCTGCCAAAACGCTTGTGATTTTTTGTTCTACCCTACCACAAAGACTTGGTGAGTGATGACATTTACCTTGTGCGATAAATGTGGATATCCCTCTCTAATATCCCTCTCTAATATCCCTCTCTAATATCCCTCTCTAATATCCCTCTCTAATATCCCTCTCTTTTCCTCCAATTTCTAGGTTTTCTTCTCTTCTCAACATCTGTACCAGGGAGCTCTGAACCTCCGCCAGCTCCCTCACTGAAGCGGAGACCTGCCCCAAGCTCCAGGTAACCCCATGGATGAACCCCTCACAAGTATTTATTTACTATTTGCCACCACTGTATACATAACTTGATGATGAATAATTCACTTTGTATTATAATTGTCCACTTACACCGTATGTGAGGTTTTAGTTTGGTAAGCCAAAACGTAAGAATTTTTTTGTTCATGTCTCTCTCTCTCTCTCTCTCTCTCTCTCTGGTAGTGACAGTGACAGCGAGAAGGAGATGAGGTTCAAACAGGCTGCAGTGACCATATCTGACATTGTGCGCCCGTACTACGCTGAAAAGACAGTTCAAAACACAGACTCTGCTGTGGATGCACAGGAGAGCAAAGGTGATGCCTCTGATGGCTTAGTCACAAAGAAAAAGAAGAAGAAGAAGAAAAAGAAAAACAAAGTTCCTCAGGTGGACGATGATACTGAAAAGGAATGCCAAGAATCTCCTGGTGATGCAAATACACAGGAACACGACGCGCAGGAGAACACTCAACCTGCAAAGCTGAAGAAGAAAAAGAAAAACAAAGTTCCTAAGGTGGATGAGGGTAATGAAAATGAATGCGGTGATGCAAATACTGGTACACAGAAACACGACGCACATGAGAACACTCAACCTGCAAAGCTGAAGAAGAAAAAGAAAAAGAAGGCTGACTTGATACCAGTTAATGGAGAATAAGAGACTGATGACTGACCAGTGTGAAAACCTTCTTGTTGTTTGTTTTTCCAATGAATTTGTTTCTCTCCTCACTGATTCAAAAATGCAAGCCATGGTGATTCCATGAGACACCAGGTTCAACACAGTAAAGTTCTGAAGTAAAATGCGTTCCTTTTCCAGCTGTATGTTCTTGTCCTTTCCAGAGAAACAGTGGTTTGATGCTGCATAAAGGTCTTGTTGACAATAGAGACATACTGTAATTTCAGTGTTCATGACATATTGTCATCTTGTACAGGTTGCAGAAATAAAATGTTTTATGTGGTTTTGAGTAAAATGTTCTTGCCTTCTTTTTCATTTGAGCACTCTATGATGAAGTTGTAGAGTATAAGTGATAAGTGTTAACTTCCAACAGTGTGTGTGTACTGGTTATGTACCATATACTTAACACAAGAAGGAGTTGTTGGCCCTTGTGCAACTGCAATGTACACCTTTATTTTCTGTCATTACTAGTTAGCTAGTGTACTACTACAAATACAGTTTTTATTACAAAGAATGAGTCAGCATGCATGGCAGTTATAATGTTTTTATTTGGAATTCAGTGTAAACAATTATTTTGCTGACGAAAAATATATAAAACATAGTGACTGTAAAGAAAACCCAGGCATGATAGTCGTTACTTTGAATTGTGGATTAAGAATTCACAAAGTATTTTACCGGCAAACGTAGCACCTAAGTTCTGCACATCTGAGAGTTTGTTCAGATAACTCTTGACCTCCTCCTGAGTGATAAAACCAATTCATAAACCTTCGAGCGTCTTTCGGCACAATTTGCCATTAAAAATCAACCATTACTGTAAATGCAAAAAAAAGCTCTCAGCAGCCAGTTGTCAGTTACTTTTATAAAATACTCAAATGAATCGGGGCACTGCTATACATTGATTGATTGAATCACCATTGAGTGGCTGTATAAAAGTGTTGTTGACAAGAGTTATGTAAAGAAGAGAAGTAGAAGTACTGTTACAGATGCAATTACGACACTACTAGTATGATATTACAATGTGTTGAAACCATGTATTAGGCCTACCACTACCACATACTGTACATACCACTAGCAGTGGTGTAGTCTACGTAGAACGCGGGTATACGGAGTATACCCACTTCTAAATTTCAGGGATTTCAGTATACCCACTTAAAATTGATTGATCCATTGTTTTGAATGGCACAAATATATACAGTATACCCACTTAAAAAAAAAATCTCAAATATACAGTATACCCACATCAAAAAAGTAGACTACACCACTGACCACTAGTGTTGTAATTACATATATAAGAGTACTTCAACTTTATACAACTCTGCGTGTTCATTACTGTATTTTATGCAGTGCAGTTTACAGCACGAGCATGTGAATGCGTCCTTAAAAAAAAAAAGTCCATTGCTCATAGAGTCCATATACTGTAGGCAGCATTGCAAACACCATAGCTAAGCCAGCTAGACGGCAGTGCCAGTCTTCTGAACATTAAAGGGGTATGCCACTATTTTGGGGTTTAATACAGTTCAAATTGTTGGTCAAGGTTTATAAAGGTGGTAAAGTGTCTTATTTTTCATGTAAGCCGTTGTCTTGCTTTCAGACAAGTTAAAAGAGGGAATATGTCGGTAAGCTAGTGAAAGTCAATGGATCCGTGTTTCATGCTACAATGCTACACGGATCCATTGACTTTCACTAGCTTAGCGACATATTTCCTCTTTTAACTTGTCTTAAAGCAAGACAACGCTTAACAAGAAAAATAAGACACTTTACTACCTTTATAAACCCCAGCCAACGATTTTAACTGTATTAGGCCCCAAAATAGTGGCATACCCCTTTACAGCTCTCCGTAGTAGAGGTGGGTCACGTCTCCCTTCTCCCTCCCTCTCCCATGTCTGAAAGGTAAGGCAGCATCCAGCTGGTGTGTTGTTTGTTCCAGGTTTCTCTGCCCCCAAAAGGGGCTAGGTGAACTGTTCGCCTGCAGTGGCTACTGTGCAGTAGATACCATCTGCGTGGGGATGTAGGGGTCGATGTCTGCTTGGGGTGAGGGGAGAAGGTGGGTCGGGTGGTGGGACTCGCTGGACTGAGATGACTGGTAGAGATCCAAGCCACCGGAGGAAACTAGGATCAGATAGTGAGAGAGAGTCAAAAGTGAGTGACATTTGGCCAGTTGTGGGACTATTGGCTTTGGAGTTGGTTTATGGATCAGATGGATTGCATGTTCAAATCTCATGCCATCACTGACTGAAGTGCCCTTGAGCAAGGCCCAACAAACCTAACATTGCTCCAGGTACTATAACCTATATCCTGGCCTTAATAACAGTAAGTCACTTTAGATCAGTGGTTCTCAACCTTTTTTGAATAAATGCCCCCTGGACCTCATCATAAGCCTCCCAATGCCCCCTTGACCCCACCATAAGGTCGCCAATGCCCCCCTTAATATCAAAAAATAAAATGGACTAATGCCCCCCGATGGCATCTAAGACCCACCACCTCTCAACTATATCCGTCTCAACGCCCCCCCTAGGGCTCTTCAATACCCCTGCCCCCATTGAGAAAGTCTACATTAGATAATAAAAAGTGTTAGCTAAGTGTAATGAAACAAGTCAAAAGGAGGTCACCATTACCTGGTACAGGTGAGTTTGACTGCAGGTGCAAAGAGTCCTCTGTCATCGCCCCTTCTTGTTCATCAGGGTCTGAAGTCAGTATCTGGCGAAACCAAAAGGAAAGTGGAAGGTCTTGTGTTAAAAGTTTTCATCTATGTTGATATCGTAGCCCCTTACCAGACACTGGTCCCACCACTGCATTGTATTAATCACTGAAAAAAACATAACTACCATAGTACTACACCACTATGACAGTGCACAGGGCCTTTACTAATACATTATGACTTGGTCATTGTCATTCTGGTAGCAGCTAATTTATAACAGGGGTAGTGTCCTTAGTGCAGCACTATGGCTCTCTGTAATGTCATAGCAATGTTGTTATGATGTAGTTAAGCATTTTCAGCTGGTGAATAGGGTCGCCGGCGAGCGACCCCAGCTGCAGTAAGAGGCTACAGAGTTAATACATGTGGAAATGCATACACTGTACATGTCTAATTCCAAATATGCAGAGGCCTTACCTGTCTTACTGCTGTGAGGCTGGTAAGAGTACCCATACTACTGCTCTCGGCAATGAGCATGGCTTGGGGCAGTATGTTGGAGGTTGGATAGGTGGGGAGATCTGATTTACTGTACACTGTAAGGGAAAAGACAGCGGTAATTATGATATCCTGTTGTAGAATACAAAGCAATTGGATATGTGTATGTGAACATGCTGATTTATTGACTGCAGATCCTGTCTATACAATTACTTGACATACCACTTTTACTGTCTATGTACTGCAGGGATGGGCAACTGGCGGCCCGGGGGCCACATGCGGCCCGCCTCCTCACTCAATGCAGCCCTTGGATAAAACAGCAGGCCTAATTAAGAAAATAATGACCATATTTTTTAAAACAACTACTGAATCAATCTGTTGTAATTATACTGTTGGCCAATGGAGTATTGAGTATAGAGTATTCTATTCCTTCCAAACAATATGGGCAGTCAGTGAGCAACCAACTGCACCTATAACTTTGCAAATTGGAGTTGGTCATGTGGCCCTCCGATTGTGGCGATTAAAAAGCGTGGCCCTCCTCATCATAAAAGTTGCCCATCCCTGACGTACTGTATACCTAAAGTATGTCTATGTCTATGAGATAGTAAGAAACGTTATTTAAATTCTTTGTATGACCAGTGCATGTAAAGAAATTGACAATAAAGCTGACTTGACTTGATTTGACATACATACAGTATCCTTTATGTCTCCTGTCTGTATGCATCAAAATATTACTTTTTACATTCTGTTGTCAAGTTACTTCTACTAGGAAACAAAGATACCCTCTCTTCAAAGCGTTCCTAGTAATCACGAGTCAGGTATTTAATTATAACCCTGTTTGAACTGTTTGTGGATATTTACATGTGAGTGTGGATATACTGGAGGTACAGTATGGGCCACTACTACTACTACTGCTGCTGCTACTGCTACTGCTGCTACCACTACTACTACTTGTAGCTGAAAGTTTGCCGGTTTGTCTCCGGACCCACCAGGTTTGTGGAGGGAGTAATTAATCAGTTCTCTCCCCCATCCTGCTCCATGGCTGAGCATGGTGCCGTCCTGCTGCACTGCTCCCCTCCCTTGGAGTGCCATTTGGGGCTGCCCCCTTGCACGGGTGAGGCATACATGCACTTTCATTGTGTGCAGTGAGCACCGTGTAATGTGGAGTGCTGTCTCACAATGACAATGGGAATTTCCCAGGTGAGCTTTCACTTCACTTTACTACTACTACTACTACTACTATGCCTCTTTTCCAGAACCGATTTTCTGGTAGGCCTACAGCTTGACACAACGCGGCTGCCACTTATTGCTTTTCAATTGGGCACGACACAGCTCAATCGAAGACCAAAAAGTGGCGGCTGAGTCGCGCTGTGTCGAGCTGTAGGCCTACCAGAAAACCGGCAGTGAAAAGAGGCACTAGTCTACTACTACTACTACTGCTATTACTATTACTTAAGTCTTAATTCACTGCATCCTTACTGTGACAGGGCAACTGAGCCATGGTTGCCATGAAGGAACTGGGCGCTAGATGTCCCTGGAGGTGCTGTGTGATTGGTTGCTGAGGCGAAGAGTGCAGCTGCTGCTGAAAGGAGATTGGCTGGAGAGTGGTAAACCCGCCCCCTACATTGTTGATGACAGGTACTGTCTGTGGTTGAGCGGAGGACAGACCTAGGTGAGCACAACACACGAGAAAACCCCATTAGACAAAATATGGTGAATAAGAATTACAGTGGTCTACAAGATGCTTCTGCATGCTAACGTAGATTGTGATCGATTTTCTACAGAGTAGTGGAGCTGTAACTAGCTAAGATCATTCTGTTCAAGTCACTTTGAAGTTTGGCTTACACATAATTTATTTCACTGTTCCTCTGAAATTAGCTACAGTTAGTATGTACAGCAAGCATGTTACAGCCGTATACTGTATAGAGTTCAGGATAGGGTTTATTATGCACAGTATACAGTATTGGTATGTGATATTGCTATGTTGATACAATACATGTGCAGTGCATGCACTAAAAAAGAAACCGTAACCCCTTGATGTGCACCGTTCCGCCAGTGGAATGCTGCCTGTTAACAGCATAAAACAAAGTGTTATCTGAATTTGACAGAAACAATGAGTGAGTGAGTGTGCATGCATGTGTGCCTGCGTTTACGCAGGTGTGCATGCAGTGCATGTGCTTTGAAAGCCCACTAGATACTTGCGTGTATGTGTGGGTGTACCGATCAATAGGGATGAGTCCCCCAGACTCATGACGCTGGGCAGGGAGGCCATGATGAGGCCCTGGTGGTGGTGGTGGTGGTGGGCAGAGGAGCTGGAGACCCCGTGCAGAGACGTCAGGGTGCTGACCGGAGGCAGAGAGCCTCCCCCTGACACCTGGGAGACAGAAAGACAGACAAACACAGGGCCTTCGGATGTTTCATATTTCTCTTTTAAAGGCTTTTTTAAATTTTGAATTTGTTCTTAGGATAGGACAGTGAAGGAGTGGCAGAAAGTGAGTGGGGACTGGGGAGAGAGAGACGGGGAAGGGTCGACAAAGGACCAGCAAAGTAATCAACCAGTGCTCTCCCCCATCCTCCTCCATGACTGAGGTACCCTGAGCATGGTACCGTCCCACCGCACTGCTCCCCATGGGGCGCCACTGAGGGCTGCCCCCTTGCACGGGTGAGGCATAAATGCAATTTCGTTGTGTGCAGTGTGCATTGTTCACTTGTGTGCTGTGGAGTGCTGTGTCACAATGACAATGGGAGTTGGAGTTTCCCAATGGGCTTTCACTTCACTTCGCTTTCACTCAGGCCGGAATCGAACCCGGGTCAGCCGCGTCAGCAGGCAAGTGCCCTACCGTAAGTGCCAAGGTAGGGCCAGATGTTTTGTTCTTCTACACCAGTATAGGCACTTTGGCACTATTTCAAAAGTGCCAAAATACCCCCAGTTATGCCAGAATAGGTTTTCCATTAGATTGTATTGGATGGGGGAGCCCTTTCAGATGTCCGTGTCCTTTGGCGACCCATAAGGTGGGTCCCGACCCATAGGTTGGGAACCACTGCTCTACACGGTGTACCACAGCGTGCTCCAGCCCCTTACCTGCTTGTGGTGGTTTGTGTCCAGAAGGCTGTGGCTGGGCTCCAGCTGGTCAGTGGCGGTCAGCCGTGCTGCTGCCGAGCTGAGCTCCCCACCGCCTGACGCCTCCCTCACAGACACCATACTGTCACAGCTCACCGGCTGCACATACTTCAGCCCTGCAGGGGACACAGAAAAACCCTGTAGTAGGTTATTATGAATGTGATTTTGTGAAAGGAAAACACAGGGTTTTTTTGTAAAATTGGGCCTTAATTCTACCGAGCCCTTAAAATGACATGTGAGAGTATAAAAAAATTCCTGAGTGTTTCTTGTGCGCACCAGAAACTTTCTCGTGCCCACCAGAAACTTTTGCGTGGGCACCAGAAACTTTCGTGTGCGCACCTGAACCTGTAGTTTCTGGTGCGCACGAGAAAGTTTCTGGTGACCACAAGAATTTTTTTTATTTTTTAAATCTCACTTGTCATTTTAAGGGTTCCGTATCTGATGTAAACATTACAATACAACTCACTTGTGGTACTTCCATGTCAAACTGGTTTAGGTAACACCGGACCCAAACAGTTCAAACAAGTTTAAACTGGTTCTAACTGTCCAACTGGTTTAGACTGGTTTAAACTTATTTAAACTGGTTCAAATTGGTTTGGTTCAAACTGGATCTTACTGTTTCAAACCAGTTCAAACCAGTTGAACATGGAATAACCAGTTCAGTTATTCCATGGCAAAATATTGTTTCGACCATGACCAAACTTCTGTCAATCGGAACTTGAATCAGCCATTGTCCTGCCCCTTGACAAGGGTTATGCACAATATTTTCCTTCCTAACAGAGTGGGTACCTTGCACAGGGCTGGCAGGTAGCGGAGCACTGATGTATGTTGATTGGCTACCGGAAGGTGTGTCCAAAGCCAGCTTGTGGCGGAAGGCCTCCTCTTTGCGGCGGTTGGCAAACCAGTTGTAAACGCGCACTTCCGTCACCAGGTTAGAACCCAGACCAGCCAGCTGTGACGGTGACACCCCCCTCTGCAAACATTCTGCTCTGTTGCACAAATGTATACAAAGCTCTGTTCAGTTTGATTGTGTGAGTGTAAAACTTGTAAAACAAGTAAAACATTAATTCTTTAATTTTCCAATTAATTCTTCATCAAGACACATTGTTGCAGTCAATGAATTTGCAGACAAGGTAAATGAAAGATTAAATGAATATATTGAATATTGTATGGCTGCGCTGATACACAAGATAGGCCTATATTTAAAAAAAAATATGGAACAAGACCTGATTTTCATCAAAGCGATATGGAACANTTGTAGCCTCTTACTGCGGCAGGGGTCGCCGGCGACAATATTCACTTGCTGAACATGCTTAACTACACCATAACAACATTACTGTGACATTACAGAGAGCCATAGTGCTGCGCTAAGGGGTTAATAAGTCGTCCTACCGGTTGCATTCCTCCACCAGGCTCTCCCTTTCCTCCTTGCTGGGGTTCTTCTGTCGTTCGTAGGCCTGGAAGAGGATCTGTTGGGAGGCCGGTCCCCATTTGAACCTGTTGATGCGTCTCTTCCTCCCCTCCTGAACTACCTCCTCCCCGGAGCCCATGCCTCGACTTGCATTAGTGAACTCTGTAGGCACAGTTGGTCATTGAACACACTTGACTTACTGTAAAGCAAAATAGACAATTGTCAGTCACTCGGTCAGTTGCCAGTGACTGCCAGAATTATAACCTCGGGTTAGTGTATGAAGCTACGTCCAATCTGAACCATTTGAGGCCTCCAAAATAACCAGCTCACATACTACAGTATACCCATCAATAAGTCTTAGCACACAAGATCTCGCACAAATATGAAGTTGACCATGTTGAAACTTAGCCAACTTGGAAGCATTGGCCTTCAAAATATAATACATTCTTGTGTGTCTATTCTTAAGTGTTTAAGTGCACAGTATTTGGTGTAAACCCATCCTCCTGTTCCAAAGATATTACACAAATACAATTCTGCCTTTTTGGAAGTCCACCATGTTGAACTTCATCCATCTTGAAAGTGTTGCCCTTCAGACAAAATATCTGTTGCAGCGGCGGACATGGAGACAAAACCATAATATCCCCGCCCTTTTTAGAGGCCAGTATTCAAAGCAGAGAATGAACATTTTTGGAGGTGTTTGGAAAGTAATTCGACTTCCTGAAGCCAGTCAGAAAACATCTGGCTATGTGCAAGAATTGGGTCTCCTGCACCATCTTGGGGGTTTGTGCCTCGAAACAAACACATTATTACCTTTGACAAAGAGTTAATGTGACTGTTCGAGTTTATTGTGGGTTTGTCTGTACGTCTGTTCATTTATTTGTTTGTTTCTTGGCAGTGCTTGTGTTGCTGTCCACCAGAGGGCAGAGGTGCACTCTCTGAGCACTTTTCTAGTTACTGTAATGAAATGGAATGATGGAGAGACAGAAAAGAGGAATAGGAGAAGATGGGAGCTGGAGGAAACACTCACGCTGGTTGATGTCATACTGCTTCCGGATGTACCAGCTGTAGAGGGCGGCGCGTTTCTGGTTCTTCATGGGCGTGCCCTTGTTGAGGTGCTGGGAGAGGTGGGACTGGTTCAGCCCCGTGGACTCTACCACCTCCCTCTGGGGAAGGTTGTGCTGCTGCATGTAGCTCTTCACCATCTTTGCCACTCGCCATGGGTCCTCTCTAACACACACATGGATGCATAAATGACAGGCACACACAGACATGTACACGCATACACGCATGGACAGACGTGCACAGTCAGACGCACGCACGCATGCACACGCATGCACACGTACGCACACACGCACGCACGTACGCATGCATGCACGCAGTTTAGGGTTTATTTTTGCAATTGAAATGTATTTTTACTTCCCACAGGGCACAAGTGCTCATTAATTGATCGTACAGTATACTGTAAATCAGGTGTCTCCATCGTTGTGCCCGCGGGCTCCAGGTAGCCCTCCAGGAGCTTCTGAGGTGCCCACCAAGGAAGTTAATAAACAGTGACGACTACCAGATTTTAGTCACAGTTAATGCCTTTCTTGATTTAAATATGAGATTATTTATTCTTTATAACCTATAAGTAAATTATCATTCAATAATAGTGTGATTTGAGAATGATGCCAAGACATCAGTAGAGGATTTTGAACAAAAGTAGCCCTTGGATAGCTCTCAGAAGCCCTCAGTAGCCCTTGGGTAGCCCTTGGTAGCCCTCAGACCCAGAAAGGTTGGGGACCCCTGCAGTAAATGAATACAGAGTGTAGTGTCAACATGGCCCAAATGCAATTCTTGGTCCGTCTGAGACATTCTCTCCACTGACTGTTTTGACATAACAGAAGAAGAGAAATTGAACCAAGTGAAAAATTGCAACTGATTCTAATTATGCATCTAAATTCAAATGAAGCTATATCAAAAAAAATGCCAGATTGTCTGTGCATTTAAAGAAGAAATGCATTGGCCCTGCCGTGACCTAACAGTAGGGCACTGGGTCGCTGCACCGGTGACCCGGCCCGGGTTAGATTCGGGCCCAGGTCATTTGCCAGTCCTTCCCTGTCTCTCTCTGCCCACTCATCTCCTGTCTCTCCTCCACTGCCCTGTCAAAAATAAAGGCAAAAAGCTCTAAAATAATAATAATAAAAATAAGCGATGCGGTTACATAATGCCGTTCTGCGGTCACTTGACATGGGAGAAAGCAAACTGAGAGACAGTGAAACCGTACGAAGGGAATGCATGAGGGCAGAGGCGCATCTTGTCACCAGGCTAGGCAGGCAGCCGCTTGGGGCCCCCAAGCCACAACATGGTGGAAAACAGCTAAACTTTAAACTGCAAAAGCACCTATTTGTTTCTAATGTTGATTCTTTTGGGTTTTTGCTTCGGGCCCCCACTGACACTAGAATCGCCTCTGCATGAGGGAAAGGTGTGGGGGGTGCGCCGTGCCACAGTGGTGAATGTTGACAAAGAGAGATAAGGGGAATGGAGTACGGGGCAAAGTCCAACTCAGCTGCTTACATAGAATTGCTCCCTTGAACACTTCACAAACAAATGTTTAAAACGGCTGGTTGCATTCTCAGGGCACACAGTCTGAATTTTGTCTGTAAAACTGATGAAGGGAAACACTAAAAACAAAAACTAACAAAAAAGAATACAGAGCCCTTAGTACACATATTTCCAACTGCATCCAATCTTGACTAATCCATCTCCGGCCATTTTTTTAAAGGATAAAAGCTAAATGCATAGCAGTGCTTAAACAACACAAAACACCAAAATACTGCTGGTGTGTCTCAAGATGAACTCGCTGAATGAGCTGCTCTGGCAACAGTGCTATCTTGCATCTCGTTATATCACCTGTAGTGTACACAGCGACACACATGCGGCTCTGGGCTGTGTGTGTGTGTGTGTGTGTGTGTCACTCTGTTAATTTTAACCAGTGCAGGTAGCTGATTTATTAGATAGAAAAAAGCACTGAGAAGAATAATGAATAGGGTGGGTAATTAGTAACTAGAAAAAGGAGGAACCTCTCTCTCCTTCATATGAACCCCAACGAACGCCACAGAAAAGACAGAATGCAGAGACAAAGCAGCAAAGCCTCAGGAAGGTGACCAGGATGAGTGAAATATATTACGAGGAGAAGGGGACGAAGAGATTGAGAGGATTATCACCAGCCAAATAGGTAAAAGATATTCTGGTACGTTCTTGAGGTAATGGAACCATAGATTCTTTTTTACTGTCATTTTGTATCATTTTGAAAGGACTGGATGGATTACTTTTAAAAGATAAAACAATGACATGTTATTTTTTTAAGACTATGAAGTGCCATGAATGTTGAAAACACATTGCAGACAATAAAACCAGCTTTCTGCTCGAAATGCAAGATCACATCCCTGTTTATGTAATAGGTCTCTGCTGTATGTGTTCTGAGTAAGCTTATACTGTATGTGTGTACACAGTGCTGTGTCTGTGCGCATCCAAAAGCGTTTAGTGTTGTATTATTTTGTGGGAGAATATGGGGGGACTTACTGCAGCAGCTGGTCCACCTCGGAGCGTTGTCGGGCGGCCTCCTCGGGTGGCATGCGCTCCAGCTCCCGGTAAATCGGAGGCATGAACTCCTCGCCTTCCTCCGAGCTGTCGCCATCTCCTCCTCCTGCTCCTCTGTCCCCCTTGTCACCACCGCCACCACCGCCATTGCCACAGCTGCCATCGCCGTTACCACCGTGGCCACCACCTGTTGCTGCTCCGAGGTCAGCTGGTGTTCCTCCTCCAGCAGCAGAGCGTTCCTCCTCCAGCTCCCCCAGGGCTTGGATCAGAACCTCTCGAGACAGCCCCGAGCTGACCAGGGACCAGATCAGCTGCTCCTGGAGGGCAGAGAGACGTCCCGACGAGCCGGAGGTGCCAAGGCCACTACTTCCTTCTCTCCTGTCCTCTGTTCCCTCCATTCTCTTTTCTGCTTATTACGCGTCTGGTTGATTGTTGTTCCTTCAATGGCCCCTTCAGAGTAGTAGTAGTAGTAGTAGTCTTCTTCATGAAGGGGGGACAAAAAGTCAAAAGGATGGTGCTACTGGGACTCCCGGTGTCTGGATGTATTCGGGAAGAATCAAAATCAAAGAGACGTAAACACACACATACTGTACAAACACTAAAAAAACACACACATTCACACACTGCCGTGGTCACATGCATTTGACCCAGTATGCTTTTCATGGACAATTACTGCCTTGGTGCTGCCTTTTCCAGACTGCTTTGGCAGTTCAAAGGTCACATGCTGGACACACACACACACACACACACACACACACACACACACACACACACACACACACACACACACACACACACACACACACACACACACACACACACACACACACACACACACACATTCAGACCACAATCAAAGCAGCAACTCACCTGTGTCTGTATACAGTTATACAGTAGTTTTGTTTAGTTCTGTAAGCCTACTTCTGTCACCCGTGGCTATATAGTTTCATTTCATTTTCTGTTTGGCTTTCTCACCTGGCGTTCCTACTACGCTACTGCTCCTGTCTGCACACCTGCTGTTGGCTTGTCAGGGACATTTTTTTTAAAACCTTGTTTTCCTTTTATCCTTTCTTGACACACACACACGCACACGCACACGCACACACACACACACACACACACACACACACACACACACACACACACACACACACACACACACACACACACACACACACACACACACACACACACACACTCACACACACAAACACACTCACACAAACACACGCATAAGCACACACGCACACACACACAGTCTCCCGTCGGTCCTACCGTGTGAACTTTGTCCCCTTCTCGCTCCATTCCGCAGCCTGGACAAAGTTCAGTGGAACACAAACTTTTCAAAAGGAAAGAGAGACGTTGTCTTGTTTTTCTGTGAAGAAGAGCAAGAGCTGGAACTTCACTGTAACTTAATCTTTTGCCTTTTATTTGGTGTAAACTTCAGTCACTGACGTTTTGATGTCACCACAGCTTTTTCAGATTTCTTTTGCTCTATGTTTCTGGTTATCTCCTTCAATCACTTTCAGTCTACTTAAAATATTGATAAACTTAGAGGTCTTGTGTTCTCAATAAAGGACCACAGAACAGCTTTAAACTGAGCCAAATTACAAAAGGAAGCTTCTTGTTAACAGAACCAAAAGGACAGACCACATTACTCCAATGTTAAGGTCCCTGCACTGGTTTCCTGTCTTGTGTTGAAACATTAAATGGGATGGGAGTAGGATCTAGCAATCTTCCATAGATTTTCAGTGGAATAGCACCAACTGGGCCTCTATGCTCACAGGAGGAATATGTGTTGGTAATATTGACAATCAAAACAAGGTGTGGTTGAACAGCCTTTGCAATGCTGCAATATCTCCCTTTGTCTTTGCGTATGGAATGTGCAATATAAGAAAACGTAGGCCTATCTTAACTCACCTATAACACCATTCAAAAATAAAAGATCTTCATTACAAATTAGTCATGTTGTTATTTACTGGTGGGTACTCACAGCCGCATGCATATGAGTATAAATGTAAGCGCATGTTGACATTCTTGACAAAAGGGCCACTCAAAAATAATAAAATAATTTATTTTTTATAATTTTATGATTTCATAAAACTGCTCCTATACTTCCATGATTTGCCTATTCATGAGTATTGTGTAGGGCAGTGGTTCCCAACCTATGGGTCGATACCCCCCTTATGGGTCGCCAAAGATCCACAGGGGGTCGCGGAGGCCTCTTGATTTTAAGGGGTTTCGTTTGAAATATATATAGCCCATGTTGAATAAAAGACAAAGCATTTAGCTAATAAATGCATAGACGCAACAAATCTTAAGTGCTACATTAAACATTTATTCTATATTTGACCAAAGACGAATTGAGGAATAAAATAACTAAAATAAGTTTTCACAGGAAACGGAGGGCATCTTGCGACTCCGTCTCGTGCGGGCGCTTGCGTGGTTGGGTCACTAAAGCTTACAATAGTAAAAACATGGGTCCCTCAAGAAAAAGGTTGGGAACCACTGGTGTAGGGAATGTCATCTACATACCATATTGTGTGGCTGTTTACAAAAATAAAAATGATGGACAGATCATTGATACGGAAAACGAAAATGATAACTTCATAAATGCAGACTGTACCAGGGTGAGTCTAACATGCATGGATGGTGTCCCAAAAATCCACAAGGAGGCTCTCCTACAGGTGCACTGTCGAAATCTACTGGCATCCATGTGGCTCAAATACAGATGTGTGGATCAACACAGTCAACAGCGCCCCCTGTTGGGGATAGTATGGTATTTTGCTGTGGTTTGAAAGGGGATCACTATTGACCCCAGTCGGCCCACCCATAAAATTGCATTGTTTTCCCCTCCGAACGCTCTGCCCGAGGTCATGCGCTGCCAACCACTGGCAGTCATTTGGCATATTGATTAGCCAACGCATACAGCGGGTGGAGCAAACGTAGGGGAAAACAAGTAATTTCAAGGGCGGGTCCAGAGTTGCCGACTGGGTCAATGGGGAATATACTGAGCATGACACATTTGGTAGATACACCACTGATTCACCCTCAGAAAGGGACAACATTTTCAACATAAGTGTCACACCAAATAATTCATTCACCTACAATTCATATGTGTATAATAAATCACACTTACCCTGTGGAGATGAGGTAGGCCTAGAGCTCAATCAGGAGTTCCCAAACTTTACCATTACAAAGCCCCCCATGTACAGTTAGATTC
Organism: Engraulis encrasicolus; assembly: GCF_034702125.1. NCBI lineage: Eukaryota > Metazoa > Chordata > Actinopteri > Clupeiformes > Engraulidae > Engraulis > Engraulis encrasicolus. The sequence continues at coordinate 22,406,035 of NC_085859.1, read as the reverse complement.
CAGCCAAGGCCCCTCTGACATGGTTATCTGACTGTTATTTTTTTCTGTGCACCTGCTTTCAAAGCCTGCTTCGATGGAGTTGGTGCATTCCTAAATCCCTTCAAAAGTGCTACAGAATTATACAGGCAACTGTTAAAACCTGCTGGACATTGCTGCCTGCCGCACCTCCTCCGGTGCCCATAAAGGGACACTGTGCAGGAAATGGTCAAAAAAGGTACTGCAACTATGCTGCTCATTGAAACTGGGCTGCCTATTGCCACATATGATCTTTACATGAAAGTTTACTAAGTAATAAACAAATATTTCCTAGTATGGTCCAAGTAGAGTCATTTTTGCAGCTAAAAATGGCTATTTTTGGAAATTCAAAAGGGCGGACCATGGAGAAGATCCCCCTTTTCATGTATGAAAAGTGCAATTTTTCCAGTCATAATGAATACTTAGAATTTGATGGTGGTGGTACGTATGCATGAAAAAGGTAACATTGTGAATGGGCAGTATGCATTCTCGAAATAAACAACTGAAAATCTCACAAAGTGCCCATAAAGTATAATACATATAAACATTGTAAAGAAAACGACAACACGGTCACAGTACTGTATATCCTCTATCCCCTTTTCACGTCATGCCCAAACCGCAGACAGCACATGGTCATACCTAGCCTATAGTGGGCCTATATAGTAGGCTATGTCTACAGTAGTCTAGGAGTGTGAGGCAGTGCCCCACTGCTATTGTGTAGCTTATATTTGGTTTATTTTGGTTATTCAATTAATTCATTTTGTTTTGCTATTCTTTTCCTGCCAACCTTCCGCAAAGCCCCCTTCCCCTCCCCCCCTCGCATCCTCTCGCGGCCCACCAGGGGTCCCCAGCCCCCTCTTTGAAACCCACTGGCCTAGTTGCGTTTTTAAAGGGACACTGTGTGAGATTTTTAGTTGTTTATTTCCAGAATTCATGTTGCCCATTCACTAATGTTACCTTTTTCATGAATACTTACCACCAGCATCACATTCTAAGTATTCATTATGACTGGAAAAATTGCACTTTTCATACATGAAAAGGGGGATCTTCTCCATGGTCCATGGTCTCAATAGCCATTTATAGCTGCAAAAATGACTGTACTTGGACCATACTAGAAAATATTTGTTTAATACTTAGTAAACTTTCAAATTTGGCAATAGGCAGCCCAGTTTCAATGACCAGCATAGTTGCAGTACCTTTTTTGACCATTTCCTGCACAGTGTCCCTTTGCTGTAAAGCAGCGGGTGAGTGGACCACCTGCAGCACTAAGGAGAGGAGCTACATGACCATCATCACTTTGGCCTACACAACATTTGAGATTCCTGTTGTGGCTGTAATCATTGTTTTATAATGTAGATTTTAGAACCCGGTTGAAATGGCCCTAACACCACAACTGCTATATTTTTTCTAGTTGATACGTTTTGTTCCAACTACCCGTAGAGTCTCCTGACACAAACGAAAAACCTTGTGCGAAAATTAACTTCTGTATATAAGGTTCTTTTACATACAATATGTTATATGATCTTTGTTTTGAGTGTGTGTGTGTGTGTGTGTGTGTGTGTCTGTGCGTGTGTGTGTGTGTGCACATGCTTGTGGAACTAGCCAGGGCTTGACATTAACTTTTTCGATTGCCGGCCACTGTGGCTAGTGGTTTTCCCGAGTCACTAGCCATCCAGCCATCCACTAGCCACATTTTCTTTTATCATGACACTGTACATGTAACCTCAGAAGATGAGGTGCTTAAAGCAAGAAGATGAGTGCATGGGTACACAGAAATAAAACAAACAAATACAAATTGAGTAACTGAGCTTTTTCTTGAACTTATAAGATGCAAGCAATTGATACACAAGGGGCAAAATGCAGAATATAAGCTATTCTGATTTGTCACCATAGAATAAGCTACCTGCCAAATTGGCTAGTGACACTGAAATTGTTACCAGCCACAGCCAACTTTTACCAGCATTTGGCCGGTTGGCAGGTGCCAGTGTCAAGCCCTGGAACTAGCAGCCCAAAGCCTCCAGGAAATGATGTGTTCCTACACAGATACCATGTTAAGTGACCTTGGGTGTTTTGAAAGGCACTATATAGGCAACAACCCACACACAAGAGGAGGGCTAAACATCTATCAAAAAGTCATAAAAAATGTACAATCTGTCAAAATATAACACAAGCCACCTCATAAAAATCTTTTTTGGGGCTTTGAATAACATAATGAAAGAAACAGAGATGGGTTTTATTGATAGTGATTTAATAAATTATGGTCTCAGAACCAAAACAAAATGTGCAATTATAGAATCCAAAGAGATAACTTTGATATAGTCTCGCGTGAAACAGCCGCAGAGAGAGCTGAACATGGGACAGTATATACTGTAGCCTATCTCTTACCTTGATGGAATTAAACAGGATGCAGAAATATGGAAAGGATATCCTGAGAAAATGTGTTTTTTTTCAGTCATGACACCCTCACCCCAAAAAAACATTCTTTATTCTCCTAAAAAGCCAACGGTTACTCTCACATGATCATCTCGTCATGTTTTCTGACAAAAAGGGAACACAACAAGTGCACATACCACATAATGTCTTCAATGTGCGTTCTCATTCAAAGAGTTCAAGGCTTGGCAACTCCCCTAAACCAAAGATATGAGACTATGTTTTGTAATAATACATACATACTATCCGTACAGGAAAAGTAAAAAGTGCCATTTTGGGGGAGGTTGACAAGCAGTCCCCTTTCTTCTATATTCCATCCTGCTTCCTAACGCTTCAAAGATCCAGTCACAAAGTAACTTTTCTAGGCAGCTTCTATGCCATACAGACGTTTGACTGCTACTACCATCCGCCTGACCTTAGAAACTAAATGAAATGGGCAGCATGTTGTCATCACACCAGAAATAGGAATAGGACCTGTGTGGATGCTGGATGATGCACACACATGGGTGAGCAGCCTGGCTATCAGCAGACGATATCACTAGTGAGATATGGTCTGGGAACCATCTATTCATGTTCTCATTGGGGACATCTATATTAACTATTTAAAATACTACCTAAAGCTTGATGGAAAGCCGTTTTCGCATCTGGTGTTGAAATGGTGTATCTGTAAACAAACTACAGGCTTCCGTTTGTCTAATAATATACGTCTTTCCCTCCCTCCCCGTTCTGTGGTTGGGATCCCAAACTCGGGGGGCGAAGATCTCAGCCAGGGTTTCCATGCGGTCCTTCCTTCCGATCGGAGCGAGCACACAAGGCATCATGGGAATTCCCGGGCTAATACAGCCTTCAAATGCAATGCTTGTCACAGACGCCTTCCTAGAGGAGGAGTAGAGGAGGTGGAGCAGGTAGGCGCTTGTAAGTTGTCCTCTAAAAGTCTGAAATGGATGTCATGAGTAGTCACATGTCCCGTTGTCCCCATGTCAATTTTACACCTCTGTATATCCTTCACCTCGTCACCCACCGTGCTCCTTTCATTTTGGCAAAAGGCTATGGGATGTCACACCGTCTCTTGGCAGCTAAGAAGATGGATGGTGGGGACTGGGTCAGGGCAGGGCGGGTCAGGGCGGGGCAGAGTAGAGTAGTGTTGGGAAGCTGGCTAAACTCTGCTTCACCCAGAGAAGAGTTCACAACCATTTGATGATTGAATAGGAGCGCAATGATAATGGTCCGTCTTCTAACATTTCACTGTAAAAGAGAACAGACAAACCAAATCATTAGAGATTATTTGGAATTATTCACAGGTATACATAGTGTATGCATACCTGAATTGAGCATGACATACCATGCATTCAATCTATCAACATCATCATCTAATGATCATTAATATAATGCCACATCAAGCAATACACATGGACAATACAATACAACACAATACAAATGGAACAAATCAATAATTTATGACTGGTGGTCACACTGAATACATTTCCGATTGGTGACACTCACTAGGTAAATATCAAAAGAGCCGTCGTCCCGGTCCATGTCCATGGTGCTTTGCTCTGACGTCAGGCAGATGGCGCTGTCCTCCAGGGTGAACGTGGAGCTGGAGGCAGCGTCGTCCCTACGAAGACAGACACAACACCGTCCAATACAATGAAATGTTTTGTCATTGTAACTAGTGCAAATCAAACAGCCCTTTGTTCAGTAAGCAATACATAATTAAGAAAAAAGATAGTATCCTCAAGAAAGGTAGACAGAACTTCACAATCCCATACTGTACATATCACAACCCTACACACCCAAGCACATACAAACCTGTAAGCAATACATGAAAACACAACTATAATATCCCTGAGGACATTGGAAAGGTAAACAAAAACCTCACACACAAACTAACCTCACACATCTGTACATATCACACACCACGGTGCACAACGTATGAACAATAGGGCAGCATTAAAGGGACAGTTTGGTCAATTTCAACATGCAGTTGTAATGCTCACACTACCCTGGACTTGTCAGTGCCTGAGATTTTTTTTTCTTCTTCTTCAGCCGTTTCCGAGATCCTGGTCATTGTAATGGGGGCAGGTCTTTGTTTACATTTCAAAAAAACATTTTTATTTATTCCCAAAAACATCCAAAAGGTTATAAAACATCAGCAGACAACTAGCAAACAACAGCACCTTTTGGGAAAATATTTGGAGTTGGCCTATGTTTCATTTTTCAAAAATGTAAACAAACGCTGCCCCCATTAGAATTGCTCATATCTCGGAAAGGGCTGAGCCGAAAAATGTGGCATCACCAGGTACTGACAAGTCAAGGGTAGCGTGAGCAATACAACTGCATGTTGAAATTGACCAAACTGTCCCTTTAACAGTAATGCTAGGATAGATGTTTGGCTGGACAGACTTGTCAGTGCAGTGTAATCATTGTTAATAGATGCTAAGTTCTACCAGTTGAGTGTGTTGAAAGATGGTTTATTAGACGTTCAAGAAATATTATACTAATGTTATACTTTATCAGTATATCATGCTTAGTATAAAATACTGAACCGAAGTTCAAAAAGCCATTAATTATCTGATAAACAACACATTCATCTAAAATCTTTCTTTATGAATTATTCATATGATCAACGTCGTGTTATTAGCATGGCTGTCAGTGGGGCCATTCAATTAACAGCAGCTGTGGTTTCACTGGCATTTTGCTGAGCAGCTCTTTCTTTTTAACTGCAAAGTTAAAGGGTTTCAAATAAAAAAAAGTCACAAGAAAAAACGTTTAATCTTGCTGACAAAAACCCCATTACATAACGGAGATTCCCAGTCATCCACAGGGGGCAGAAGGGGACTACGAGGTCTGAAGCTCCATAGTCACTTGTGCAGAGTCACCTGACCCTATTGGAGTTTATTGCCGGAATGTGTTTACCGCTTTACTGCCCGTAATTATGGCCAAATATTTCGCCGACATCATGGCAGCATGACGAGATGACACCACCCACTTCCTGGCACGACACACGACTAAGCAAATTTATCACTGTATAGTTTTACAGTACAGTAAATGCTTTGCCCAAGGGGCTACGCCTTAATGTGTATTTACCTAATAATATGCTCGTCAAATCCTGTTATCCACACATCAGCTTAGGACTTTACTGAGACTTAAATGTCTCAAATGACGGATTACTAGAGTCTCAAACACTTGGGAACATGAGCCCCCTGCTTTCTTGTTGACTTTTTGTTTGTCATATATACTTAGCAATACAAGCCTACAATATGATCACTGTTTTCAAACCAAATAATGGCGTATCTACTTCATTAAAAAAAACATATATTTCAATAACGCCCCTGCCCCTGGCTGTTATTCAGTGATCTTATGGGAAATGCGTTTGGGTGTGTCCTCGTCACTACACTAGCCATCAGCCTCAGGCTACGCTGCTGACATCGCTTCCTCCAGCTCAAGTCACCATAACATCAAAACATTTTCTTTTGTCAACCTCCCTCCTGTCACCACACAGTGCCCCCAGGCCCACAACCCCCGACCCTCTTTTAGAAGCCTGATTAAATATTTAGTGACTCTTTTTTGCATAGTAGGGGGGCTGGCTGAGGTAGCACAACAGTTGCGTGACTGAGGCAAAACATCAAGATTAGTGAAACGTCAACAGGGCGATAATGAAAGGACAACGGCAGGTGGTGGGTGTGGTCCATTCAAAGCGCATTTCAAATGGGCCAAAACAGAGCAGTAGAGTGGGTCTCAGATGTCCTACCTACCGACATAAACATCCATTGGCGCAGCAGGCGTTTCTTTATATTCCACTCTGTTGTTCGTTTTCAGTGGTAAACCGCGTGCTCTTTCCTCAAAAGAGAACACACTTCCCCCACCCTGATCCAAAACAACAAATCTCACAAGCAGACTAGGTACTGTTTGTACTGTACCTGTCACGGGAGATGATAGAGCAGAAATCGAAGAGAATCCACGGCTGATTTAGAGGGATATTATATTAACTGCCACTGTTTCTGTTTTTACATTTGTTTTTCTTTTTTGATATGATGTGCTGTAAATGGGCAAAGGGCAGCACTCAGACTATTGGTAAGTCTTAGAATCTACTGTCATTTACTGTTTTACTTCTATACCTAATGTGGTGCGATTCAGTCCCCAGATTTAGCCCCCAGTTCATGCGCAGCACACATGAAAATTTCTCATGGGTACACCTTTGACCAATTTCCCACAGCCTACACAAGATGCGATATGAGTACAAAACGGCCGGAATTTTCCTTTAAAGTGAGATTGAAATCCTTAGTGCAGAGTCTCTGTTATAACCTGAATAGGTGAATAGGCCTGTCGATGGGCCCATCTGCAGAAGGAGGCACAACATTTTCCCCCATTTCCAGTCTTGTGAGAGCCTTACCCGTCTTTGGAGTGGCTGTCCAGGTAGGGCTCGCTGACGTAGATGGATGAGGTGGACAGGGTGGTGCCCATGGACGAGGCTTCACAAAACGACGGCGTAACCGGGACCAGGTCTGAGTGGCCGTACGTGTCGAAAACTGTAACGAGCAATGCAAAAGGGTAAGGCATCATCACACTGGGATCAAGCTTGAGGGAGTGGAAAATGAAAAATTGGGACAAAGGCAAAAAATGGAAGAAGCTTTGTAACGGGTTCTCCAGAAAATACACTTGCACTTCAAATTACATAATACCTCTAAACCATGAGTAGGGAACCTATAGCCTGGGGGCCTTTTATGGCCCATGAGAGGCCATCTTATCTGGCCGCCGATATAGTTTTAATATTATGCAGTTTCACATAAAATATGACATGTTTTGTAAAGCAACCTTCGGAATGACATTTGCAATACAATTAAGTTATATTTTCCAGGGACCTAGTGAAGATGGGGTGTGTTTAAAGGTGGGCGCGCCGCCTTCAATATAGGCCTAAAGTGCAGTGGGAAATCCTGATTTGTGTTCATAGTATGGCACTTGGTGGACTTTATAAAAAATGAAGTGGCCCTTTGAATGAAAAATGTTCTCCAACCCTGGTAAACCCTGAACCACATGTAAGCATATTTCAGTATCCAGCGTTTCAGTTTTATTGTTTTGGATGAAACTTCACACAGTGACAGTGTGACTGGAACCAAGTCGGTGTGACCCTATGTGTCAAAGACTGTGAAGCAAAGCAAAGCAAATTTGGAGGAAGCTTCATCATTGGTTTCCAAGAATATGCAGTTCCATTTCAAATGAGCAAGCAAAAGTCTACTCTCAAGTAAAGCCTAAACCGCAAGTAGGCCTAAGGCTATTGCAGTGTCAGGAGGTTCATATGTACTGTATACTTTTCTCTTATACAATATGTAGATGGTGTTGATATTCTTTTGGGGACAAAACTGAAGAGTATTTTCTGCTAAGAACTCATAGTTTACTCAACTTGAGTAAACTTGCTTGGGTGTTAATAAATACAATACTTCCCTTGCCTTGCACTTCTTGCCATATTCTGTCAACACCTACCACGCGAGCGCGTGTGCGCGCGCACGCACACACACACACACACACACACACACAGACACAGACACAGACACAGACACACACCACACACACACACACACACACACACACACACACACACACACACACACACACACACACACACACACACACACACACACACACACACACACACACACTAAGCTAACTAGCTAAACACTTCATTCATCACCCCTGAAGTAGAATAGTCAATAGTCACACGGTCCATTCTGGAGTCAATAGCTGGAAGATCAAAACACTTGCTTTTCTTTGCAAAACCCATCTAGTTTCAAAATGTGGGCAAGGCGTGTGTGTTCCTTCCTCTTTTCAGTGTGTCTCCACACAGGAAGGTCAGCGGTCGACTGCTCTGGTTAAAAACTCTCACCCCATGCAGCTGTAGTTGAGTGGCCTGGGGAGAGGCAGTCCCCTAACCAAGCAGGCCTGCCCGGTAGTGATAATACTTTTTGAGAAACGAAAGCACCCACTAGTACTCAGATAACGCCCATTCACTGGGGGAGTTCTGTGAGAGAAAGTTTGCCACAGAGAGGGAGTCGTGGGGGTGGAGTGGCATGGGGAGGGCTGGTTGCTTGATGTCACAATGAGGATGGTGCAACAGCCTTGTCTTAAGGCGAAAAGTACCATGAGGTCTTACCAAGATAAAAAAAGAAGAAAAGTACGAAGATCTCTTGTGTTTCACTTGCATCCAATTGATTTGATATTATTCAACCACATAGCATTCATTTGAACTGTTTTTTGTTTGCTTAAAATATAGTATCTGCAAAAATAAATCATTTAGAATTTAGAATTAATGTGCTTAATTTGCAGGAATTAATAATGTATTGATAAAATGTATCACTTATTACCTTTATATTTGTTATATAAATAAATAATAGTTCAATTACCTTTGTGGCAGTTAAGTATTTTTACTCCCTACTACACTCTCTACTACATTACTATTGCCGTAAGTGGCATGTTGCTGTAATATATTGAATGGCTCATTGAAAAGACTGGACTTGTGGGTAAAATTAACTACCTTGTCCTTCTAAACTGGCCAAGCTTCGGGATGCTCCCAGTCTCTCATCATTCTTGTCGTCGTTTTGGGAAGACAGGATCTCCTGAGAGGATGACTTCAAGGCTGCTATGGAATTGCGGGTCCGTTTTGAAGGGGAAAATCGGACCGCTGGAGAAAAAAAAGAGAATGTGTAAGGTTGGAGGGTTGTTTTTTCCCAGAGATTTTCCTTAGACATGCAGTCTGTCATGAAGAAAAATGGCTTCCCTTGTGTATTAATGAGGTGGGTGAGGATGATTCTGCTGTCACATTTTCACTTTGAAAATTTCGCACACAAAGAACAACAAAAAAAAAATCCCATTTCACCCTCCCTCTGATGTTAAGTCTAAGCCTATACATCAAACAAACCATCTTGCTGAATTTCACCATGAGCATGGAGTGTTTTAACAATGGCCTGTGGTGAATTCGATTGCTCATATGAGTATCTAAGAACACCCTGGGGGATGGGGGAGTGATTTACTCATATAATGGTCTTGCCTTGAGTTTGAGCTAAGGTCTCACAGTAGCTTTCCGTTTTGCCAGTGTAATGGTGCGATAAAGATTATGATTATGAAGTACATACGTATAGCGATGGTCTAGCAACTGGAGACTTGGAGACTTCTAAAACTAAGCTCAGAATTGTAGTTGTATTTGTAGTAATGCAGTAATCCTACTATTTGTACTGTGGTTTGACAGTGCTTGTAGTAATACAATACATGGAACAAAGACAACTGAGTAAGACACCACCACCCAAAACACACACACACAGACACAGACACAGACACAGACACAGACACAGACACAGACACAGACACAGACACAGACACAGACACAGACACAGAGACACAGAGACACAGAGACACAGACACACACACACACACACACACACACACACACACACACACACACACACACACACACACACACACACACACACACACACACACACACACACACACACACACACACACACACACACACACACACACACACACACACAACACACACACACACACACACACACAAAGCCACCTTAGCCACTGGCCAGAGCTGACGTGTAGACGTACTTTGCATTTTGCGGAACACGTTCGTGCTCATGAACTTCATAAATCGGTTGGCATAGAAACCAGGTCGATGCACTGACACAGTGTCCTGGGAAAAACAAAACAGAAGAAAAAAACAAGGGTATTTTTTAATCTGCAAGAGAATGTGCACACTGTTGTCCAGATACATAGAGAACGGAGAGAACAGTACCCAGAGATTACTTACTCCGTCATAGACGAGTGCCTTCCACGAGTGCTCAAGTTTCTTTATGAACCTATAAAACACAAACACAGGGAACAAAAGAGCCGTGTCACAAGACAGGATGGCACACAAAACTCATATCCCACCCCCCATCCCCCAAACCACAAAACTTGAAATCAGAGATGGCTGCCATACCCTACAGCTACGGAGCTCATATTAAAAGTTATGTAACCCAGACATACAGTACTGTCGGGGTCATTTCCATGTATAATTGCTAGCATGGGGGACATGGAGCAGGAACAAGATTGCAGCGATCTGGCACATGGACCGGGCGGTTATACAATGGCTGAAGGGGGCACAGTACTTCAGTAAGGGTACTGGCTTGACCTTATGTTTGACCATTGAAGCCTCCACCCCAAAAGACAAATAATTTACAAAAATCAATATAATGGGTGATGGGAGTGAAATACTTTAGTGAGGGTACTCGTGAGGGATAAACTGTATGAGCAATGTCTACGTCCATACTGTCTATGTCCATGTATGAGTACTGTCTATGTCTATACTGTCTATGTCCTTACATAGATTAGTCTATGTCTGCATGGGAGAGCAAGAAACGCAATTTCAAATTCTTTGTATGACCAGTGCATGTAAAGAAATTGACAATAAAACTTGACTTGACTTGACTTGACATGTATATCTAATCTAATTAGACTTTTGAAACCCCCAACCCAAAAGATAGACAGAAAAAAACATCATGATCACATCAACTGTGTATTTGTCCTTTATATGATAGCCGTATCTCTTCGGCTGTGTTGTGTATTGATTTTGGCTCCTCTCTCCTCATTAACTGACAAACGTAATGCGAGTGCTTGTGTTCTGAAACCTTACCTGTACGACTGCAGAATGTCAATGATGCCCAGGAAAATAAGCAGCTTCTCGTCCTTGTGCGTTTTGCAGGGGATTCCACCCATTCTGTCAATCAAATTTGAAGCAGAAAGATAATAAAGCAAGGCTCCACAGATTATTAAGATAATATACGTAGTTTCCCATATCGGAAGAACAGACAGAAGTAACTGCTCAAGGACTGTGCAGGACATGCACAATACATTCGGCAGATATGATTCAAAACATAGAGTAGGGCCAGTTAGAATAGCGTCACATTTGATTCTTTAAGTGTTGAATAAACCCTGTGAAAGTTCCTGCGTACTTTTACCTGCGTTTTGCACACAAGCAAATGTCAAACACTCAGACACACACTAAAGCCTAATGGATGAGCTAAATGGAAGGCGTTGTGTACACTATGACATCTAAAGGAGATGACAGGCCCTGCAAGCAAACACAGACCATGACCAAGAGGCCCCACTGCCTCTTTCCTACCAGTGCCACTTGTCTGTCTTGTCTCTGTTTACAGCATCGCCATGGCAGGGATGAGGAAAAACAATGGGGCCCTGGATAGCACGGCATAGCGACTTGGCGAGACACTGAAGGAGACTGACTACTGACTGCATTTGGAACGACCAGCTTTTTTCCAGTCGATTCAGTCAAATGGATTTTAAAGCCGTCTAAAATTGATTTTTCAGACGTTTGATTTTGCCACCGAAAACCAGATTTCCTGGTTGGAACTGCCAATCAGAAACGCATATGTTCCATTTAATGTCCCACCTTGATATCGAGTTGGAATTTGTAATTGGCAATTCCAACCAGGAAATGCAGTCCTCTGCTGCAAAATGACACGCGAAAATGCTTGGAATCTGTTGAACTATGTGCTGTGTCCATAGCATGTCACGGGTCACTGGCGTTGGTAGTGGCAGAAGTCAGGTGGTGCAAGTAGAGCTCATGTCACTATTGTACAGAATCTTTATCTGCAGGATTTGAAAAACATGGAAAAAACATTGATTCCATGCAAATGAACCATGGTGTATACTTAGGTAGCCTCTTACTTCAGATGCCCTACTAAGGCAAAAGGCAGTAACTTCAATTTTTTCAAAAATGATTTTTTTTGGTCATATTTGCAATAATAAGCATCAGTTTTATCAAGTGAATAAACGTGGAGTTTGAAATAATTTGTTTTAAGGGTAAAATAAGATGTAAAGTAAAATAATTTATCCAGTGGGTAAACTAAGGCAGAACACAGTAACTTCAGTTACTGTTGTTTGCCTTCTGCTCTGGACCTGCGGAATTTCGGATGTTCCAAACTGAGGCAGAACACAGTAACTTCAGTTACTGTTCATCTGTTAACAGTAAAAACTCCTTTAAATTTCAGTCATGTCAATAATCAAAAAATATAAAATTAAACTATAATATTATGAAAAACGATCAGCCTGATTGGAAATGTGTGTAACCACTATTTGCGGTAGTATGAAATACCAGTGTAGCCTAGCCTACATACACACACAAAACCCATAGAGGTCAACAATTTTATATGTTAATAAACATGACATTTTGTCATAATGACTCTAATAGGGTGTAAACTTCTTACATTATAATGTGAAAGTTGGCTTTGTTGCTTATTATTCAGATTTAAAATGGAAGTTACTGCCTTTTGCCTTAGTAGCCTATGACTAACTGTCATTCCGGGGGCAATGCTAAGGCAGAACACAGTAGCCTAACTTCCAAAAAAGGGTCAAAGGTGAACTGTTTGTATAATTATTTTTGATTAATAGATGTAGGCAGGCATACACTACAAACTGTGAAAATTACAGCTTTGTAGTTATAACCAGATTGTGGTGACATTAATTTCTTTTCAGATAACTTTTACTTAATTTTTCTCAGTTTCACACTCTGGTGAGTTACTGTCTTTTGCCTTAGTAGGGCAGGGGGTCACCGGTGGGCCTATTCACTATTTGCTGAAAATACTCAACTACATCATAACAGCATTGCTATGACAGTACTGAGGGCCTTAAGTAACAGATTAAGACATGGCCATTACAATTTTGATGAAAGTAAGGTTACAACATATAGGCTCTGTGCTAAGGGGTCTTACACACCAAGGCGGTAAAGCGTCGCGGAACGGCCGCGTTTTTTACCGGCGTCGGTGAAAATACATTGAAACCTATCTGTCCTTACACACCAACCGGCGGTAGTCGGGCGTCAGCGGCGCGGGAGACGGCTCCGCGCCGCGCTGCATTTGGAAAATAGAACTCCAGCGTATTTTTCACGCCGGCAACCGGCGGTGTCTCATTCAAATGAATGGCAAAGTAGCATGCTAGCTTTAGCTGTGGGGAGGATTTTGAACAGGACTGGCCGCGCACGCCGGCCAAAACTAAGCAGAAAGACCGCGTCCGTCCTGCGACCGTTCCGTTCCGCCTTGGTATGTTTTGGCCCTAAGGGGTTTATGTAGAAATGTTAAACAATACTGTAGTTCCATGAAATGTGGTTGCACCACCCTAACATCTGCTTCTGAATAAAACATAAATGACCCATCTACCGTAGCCTGATTATCATCGACTTTCAAATCTCTTCGAGACTTGGTCTGACCAAGAGCATAACAATTAACATTTCCCAAACGGCATTTCCCAAATGGCCTCCCTTGGCTTGCTAATTATTGCTTGCTTCCCAACAAAGTGTGAGGAGTTCCCGTATTTGCGGGAACTCAGAAAGTACTTGCATTGCTCTTGACCTGACTGGTAGCACCGCTGAAGCTGTTGCGTCACTAGGAGGGCACGGCCTGGCTACATCTACCGTACGGTCACTGGGGGGACTCACGTGTCGTCGGTGGTGATGGCCTCTGCCGCCTTGCCGTCCCCCTGGATGGACTCCAGGGCCGTGGAGTAGAGGACCCGCTGGCCCACGGGCCGCTTGCCATCCGGGCCCCCCTGGCCCGACTCCCCGGCCTCCCCCCGGCTCTGGTCCAGCACGTGCACCCCCAGCAGCAGGCTGTAGTCCATGATCTTAAAACTCTCCAGCACCTGCAGATCGCAGATACGGAGCAGAGCAAAGAAGCCCAGCAAGGAAGAGAAGAAGAGAAGAATGACAATCTTAAATAAACTAGAATAAATAACAAACTAGAGCTGAATCGGGATGCCAACACACTGCTGCATCAATAAAGGTATGTCTTTTTTTGGTTGATATTTTTGGTCTTTTAGACTTTATTAGTGACAGGACAGTTTCAAGAGAGAGACAGGAAATGTTTGGGAGAGAGAGACGGGGAAGGGTCGGCAAAGGACTCGGGTCAGAATCGAACCCGGGTCGGGAGTGCCCTACCATTAAGCCACGGCAGGGCCAACAAGGGTATGTCTTTGATTTCAGCAATGCCTTTTTCCACTCATTAAAACACTGTGACCATCAGTCATCGACCATCACTGCCTCCCCGACGCCTGCTGGGATCTACGCTGTTTGCTGAGGGAGTTGTGTGTCCAACAGTAGTTGCGCAAACAAACAGGGAATTCAAGGGACCTGCAGTTTCAAGGTCAAGGTACCTAAAATCCCCATTATCCTCAAACATAATTCATTCAGTCAGTCAGCTAATCAATCTGTCAGACGTTTTGTGACCGTAAGTTTAGGGGCTCATTCCTAATCTCTCTGTCACGCAATACATAATACTTGGCTCTTTGTTGGTCTCACAGCATCTGTGTATGTGGGCAGACTATGGTTTGCATACACAGTGAAGGAAAGGGGCCCAACTATACAAAACCATAATAATAAAATCTCAACAAGACTGAACAATGACCACAAAAATGGCCCAACAACAACAGGGCTCATTTCCATACCGATACGGGGGCTGAATTTGGGACACCTGTTGCACAACAAAAACAAGCCAGAGCCAAGTATTATGTATGCGTTTATTGATGCAATCGCTGATTTGCATGGACTGAGTCGAGTCACCTCCAGCGTATTCAAATGTCTTCAGCAGAAGCTGGGGGAAAAAGAGGTGGCACCACCACCGCCACCACCACATCCCCAAGGCAAGATTTGCCTCCAAAACCTGTCAGGCCACTACGTCGACTTCGCAGCTGCTTCACTTTTTCCTCTTAAGCGTCACTGGCGGAACATGTTCCTATTTCGCCACTTCACTCCACTCCACCGGAGGAAAACAATTGTGTGGAAAAGATTAGCAAAGAAAAACACTCAACTAAAAAATACCTGCAACGATGCTATTAATACGCACACAAACTTGTAATCCGAGCGACTTAAGAAAATGTAGACCAAATGTGAGGGTTTGGTATTGTCAACGCCCTTACATACAGTAGACACTTTGAGAATCC
>NC_085859.1:22358094-22385594 GCF_034702125.1 Engraulis encrasicolus | reverse complement strand
GGCTTAGGGGGTACGCAAGACAAAGAAGGTTGGGAAACACTGTGTTAGATAGATAGCTCTGCTGTGCTTGTGGATCATGGGGCATCAACATTAGTGAAGCTCGCTCCTAACACTTCAGGAGACATGCCGTCAAGTGAGGAGCTGGAGCTGGGTACAGTTCTGGGACCGAAGCCAACTGAACGGAATAAACTGTAACAAATGGACGACACTGACACGTGCGGAAGACACACGACAGGCTTCTGTGTTAGCATGCGTCATCAGCAACATGTGCTTTCGTGAGAAAAAGACGCATCTGCTTCTCACACACCAAATGTTATTTACAGAGCAAGTCCCTGAAAACGGGGGAAGGATTAAAGACGTCTACACAACCTTCTTCACTTCCTTGTTCTACCTGTTTTTCTGGGGCCTTGTTTGCTTCACAACATTTGCCCTTGAGAAAACGCGAATGGAGTCACTTCCTCAAGCTTCTGTTCTTAAATAAACTTATTAAGTGCTTTGGCAAGCATAGAGTTGTGGTGTTAATGTGTAGTTTAGTGTTGGGTTGTGTAATGTCACTTATTCACGGCTGAAGTGAGAGAATCCACCCTTATTTGTGACATTGAAATGTCAGCATGGCTCACTGTAGGCCTATTTTGCAAATTGTGTGTGTGTGTGCATGTGTGCGTGTGTGCGTGTCATTATGTGTGTGCTGTGTGTTGTATACAGTATATACTGTATTTGATTAGTTTGAATTGCTCATCTGGAGTCTGGGGTAAACCTTTGTGTAATGTCTGTTATGTAGAAAAAAAATGACAGGCCCTGCCGTGGCCATCCTGTAGGGCACTCGCCTGCCATGCGGCTGACCAGGGTTCAATTCCCGGCCCGGGTCCTTTGTCGACCCCTTCCTGTTTCTCTCCCCATTCACTTCCTGTCTACCTCTCGTACTGTCCTGTCCATAATAAAGTCTAAAATACCAAAAAATATATTTTTAAAAAATTGACAATACAATACACTTCACACAAAAAAAGAGGCACTCACTCTGCAGTCTCGCTGCAGGGTCTTCATCAGGGCATTGTAGGTCTCGGTCTCAAAGTACAGGCCCTCGTGCATGTCCTGGAAGTCCAGGTCCTTGTAGGTGGGGCAGCCCTTCTCCCGCTCCTTCCTGGAGGCCCGGCGCTTGTACGTGGAGCCCTTCAGGTCGTATTTGTAGTGCATCTTGACGGAGCGCGGCAGCACGTTGTTCATCACCACAAGCCGGATGTTGATGCCGCCCGACTGCACGCAGTACAGGCCGTAGAACTTGGGCAGGAGCGTCCGAGGGTTCTGGTTTAAGTTCTGTTGCAGAACCAGATGGGACAAAACAGAGGGTTTAAGTTCTGTTGCAAACCGATGGGACAACAAACCATATTATTGATGGTGAATTTGTGTCAGAGTTTGTGCAGTCACTTATGATTAGCTATTAACTGTTCTTACTAACACTTTCCTAATTTATCTTTATGTACTTCAGTATTTATTAGTGCTCTCAATTCAACAAACCATATGATTGATGGTGAATTTGTGTCAGGGTTTGCGGGGGTTTGTGGACATTTTGGGATCACTCACCATGTAATAACCAGGAAGTAGTTTCTGCAGGAACTCTGCTTCTTTGTGCTGGACGGTTTTGATGATGAACTCATCGTCGCTGGTCAAGTAGAAGAGCGAGCCACTAGCCCCAGGGTTGGAGAGCTCTATCAGTGGCTCGTTACAGATGGAGTACTGCACCAAACAAAATAAACACACACAGGAAACGGTGGAGTATAACCTCCGGGTTAAAAATCACCACTATCAACTTTCATTCACACTCTCAACATTTAATATATATATATATATTAGGGGCTTTTTATGCCTTAATTGACAGGATAGTATGAGATGCTGACAGGAAGTGAGTGGGAGAGAGAGATGGGGGAGGATTGGGAAATGACCCCATCCGGACTCGAACCGGGGTCCCCATGGGCATGAAAGCCCAAATGTGGGGGGGTTAGCGAACACTCTCAAAATTAAATAGATGATGGGAATGTTTATTGCAATTGGAGGGCACTGAAAAATATCGCTCTTTGACTTTGTAACTTTGTAAAGATAGCTTTTCGATATACTAAATGTCAACCTGTTGGTATGGACAATTCAATCAGTGACCTGTTGCAGACGTAGTACTGAAGTACCAAAACAAAAAGACACACTGGTACAACCTCCAGGTTACGTAAGATCACAACCATCATAAACACCCCGAAAACTAAACAAGTGACAGGAATATTTTCTGTACTTGTAGAGAACTGAAACAAATCCCTCCTTGACCAGTAAAGACTCATTTGGAGTGGTAGCTTTTGCCTACAAAACAACGTCAACCTGGGCGTTATGCTTTTTATGAGGTAGGCGGCGGTCGGGCTTAACCAACACAGGGCCCATTCATATGCACAGGTGCCGCAGCACACCGCCACGCTCCGGGGACCGCTCTGTAATGGCCCAGTAACCTCATGAGCACAAACATGGCCCCACACACAACACACACACACACACACACACAAAACACACACACACACACACACACACACACACACACACACACACACACACACACACACACACACACACACACACACACACACACACACACACACACCCGCCCTTGTGGGGCTCTTCCATTCTTTGTGGGGGCCTTCCATTCATATTTACCCTAACAGTAGCTAAAGAATGCTAAACTATGCCCAAACCAAAACAATCGCTAGCCCTAACCTGTCAGTGAGGAAATGTTTTTACACTTTTACTTTTCTCAGTAACAACAAAACTACCCCAGATTTGGGATTTGGGCCCCACATGGATCGAGGGCCCCAGCATTAGGGTGTGCTCTAATAGCAGTGGGAGAAGAAGTAGGATTGGTGCAGTACACACAGCAGTACACACACACACACACACACACACACACACACACACACACACACACACACACACACACACACACACACACACACACACACACACACACACACACACACACACACACACACACACGGACCCGCACACTGAAAAGTGAGGAGACGGAGGAGGCAAAGAGGGGCATACATCTCTGCCTGAACTTTCCATTGCATTAACATAAACACTCTCACACACTCTCACTCACTCACTCATGCGCAGGCAGGCAGGCGGGCGGGCGGGCGGTGGAGCCACTGTAAATGGCCTGATTGTCTTCAGGATGGACCGCTGTGGCATGTGTGCTTGTGCCGCTGTTCTGGAAGCCCACTGTTGCCTTATGCACACACACACACACACACACACACACACACACTGGTGCACAGATGCATGCAGATGGAGGAATAGGCCTGCATACAACACACACACACACACACACACACACACAAAACACACATACACACAAAACACACACACACACACACACACACACTATA
The DNA here is from genome assembly GCF_034702125.1 of Engraulis encrasicolus. Lineage (NCBI taxonomy): Eukaryota > Metazoa > Chordata > Actinopteri > Clupeiformes > Engraulidae > Engraulis > Engraulis encrasicolus. The sequence continues at coordinate 22,382,175 of NC_085859.1, read as the reverse complement.
TAACTGGCAGGAGCCAGAGAGGAGAGGCCAGCCGGGCCAGGGCTCCAGTACAGGGTGTCGTTCCCCATGTTCACATCCATGACACTGCCTACGTATGGGCCTAATGCTGGGTCTAGTGCTGGGCCCACTCAGCAGGCTGGATCGGGTTTTGCGGGTTTGATGCCACAGCTGAGGAAGGTGGGATGATAATGGTGGCCGTGGAGGTCATGGATGAAGAAAGAGACTGAGAGAGAGAGAGGGAGGATGGGAGGGAGGGAGGGAGGGAGTGAGGGAGGGTGTTGGGAGTGGCTGTGGGGCTGGATTGGGTCTTTGATACATGCAGTGTTTGAGGAAGACGGTATGACGATGCCGATGGTGAGGGCAGACTGACGGAGAGAGAAAGGGAGGTAAGGGAGGGAAGGAGTTGTGGAGGTGGGATGGTGATGGTGGTGGTGACAGACGAAGGGACGGAGTGAAACAGAGGGAAAGAGAGGGAGGGAGGGTGCTGTTGGGAGATGGGAGGGGGGGTTGGAGGTGAGTGGGGTTGTTGTCAGGCTGCCAGGAGGGGCCAGTCTCTCTAGCCAATCGGCCTACGGCTTGCCCGGCCCGAGCGCCCCTGACTAATGGAAGTCAATGGTCACGTTGTGCCTGCAGCACAAACACATGAGCATTTGCATTTGTATTCATTGCTGGCTGTACTGCAGCAGCAGCAGCAGCAGCAGGCCTCTGTGTGTGTGTGTGTGTGTGTGTGTGTGTGTGTGTGTGTGTGTGTGTGTGTGTGTGTGTGTGTGTGCGTGTGCGTCTGAGAGAGAGAGAGCGAGCGGGAGCAAGTGAGCGAGCGAGCGAGAGAGAGAGAGAGTGAGATAGAGAGAGTATGAGGGTGGGAGGCAGAAAAGGTTGTTTGTGTGTATAGGAATGGAGGAGCGAGTGAGAGTCAATGTTTGTGTGTCAGTTTCATCATAATTAGTTTTTCTTGGCAGTCCGCTCACTGCATACTGTGAGCTTGGTCGACAGAAGCTAAAAAGTTGTTTCTCTATAACCGTACGTCTCACTCTGCATAAATGTGAATGAAGGGCAACTGCATGAAAAAGAAAAGCTTTAACATTTCACTGAAATATTTTGAAGGGTGGAACATTAGTTTCAAGACAGCACAAAAATGGTGACTCCTGCGGCAAGTATTCTGGGGTGACTATTTCTTTTGACAAGATGTCGGCATCAGGAATTTAGATAAACTGGTTTTCACCATGACGTAGCGTCTCTTTAAAATTACTCATGGAAAACATGACCCGTGCACGTTTTCATTTTTGTATCATGCAGCTAAAATCCCCTTGTACAACACGTACAGTAACTTAACTTGACACTCCATGCTCTGCACTGTGCGCTCGCTCATCACCAATGATATGCTGTCAAAATATATATATATGTACACTGTGTAACTTTATTACAAAGAGTATCAAACACGCATTTGCTATGATACAATGTCTACTATCTTATCTACAATAAAATTAGATGATCCACACTTCCAAACACACTGCACAAACATCCACAACAGTGTTAGTCTGGCCAAGGTGGCTAGAAGGTTACATCTTCTCAAACTTGTTTTGCAGAGAGCCCCTATTATGCTGTAAGCTTGATGTTACCGAAATGGCAATCACTGAATCTTTTTTTCTGTCACTAAAGACCTACCAACGTTCGTTGTTATGATGTAGTTGAGATTTTCCAGCGATGACTGAATGGGCCAGCAAGCCCATCTGCACTAAGAAGCTACAAGGCAACTTGGCCAGTCTTACAATCGCAGAGCTTTGTAGTTGCCATGGCCAGGCTAAGCACTCAAAGCAGCTCTGTCAAAAAAAACAAAAACAAATAAAAGGCAGAAGTCTGGATGAAACAAAATGCCAGCGCTAAGACTCGAAGACGTGGGAGAGAAGGAATTGTCTCCAACTCTTTAGTTTAGTGCAGTACGGATGAGTGAACAGTGTACAAGAGAAAGTGCAGGATACAAGGAAGAGAGAGTTACGACCGATGGAGAGATGCCAGAGAGAAACAGTCCGCTATACCCCACCTCCGGCAGTAGCGGCAGCCAGGGAAGGAGAGAGGGGGCCCAAAATTGGATCCTCATTACAGTGCTTGTATTGGGTTTGGGGCCCTTTCCCATGTATTTGTCCCGGGCCCAGCCAAAGCTGTCAGCGGCCCTGGCGGCACTCCATTACTCTCTCCCTGGGGTAATTAAAGGGTGATCATGTCACCCCGTGCGCTTCCCAGCGAGATCATTAAAACAATAATAGCGACGCTATTGGGTAATTAGCAGGACGCGGCGCGCTGCCCACACCATAGCCCACACCATGCTCCTTAGTGCATTTGGGTGGTGAGTTGAGGAGGGAACGGCAGACACAGAAGCTGCTGCAGAGCATACTGCAGTACACCCTTCCTCTCTCTCTATTTCTCTGACAGTTTTTCTCTCTCTCTATCACTCACTCACTTTCTTTCTCTCTCTCTCTCACACACACACGCACACATGCACACACACAGAACGGCACCGTTCCTTCGTCTCTTTCTGGTGTGTTTTACACACCCACACACCATGAGTGTGAGGGTCTAAGTGTGTGTGTGTGTCTGCACTTGACCCCTCCTCACTTTCTCCCTCACAGAGGCCTCTTTCTACACAGTACACACACAGTGGCATTCCCCCTTCATCTTAATCACAGTGGCCAACAGAAGCAGGTCACACTTGACAGAGGCACACAGAGGCACACAGAGGCTCGCAGTCTCCTCGCCTGTAGCCTCATTGCCGAGGTCAAAGTGACAGGCGCGACCCAAGTCGAGCAGTTTACACTTTACCCAAGACGCATGCCTCAGCATAGTATGAGGTCCATGTGAAAGCATCTCTTGAGCGCATGACAAGTGTTGTTTTTGTGACTCTTTGAAAGGCGGGGGTCAAGAAAGCCTGAGAGTCGACTCTACAGTCTCCACCCTTACAGTTAGAGTTCTGACAGACTGAAGGATGATGGGCTGGCCGCACCAGGCAGTCACAAGTTTAGTTGGGGGGGTACTCTGGGTCGGCGGTCAAAAGTTTCAGTTACACTTTACTTGACGCCGGCGTCATACGTATGACATAACAGTGTCATAACAGTGTCATAATAGTGTCATGAATGAGTCATAAACATAATGTCAATGTCATAAACGGGGCTGCCATGGCTCAATGGTTAGAGTGCTGGTCTGTAGATCAGAGGGTTGCAGGTTCAAATCCCGCCCTCACCAGCAATTTCATCCATGGCTGACCTAACCCCACATTGCTCCATGGCCTGTAACCAATATGCTGTACCTAAATAACGTTAAAGGGACACTGTGCAGGAAATGGTCAAAAAGGGTACTGCAACTATGCTGCTCATTGAAACTGGGCTGCCTATTGCCAAATTTGATATTTACATGGAAGTAATAAACAAATATTTCCTTGTATGATCCAAGTAGAGTAATTTTCGCAGCTAAAAATGGCTATTTTTGGAAATTCAAAATGGCGGACCATTTCCAGTCATAATGAATACTTAGAATTTGATGCTGGTGGTAAGTATTCATGAAAAAGGTAACGTTAGTGAATGGGCAGCATGAATTCTGGAAATAAACAACTAAAAATCTCACACAGTGTCCCTTTAAGTCGCTTTGGATAAAAAGCGTCAGCTAAGTGTAATGTACTGTACTGTACCGTAAACGTTTTATGGCCATGAAAAGTTGACATAGTTAGGCCTTCTTTGTTATAACCGAATTTCACTTAAAGACAAAGTCATACAAAGTTTATGACGTTGACATAATGTTTATGACACATTTATGACTGCATTATGACACTGTTATGTCATACGTATGACGCCGGCGTCAAGTAAAGTGTTACCAAAGTTTCATACCATAAATCTTTAAATCGGGTTCGAGTCTGACCCGAAATCATTTCATCCTTCCCCATCTCTCTCTCTCACTACTAACCTGTCTCTATCTCACACTGTCGTATCCTAATATACACGTAGGCGTGAAAAGCCCCAAGAGTTTAGTCATAGGAATCTGGACTTTTTTCCGCCTGAAAATGCCTCGTCTCTTCACTACTGAGACATAGGCCTATTACTTCTAATTCATTCTTGTTCTAAAATGATTTCCATCTTGAAAACAAGCCTACTATTAACCTTTAAAAAAAAAAAAAAAAAAATGACATGAAAGAAAGAGAATCTTCACAGTCGTACCAGATAGTCGTCCGGCTTGATGCCGAAAAGCTCCCGGAAGTAGCGGAACGCCATGGGCGCGTAGGTCTTGAAACGGAAGTCGGGGTAGTGGTGGGCTGGGGTGAGGTTGCTTCCCTCCCTGTAAAAGAAGAGAAGCCAGGCATGAGCACACAACACAACAGCACTCTCAGACACGGACAGTAGTTACATACATCATATAGACTGGGGCAAGCTAAGCAAGACACTTTCTGCTACTTCGTGAATATGGGAGCAAAGTCAGTTTCGTCAGTTTCAGATTGATGGCCTATGTACGGTATGATACATCTTGTGCCATGGTTGTTGGTCCTAATAAGAAGTAATAATAATAATAATACTTTAGTTGGTAAGACTTTATAATAATGGATGCAAAAAAACATTATAAAGACTTAATAAATAATTAACTATTGATGAACAAAACATTACCAAATGTTTGTAAATGACTAGTAAATGTTAACAAATGTTTGTAAATGACTAGGAAATGTTATGTTAATATCTTATATTTATGAAACATTTACAAATTGCTCGTAAATGAATAAAATACTCTTTTATAAGTTTATAAGTTTTATAAGTATGTAAAAGCTTGTATATATTATTTATATATTTTATTAAGCATTAATAAAACTTAGTTAATGATAAAAAAAAACATTTGTTAATGTTTCGTTCATCATTAGTAAATTATTTACTAAGTCCTTACTAAGCAGACATTATTATAAAGTGTTACCCTTTCGTTTTATATAGCACCTTTCAAAACAGCCATGGTCGCCTAACAAGGTATCGTGTAGGAATCTGTGCATGTGTGTGCGGCGCGCTTCAGTGTGCGAGTATGTGTGCGTGCATGTAAGTGAATGTGCTTGTGGAACTAGCAGCCATAAGCCTCCAGGAAAAGATGTGTCTTAAGGTGTTGTATAAACATGGTCAGTGAAGGGGCATTCTGGATGTGGAAAGGGGTCGGGTGGGTTCCTAATCTCACTTTATGCTGAGGGATTAGTGCAATCATAGTTCCAAGGACGTGGCTCATCAGGACAAATCTTTGGGATATCTATTGTCCTTGGGTGCATCCCAATATGTGACCTTGCCTCCTCCACTTGCCTCCTCCACTTGCTTCTCGTCATGATGACATCACTGACAACAGCATTATATTTCAATATCTTGCAAAAGCTCAATTGTAAAGTCTTTTTCTCATTTGCAATTGGGATGGTGAATGAAAAACAGTCCCTCAAAAGTTGTTGTGGCGAGGCTGACAGCTGGGAAACTTTATCGTTTTCTCCACGGAGGAGGGGCCAGGAGGCGGGACGAGGAGACAAGCACAAGTGGAGGAGGCAAGGTCACATATTGGGATGCACCCTTGGTAACACTCTATCCAACAAAAAGAGGGGAGTCAACACGGAGGGCGTGCCATTCCTGTCGCCAGCACTTTTGAGCTATGTGACACCCATGTGTGTTTCCAGGCCTGCCAAACCAGTGTTCTGTTGCACGAGGGGGCAATCAGTGTTTCTGTGACAGGCTGCTCGGTTTTGGATTTCGTTTCGACCCAGGGAGAGGGTGGACAAGTTTTCCTTAAGGGGAGTAAAAAAACCTGGACTCGCATTACACACAAAGTGATACAGGTGTAACCTAGCCCTTGGGAGAAAAACACAGCCATAACCTACATTGGAAAAATGTTCCCAGCCCTTCTGAAGCCCTAGCAAGACACTGTTACTGAACTCCTTTAATAAATGACCAATTCACTGGTAAACTAACAGGGTATATAACTCCTGTAAGCTTCCTGAAGATCAAATTGGCAATGTGTGACTGCAAATACATTTTAAATGGGTACAGAGATCATGTTTTTTTTTTGCTGTGTTTGTGTGTGTGTGTGTGTGTGTGTGGGGGGGGGGGTATCAAAGGCATGTGGAAAAGTTGAATTCAATTTTCACTCTTAAGATAAGAGAAGTATTATTGTTAGTTGTTATCTCAAAAGAGAGTAGCCTACTTAACCAAACATGGCACAGATTAGTATTGTTGCCCTATCTCATTCATGTGTTGACAAAGAATTCAAATCAGTACCCACACCTTTACCCCACGTACATTAAACATTCAAGCGAATGGCATAGACATGGTCTGTCAGGTGACCAATTAAGGCTTTTTTTTCAAATAAGTCCAAGATATGGTGGAGCACAAACAGGACAAAAAAAGTAAATCTGTTGGTCACATGTGGCAGGTGCCTACATTCCTCCACAGATTTCATTGGAATAAAGAAATCTCTCAAGGGGAGATTTTGGGAGGTTAAGTCGATTTGATTGGATGTTGCTGTTTTTGCTGTTCGCATTTGTGAGAGACTGCTAGATTTGGTAGGGGGACAATTGTTTCTGAAACATTTCAACAAGTTCATTTGGTTCAACAGGTTCATCAATTACGTTCAACAGGTTCATTAATTAGCTGCATAGGGTGGTTTATTGCACGTCTCACAGTTAGTTACTGATAAGTCACTGATTTGACAGGAAATAAAAAACTCAAGGACAAAACAGTTCCTGCTACTGTAGGTATTTTACAGACAGTAGAAAGACAGTTATGAGAACATGCAGGTGTGTGTCCGTCTTTTGTCACTGTTTTAACTGTCATTTCCTGTCTTTAGCCCTGCTAGGCAGTTCTTGATACGCCTCTAAAAATTCCTGTTGGCAGGCTGTTTTTATTCTGTTTCTTTCTATCTATCTTTCTTTCTTTCCTTTTCCCAGTTATTTTTCTTGTGGAGGTGGGGGGTTGGCTGGGGATGTTATCTGTGTGTGTGTGTTTTTTTTTTTTTGCTTTCTGTGTAATACCCAGAATTTAACAGGATATGTTGTACACTATTTTTGTAAATATTTTGTAAAATATTTCCACCTTCAATAAACATTATTCATTTTAAAAATGCCTTAAAATCTACATGGTCACAAATATGTTATTTCCCCCTCATACCTGGAATGTTTTTTCCCCCTCATACCTGGAATGTTTTTTCAGCCTACAGACCTCAGAAGGATATGGTATCATTATTGGCCTATCATTGATGATATCATTGTTGGCATTGAAAGCATCGGCTCATTTAAGCATTGGCTGACACATGGAGCTGATATTGCCTTGAATAATAATAACAAAATATAATAATAATAATAATAATAATTATAATAATTATTATAATAATTATAATAATAATAATAATAATAATAATAATAATAATAATATATAGGATTTTATAGCGCTTTATACACTCACTTTACACTTCACAGAACATGTAACATAAAAACAAAACACATACTTATTAACATATACAAAGCACTGATTCTTGAGAAAGTGGCTAAAACAGGTTGTAATGTTGACAGAAAAAAACAAAGTGAATTACAAAATTATATGGTATATCCTCGTAGACTAAGGTCTTGGCCTTTTTTTTGTATTTTTTTCAGAAATCAGGTTTTTCTCCGATCATACCTTGTTTTTTGTCAACACCGTCAGACACAATTAAAAGTTATTAAAATTGTATTGATTTGGTTGCATATGTATCTGGAGTTTTTAAGTGATTATGTGTATTTTTTGGTTCACACATATGCCTTTAAATGTTGAAAATTCACTTTTGTTCTATTTTAATACTGTTTCATGTGTTCTAATTTTAAAATATGTACCGTCATACGATGCTTACTTAACGCCTAAATAGAACAAACAATTTTTTGTAATTTCACAAATATTCGTGTAGGCTTAAATTGGCTATTACTTTGATATTTCAACAACTCCTAAGGAAAATGTTGTAAGCACATTCCTTTAAAATGTCCAAAACTCCTTCTTACGGTGGTGACTTAAGAACTGACGGTGGTGACAGTAATCTGAGAGTGGTGAAAGTGGCCTAATTAGTACCTGCATTTAGCAAAATAAATAGCCCTCTCAAGTCAATGGCATCTTGCATAAACACTTTATTTTTGTGTGTGCACAGTATGAGCATGTGTTTTTACTTCATCAGTTAGATTATCTAGGAAGTAAGTCACTGGTTGTTGAACATGTGGTAAAAACAGCTTTTAAGTTGTTCAAATCCAAAATATAGAGGTGTATTATCATAGATGTAGGTCTTGTCTGTGCAGTGAATGCATTGGCCAAGCTCCCCATGTTTAACATTTTTCATAAAATGGGCTCTTTCTTGTTTTGTCAACAGCGGCAGACAGAATTAGAAGTAAAAACACATGTTTACTGTATTAAAGTGAATTACTCTTTAACAATTCAACATAACTGTAGATACTTATTGTATGCATATTCTTAAAACATGTCAAAAACACGTAAAACATGTGTTTTTTGGTGAACTCCATCAGATGTCACCACCGTCAGGTTTTCTGACAAAAAAACTCCAAATGAACCTCAGTGGTGGCTAGAGTATCATTTTGGATCACAATTATTACTAACATGCCTAGTAATGTTTCATTAACCAGCACAATTTAGTAAAATATGGAACAACATGATGAGCAGAACAAAATCTGACGGTGGTGACATCTGACGGTGTGAGACAAAAAACACTCTTTTAAATATTATGCATTGTTTGTTCACATTAGCCATTTCATTTTCGCTCTGTTTCTTGGGTGCTTCATACCTTTTCTGAAAAAATATATATTTATTAACATTAATGTAATACAATACTATTAAAACCCCCGACGGTGTTGACAGTTTATGGTTGGGACAGCACCAGTGTCCAAACAAATTAACAAATTGAGGACAAAATAATAAACTTACAGGAGCTTCAGTGATGGTGAAGTAGGCAGTAGAGCTAAAGGTAGCTAAAGGGGTCCTCAGTAATGAAAATTACCTTGTGCATACCTGATTTTATTGTCTTTTAGAAAAAATCTGACGGTGGTGACCAATATGCTGGACACATTTTGAGCAATCAGTAAATAATAGTAAATATTGTTTTACATCCACTATGTGCACATCTGTAGAACCACTTTAATATGGTCTTCCACATCATGATGATATTGTTCAATTCTGTTAGTGATTTTTGTATTTTAAGTCAATTGAAATGATGATGCCAGTCCTTGGGACAGGCGTTTTTACACGGTGTGGACAGGTTTATAGCCATGAAAAGTAATAAATTTACACTTAAATATTTCAAACAACTGTGTATTCGTGTGACAGACCCCTTGGCCATTACCTGGGTTCATTTTGTTTGTGAAAATTTAGTTGATTTTCAACAGAATTAATATTTTACTGCAGGGACATGTTTTTGCCAAACTTTCAAGAATCAGTGAAAGACATACAGAGACTCAACAAAAGAAGACATACAGAGAAAACAGCAGAACAACAAGAGTACACGGCAATGGAATGTTTTATGTCTACAGTGTTGATGTGGCGCTTTACAGTTTGGTGAAGAGGTTAGCACACCCCCTGGGGTGAGTTTCTGAAAAGAGAAGTTGTAAGCCTGTTGGCAACTTTGGTAGTTGCCAATGGGAAAATGCATTGAAAACAACAAAGTAGCTAATGTAGTAAGCAACTTTGGTTTTGAGAAATTCACCCCAGGCCACATTCAATAGGTGTGGCAAGAAGGAATGGCGCTCACCTGGGTAGGAAGACGCTCTCCACCACGTAGAAGTCCTGCATGAGGACATCTCTGTCGGGCTTGGAGGTGAGGTTCCCCACCGTGTAGCCGATGCCCAGCTGGATGGCCCCCTTCAGGGCCGATGAGGTGGTCTGCAATGCAGGGGCAAGGGAAACATAGGGAAATCAGTAGAGTAGAGATGCACCGATACCACTTTTTTGAAAACCGATACAAGTACTAGTACATTAATGTGTGTACTTGCCGATACCGAGTACTGATACCGATACCTTTTACCAGCAAAATACAATGAAAATAAATGCATGGCCTTGTTTTTTTCCACCTGTGATATTTCTATTGTCCATTTCCATGTAGATTTAAATGTTAGTAAATGTATGAGGTGGCACTTTTTTCCATTCTGCTTTCAAGTCCACAGAACGTGACAAGATTTTGCATTGTTTTGTGTAATAGCAGTATCGTTCCTGGTATCGGCAAGTGCTTGACAAGTATGAGTACGAGTATAATGAGCAGTATCGGGAGTTGTATCGGTATCGGTACTCTACAGTAGAGTCCAATTTCAGACATCTCTCTTCACTCTTCTCCCTTCACCTGTCTTTGTCAAACAAAAACAATCCCTCTGACTCTCTGTCTTTCTACTTTATTTTCTGTATGACTGTCTTGCCACAGTCGAGAAGTTGACACCTACTCCCATTCGATTTCTGTCCTCTCTCTTTTTTACTCCCTCCATCTCTATGTATCAGTGAACACCACTACACCAGTCTGTGAGTTGACATTAAAAATGTTTAAGGTCGGTTTTTTTTTTAGAGTGCACATAACCAGCCATTCTGAAGCAAGCTAAGGCACTGGAGAGCAGAGCCAAACATCAACATTTTGATTGGGGAACACACTAATTGCGTTCCACACAACTGAGAAAATAGGCTGAAATTACAAAATACCTCACTTATCCTTTAATCCTTCAATGCTGTATTCAAATCACAATACAGTCAATATGATTGTCTTCTTACTTGTGTCTAAAAATAGTCAGGGTGTTCTTATTCTGAATGTACAAAACAATGATTAACTACATAATTGCTCAAGTCTTTGCTTACAAAACAAGTGCATAAATAGAAATCTATCAATGCCCTCATTCACACGAGCAGCAACGGTAAACAGGCTTTTTTCCCACCCATGCCAAACCCTGCGACCTCTAAAGATAAGCTTCAAATGACTTCATATTTGACCTTGAAAATAACTTTCTTTCTAATACCCCTGGATCCTGTGTCATCCTGGACACACCATTTCAGAAAGCAGCCGTGGCCAACCGGTAGGGTACTCGTCTGCCATGTGGCTGACCCAGGTTCAATTCCCTGCCCGGGTCATTCGCCGACCCCTCCCCGTCTCTCTCCTCATTCGCTTCCTGTCCAACTCTCAAACTGTCCTGTCAATAAAGTCGTAAAAGACCAAAAAAGAAAGCATTTAAGTGTTACCTTTTTGTACGTTTTCTCTGCATTGGCATTGCGTGAGCCTCCAACTCCATTCCCAGTGGACGACGACATCTTTGAAGGACACAAAGCATCAGAAAGTAAGCCACAAATTAGTTTTAATTAACTGAAATTATATGAAGACGTGATATTCTTTCAAGTATTTCTTCAGACACAAAGTGACGATATCATATCAAGTGATCCCATTAACCTTTGTGCACAAATCAGATCAAGGTCAAAGGTCAAAATTGTTCCTTTTTGGTGGAAACCGTCAAACATGACCCGATTTATGTAAAGCGGGCATTTGACACTGGACTGTTAAACAGGCGTTGGTTGTGCCCAGTATTACGAACTGTAGCCTCTTTGTGCTGATCACTCTCTGCTGAAAAGACTCGACTACATAATAACAACATTGCTACGATGACAATTATGAACGTTTTAAGTAACAGCAGAGATAACAGATCAACAGCTGATCGTTACAATTTTGGTGAAAATTAGGTTGTAAACAGAGAGGCTATGCCCAAAGAGGTCACCCACCTTGCTTTGGCCAAGAGTGGTGGCGCTCTCCTTCCCTTAAGGCCACTGCATGTCTCACTGCTGTGCTGCCATCAACAAGGCAGCGATAGGTCCAAAGTCCCAACTGGAAGAAACGGTTTGTACACGTTAGTCTTGAATACACATATTGTCCAGCCAGGTCTTACTTCTTATCATCATCACAACATCATAAAATAGCCAATTTCTAATCAGTGACATTTAGAAATTGGATAATTTTTGGGGGGGGCGCTGTGGCGCAGCACGCTAAACTCCCCGCATTTGGGCTTGCATGCCCATAGGGACCCCGGTTCGAGTCCGGCCGGGGTCATTTCCCAGCCCTACCCCATATCTCTCTCCAGCTCATTTTTCCTGTCTCCTCTCACACTATCCTGCCATAATACACAGGCCCCAAAAGCCCCCAAAACATATATGTGTGTGTGTGTGTGTGTGTGTGTGTGTGTGTGTGTGTGTGTGTGTGTGTGTGTGTGTGTGTATATATATATATATATATATATATAAAAAGACATTGGATATTTCTGTTACTAATGTCCAGACTGGACAAAAGGAAGAACAGAAAGTGGGACCAGATAAGACTTTTCAAAGCATGAGTATTTAGAATAAAAGGAAAGTCATAGATTCAATCTTAATTGGGAATTCAAAAACCTAATGTTGAACCCCAATGAGCCGTAGGGTGTGGGTGGGCAATATGAAACATCATTACTGCAGCAAGACAGGATAATGATCAAACAATTACAATAACAAGACGTTTTCAGTGTCCTCAGTTCAGTCAATGCCCTCGATTTGACTGGGAGATAAAAGAGTTTATAGACTTAACCTCAATAATCCTCAAAGTTTCTCTGTAAAAATGTGTGTGTGTGTGTGTGTGTGCGTGCGCGCCTGCCGGCGTGCGTGTGTGCATGCGTGCGTGCGTGCGCAGGTGTATGCTCACTCTCCCCCCCGCTTCCCTCCCCTGTCTCCTATTCATGAACAACTTTCCAAAGTGGCCCCATCAAAACCACAAATCACCACCGGCAGCCATAACAAGCCTCTCACAAGCAGTCAGACAAGTCATAACAACACAGAGGGCCCCTCAGCAGAGCTACTGATGGAGTGAGAGACAGAGAGACACAGGGAGACATGGAGACAAGATATTGCCAACATTAGTACTTGGGACATGATAAGCAAAAACACCTAACAAAAATGACACAGATAGGGAGAGAGAGAGAGAGAGAGAGAGAGAGAGAGAGAGAGAGACAGAGAGAGAGAGAGAGAGAGAGAGAGAGAGAGAGAGAGAGAGAGAGAGAGAGAGAGACAGAGACAGAGACAGAGACAGAGAAAAGTAACAGCAGTCACGTTGAACAAATTGTTGTAGAATCTCATAAAAGTAAGCAGGGTATGCAGGCCCATCCCTCCATGTGCATGCATCTGTGCACCAGTGTGTGTGTGTGTGTGTGTGTGTGTGTGTGTGTGTGTGTGTGTGTGTGTGTGTGTGTGTGTGTGTGTGTGTGTGTGTGTGTGTGTGTGTGTGTGTGTGTGTAAGGCAACAGTGGGCTTCCAGAACAGTGGCACAAGCACACATGCCACAGCGGTCCATCCTGAAGACAATCAGGCCATTTACAGTGGCTCCACCGCCCGCCCGCCCGCCTGCGCATGAGTGAGTGAGTGAGAGTGTGTGAGAGTGTTTATGTTAATGCAATGGAAAGTTCAGGCAGAGATGTATGCCCCTCTTTGCCTCCTCTGTCTCCTCACTTTTCAGTGTGCGGGTCCGTGTGTGTGTGTGTGTGTGTGTGTGTGTGTGTGTGTGTGTGTGTGTGTGTGTGTGTGTGTGTGTGTGTGTGTGTGTGTGTGTGTGTGTGTGTGTGTACTGCTGCGTGTAGGCTACTGCACCAATCCTACTTCGTGAGGCCACTGCTATTGGAGCACACCCTAATGCTGGGGCCCTCGCTCCATGTGGGGCCCAAATCCCAATCCCAAAACCCCACATGTTTTGACCCCTTTTTCTGGGGTAGTTTTGTTGTTACTGAGAAAAGTGAAAGTGTAAAAACATTTCCTCACTGACAGGTTAGGGCTAGCGATTGTTTTGGTTTGGGCACAGTTTAGCATTCTTTAGCTACTGTTAGGGTAAATATGAATGGAAGGCCCCCACAAAGATAGGAAGGGCCCAACGAGGGCCCCACAAAGTTATAAAGGTTGTGCTGTGTGTGTGTGTGTGTGTGTGTGTGTGTGTGTGTGTGTGTGTGTGTGTGTGTGTGTGTGTGTGTGTGTGCGTGTGTGTGTGTGTGTGTGTGTGTGTGTGTGTGTAAACTCTGATAGGAAGGTTACAGAAAAGAAGCACAAACATACACTGCATGCTGTGCAGAGAGACAAGCGAAGTAATAACTGCGCAGTGCACTGCAGCAAGAGACGGCAGATGATGAAGTGAAAGAGACACAGATAAGAGGCGAAGGGGGTGGTGAAGAAATAAAAGCGGGAGTGGAAAAGAGAGGGAGAGGGAGAGGGAGGCTGGATGTTAATGGCCAGCTGCTGGTGCTGCATCAACTCCAACACCTGCATGTCAATAGGCTGGCCACCCTGGCATTACATAACTCTGCCCTGGTCAGCAGCTCCTATCGCTAGGGCTGGGCGATATAGAAAAAAAATTATATCACGATATGGATTGCTTTATATCACAATAACTATATACAGTGAGTCCAATATGTATTTGATCCCTTGCTGATTTTGCCGGTTTGCCCACTAATAAAGACATGATCAGTCTATAAATTTATGATAATATGTATTCAAACATGGAGAGACAGAATATCAAAAAGAAATTCCAGAAAATAACTTAAAGGGGTATGCCACTATTTTGGGGCATAATACAGTTAAAATCGTTGGCTGAGGTTTATAAAGGTGGTAAAGTGTCTTATTTTTCATGTAAGCCGTTGTCTTGCTTTAAGACAGGTTAAAAGAGGGAATATGTCGCTAAGCTAGTGAAAGTCAATGTATCCGTGTAGCATGCTACAATGCTACACGGATACATTGACTTTCACTAGCTTAGCGACATATTCCCTCTTTTAACTTGTCTTAAAGCAAGACAACGCTTAACATGAAAAATAAGACACTTTACCACCTTTATAAACCCCAGCCAACGACTTTAACTGTATTAAGCCCCAAAATAGTGGCATACCCCTTTAAATTAATATATTTTAATTTATTTGTATTTAATTTAGGCAAATAAGTATTGGACCCCTCTAGCTAAAGAAGATAAAGTGCTTTGTGGCAAAGCCCTAGTTGTCTAGCACTGAGGTCAGATGCTTCTTTTAGTTGATGACAATGTTTGTCCATATAGTAGAAAATATTTTTGCCCATTTTTCTTTGCACATTATCTCTAAAACATGAATAGTTTGTGGCTGTAGCTTGGCAAATGGGAGGTTCAGTTCTCTCCATAGAATTACTATAGGGTTAATATTTGGAGACTGCCTAGGCCACTTCACGACTTTAATATGCTTCTTATTGAGCCACTCCTTCGTTACTTTGACTGTATGTTGTGTATTATTGTCATGTTGGGAGATCCAAAAATGGCCCACCCTTCAGTGTAGTGGTGGAGGGAAGGACGTTTGCACTCAGGCTTACACATTACATGTCTCCCTCCATCCATTCGTTGACGATGTGAAGTTGTCCTGTGCCTTGGCCAGACAAACACCCTCAAACCATAATGATACCACTTTCATGCATGATGGTGAGGAGGGTGCTCTTGGGATCATAGACAGCAGTACTCTTTCTCAAAACACATTGAATTGTGATAATGCCAAACAGCTTGATTTTGGTTTCATCTGACTACAGCACCTCCTTATCATATCCTAAACCAGTCTGATGTCCGTTGGCAAACCTCAAGTGGGACTGCACAGGTTCCTTCTGATGTGGAGGTACCATGTGTGCACTACAGGATTTTAAACCTTTGTGGCATTAAGTGCTACCAGTAGTTTTCTCAGTGAATTTGGTCCCAGTAGCTTTGGTATCATTGCCTAGTTCATCCCGTACAGCTCTAGGGTGATTTCTTTCAGTTCTCATGATTATCAAATCCCTACAAAAGGTCAAATCTTGTATAGAACCCCAGACAGACTGATGGATAGTCATTTTGTATTCCTCACACTTTGGAAGAAATGCATCAACAGCTGGGTCATTAATACCCAGTCTCTTTCTTGTGGCTTTGCAGCCCATTTAATCTTTGTTCAGGTCTAAAATCGTGTCCCTGATATCATTTGACCACTCTTTGGTCTTTCCCATGCTGGTGAGGTTGGAGTGTGACTGATTAACTCATACTATGATTCTGCTGATTCAATGTGTCTTTTATGCATGTTAGTATGTACAGGTGTCTTTAATTCAGACGACAAGTTGATCTGAAGTGCCCATCTAGTCTGTGGGCCCGAAACTGTAATCAGTTGGCAGGGGATCAAATACTTATTTTGCTCGATGAAATGGAAATAAATTAATATATATTCTCTTCAGTTAATTTCTGGATTTTCTTTTTGATATTCTGTCTCTCCATATTAGAATACATATTATCATAACATTTATTGACTGATCATGTCTTTGTTAGTAGGCAAACCAACAAAATCAGCAAGGGATCAAATACATATTGGACTCACTGTCCAATGTATATCACGATATACCACAATTACATACATTTTCAGTTATTCTCTTTATTTTGCTTTTNATTTTTTCATGTCGCAAAACAACCTTTCTTTGAAATGGATCTTTTTATTGTTATTTTTACAGTTACATGAACTTATAGTGTGTATTGTGACAACATGAAATGTAATTAAATGATATTCAATTGTATACAACTGATAAAATTACTATCATAAACGATATAGGAGAAGGGTCACGATATAGACTTTTATATCACGATAACGATATATATCGTCATATTGCCCAGCCCTACCTATCGCCAAACGATAGACTCAATCGGATGAGCTTATAGCCCGCGATGAATAAGACATGTCTCAGATGGGGAGTCGCAGAGAGACACAACTTTTCAATATTTTAAGTATGTCTATGTCTGTGCGGGAAAGTAAGAAATGTCATTTCATTTCTTTGTATGACCCGTCCATTGTAAAGAAATTGACAATAAAGCCAACTTGACTTGACAACTAAAACATTCCAAGTGTTACAATTTTAGGGATTGTAAATTTGGCGCTGATTTAAAACTCTGTACATCAAGTTCAAGTTCAAGTTCAAGAGCTTATTTGCCATGTCAACAAAGTTGACAGGATTTTTTTGTGGCATTACTCCCTAAAACTCAGTACATTTCCACTGTCTTAGTTTTCAGTAGGTTTTGAAAAAATGAAATCTCCTCAAGCTAATTCAAGGTCTTTTTGGACTGGCTGCAAATTCACTTCATGTTGAGTAGAATTGGGTGGCAATTGAATCTCTTTCCCAACAAGTGACACTTTTTTTGGAATGTAAGATAATTAACATCAAATTGAAAAAAATCTGAAAGGAGGTTTAGAGGGAGGCAACAAATACTGTAGGCCTAAATACTGTAGGACTGCATATGGAGAAGTCACCAGTTCATTTTCCGTCATGCGTAACTATTAATAAGACTCACCCACAAAGTATTTTTTCAATATTCAAATACAACTGCACAAGTAAGCGTGTTTGCCTAGTATCATAGCCTGTACAACTAAGAGAAGGGCACAGGACTACTGCATCTAAATTACTATAAGCTTATGAATAAGCACATTTGTGTACTGCATCCAAACGGCATGATGGTGAAAGTGTGACAAAGCATCCAGACTGCACACGTGTGACAAATAAAAGCTCTACTGTACTCGCCATGCTTATCTCGTATGGGTAGTTCTATCTCCATGTTCCCTTGTTACTATGGGCACAGCTTGGGCAAGCGGCACACAGAGTCACAAAGGCTGATAATGACATGTTTTCAAACAACACAAAACGGGAAGGTGAAATGGGAGGACATGAAATAATGAATTGAAAACCCTTCAAAAGAAAAAAAAATAGAGAAAAACAGTGGGCAATGTCAAAAGACTAAAATAATATAGAGTAACAAAGAAAGTGAAACTGAAACCCATCATTGGAAAAGATAGCCTGATGGAGAGAATAGCACTTGATTTCTTCAGGGTTTTGAGAATTGTGAGATAAGCTCAAAAGCATATCAAGTGATGAAAGTCTTCTCAGAAGAAAAAAAACATGTAATGGTAAAACTGTTGTGCAATGTGGTGTCTCAATGCTTAGGCAAGGCAAGGCAAGTTTATTTATATAGCGCATTTCATACACAGGTGCAACTCAATGTGCTTCACAAAGTTAACAAATGTAAATGAAAGGAAACAGGGAAGAAAGAAGGAAATGAATTAGAGTCAAAAAGCATTTAAAAACATTAAGATAAAACATAAGGTAAAAATAATAATAAAATAAAATAAAATAAAACAAATTAAATAAAAATAATAAGAATAAGTCATTTAAGTTAGGGGAAAGCATCTGAGAACAGCTTTGTCTTGAGTCTAGATTTAAAGCTATTGATAGTGGGTGCATTTTTTATGTCATCTGGAAGCTGGTTCCAAAGCTTTGAAGCATAGAAGCTAAAGGCTGCCTCTCCACACTTTGTTTTGACTTTTGGAATCACCAGCAAATTCTTCTCCGTTGACCTTAGTGACCTAGTTGGTGCATACAGCTGAAACATGTCCAGTAGATATGTGGGTCCCATTCCATTTAGTGATTTAAACACAAGTAGCATAGCCTTAAAATCAATTCTGTAGCTTACTGGGAGCCAATGCAGCGATCTTAAAATTGGAGTAATGTGGTCGAACTTCCTTGTCTTTGTAAGAACCCTTGCAGCTGCATTTTGTACAAGTTGAAGCTGTTTAATGGTTTTATTGGGGAGGCCAGTAAAAAGACTGTTACAGTAATCAACTTTACTAGAAATAAAGGCATGTATTAGCTTCTCCAGATCATGTTTAGACATCAGGCCCCTAAATTTAGAGACGTTTTTTATGTGATAAAATGCAGACTTAGTAATAGCTTTCATGTGACTGTTGAAATTTAGGTCACTGTCAATGAGGACCCCAAGATTTTTAACTGTTTCCCTTGCTTTCAGTCCCTTCGTTTCAAGGATAGTAGCAATCTTTTGTCTCTCCTCTCTTTTCCCAAATATAATTACTTCAGTTTTATCTGTGTTCAGCTGGAGGAAATTGTGAGACATCCATTTGTTAATTTGGTCCATGCAATGATAGAGTGATTCAAGGGGGGTATAGTCATTTGGGGACATAGATAAGTAGAGCTGGGTATCATCCGCATAGCTATGGTAATTTATGGAGTTATTCTCGATAATGTGTCCCAGTGGCAACATATACAGATTGAACAGTAGTGGTCCCCGAATGGAGCCCTGGGGGACCCCACAATCCAGAGACATTGGTGATGAGGTATGTCTTCCAATGGCGACAAAAAAATCTTCTTTGTTGTAGGTACGATTTTAACCAGTTGATCACTATGCCTGTAAAGCCAACCCAGTGTTCCAGTCTATGTAGTAGTATAGAATGATTAACTGTATCGAAAGCCGCACTCAAATCGAGTAGAACCAAGACGGATAATTTGCCAGCATCAGAATTCAATCTTATGTCATTCATAACTTTAATAAGAGCTGTTTCAGTGCTGTGGTAGGCACGGAAACCTGATTGAAACTTATCAAAATAGCTATTAGACATTAGAAAAGCAGTTAATTGGTTAAAAACAATTTTCTCTATTATTTTACCCATGAATGGTAGATTGGATATGGGCCTATAGTTGTTTAGTACCAGTGCATCCAGGTTGTTCTTTTTCAGTAAGGGTTTCACAACTGCTTCTTTCAGACAGCCTGGGAATATGCCTGTTTGTAGTGAGGTGTTGATGATCTGAAGTACATCTGATGATATTAGATTTAAGATGGATTTGAAGAAGGCTGTTGGTAAAATATCTAAGTCAGATGTAGAGGAGCTAAGACTTTGTACCGTTCTATTAAGAATGTCCACATCAACTAAATGAAAAAAGATTAATGGGAACTTACTGAAGTGGCACCATGATAAGATGGGTTAACATGCGTCACAAAGTGTGGCGTCACAGACGGGACGACTCACACATTATGCATTATCACCAGTCATGACGGAAATACGGCAAAGGATAGCTATAAGCATATTTCCTCAAATAAACAGTACGACTGGCTTTATTTACCTACATACAGCACGACTCATCTCTCACTTGACTGTTCTGCTGTATCTCCTATGCCACAGTAAGGGTCTTCTGTTGTGTCTACAGTTCTGTGCCGAGCAGAGGAGTACTGCTGCCCTTGGCCATGTGTAATAAACCTCACGATGTTCCCAACATTTCACACACACAGACAGACAGACAGACAGACAGACTGCACACCTGGTCCCTCCAGCTGAAGCTCCAGTCCAGTCATTTTATTAAAAAAGAAAAAGTCCTGACCTAGGCGGCACTGAATACCTTCCAGAACAATCCATGGGAGGCTCGCTCTGAAAAGAGCTGTTGTTTGGGCTTTTCAAAACTCAATGCGGTTCTCCACAATGAAATGTTACTGTGCCTACAGTTTGCCTCACACCAACCCCCCCTTTTGACAGAAGTCACTGCAGACTGGGGGGGGGGGGAGAGAAAAATGTGCAAAATAAATTACACAACAATCTATCCAAGAGAATTTCAGTGCCGAGTCTGTGGCCTACCACTTGATCATGTTGTCAGTGTATCATTTTTCAAGCGCCGCGGCGTCGTGAAAATAATTTCCAAGTGGTGAAAAAGAAGCTTGTCAAATCTGTCTAAAACAGCAGTCTATGCCGTGCTGTGACTGACAGACCAAGAAGATCCGCCACATGGCTCTCAGAGCTGCCACATTTCTCCGGACAAGTCATCCACACTTGAATTTTTCCTGCGCCACTAAGCCATGTGGTGTGGCAGAGACTGATCCGTTAGGGCTGACTGGTCTGTGTGCTCAGCACAAACATGGTCCCAAGTACTGACACCAGGAAGAAGATGTTTTTCTTGTAGTGAAGATGGCCAAAGGCAGGGATGGTGGTACACTCTTAAATCTGAACTGAATGCTGAATGTGATGAAGTTTGCGTATGACTTCATCGTCCATCCCATGGAAAGAATCATGTCAGGGTGAAACAAACAGTTGACACCAAGACAAATATTTTAGTATTATAATTTTAATATAATAGGACTGGGCAATAGATACAGAAAAGCATCAGGTGAGAGAAATGGGGAAGGTTTTGAGAGTGACCCGGGCCACATTGAAACCTGGGTCAGTTTGGGCAAAGTTGTCCATACATGGATGGTCATGCGTACCATATGCTGCGCCACAGCACCTCCATGTTTTCCTAGTGCTGAACATGGACAAAGTTGGAGGTGGTGGCACAACTGAAGAATGCTGAATGTGATGAAGTCTGCCGTGCGTATGACTTCACATCACATAGAAAGAAATCATGTCCACTACATGCCATTGAGATGCCTGAATGGAAACGGCTCACTCCATCAGAAACCGGATAACCTTCCAGGCTGTTCCAATTATTGACAGTATTCATAGTTGTGCTTAACCTGCAGTGCCACAACTTTCAGTCTGTCTGTCTCTGTCATAATAATATGCCAGAATAAATGCATACGTGTATATATTACTATGTACATTTTCAATCACAAAGCACATGCTGCAGTGAATGCTGTCTTTTCTGTGTAGGCTAATCGTACAAATCTCTATAGATGGGTGGAGTGGGCATTCATGTGAAAGTCTTGAGACATGCTTCCATTAAAGTAAATAGGTACTATGGTGGTCTTTTTGGGGGAGTGGGTGGTGGGGGGATTCTGAAGCTGAGATGATTGCATAATCACAAGCCTTTTGAAGCCACTTGCAGTCTTTGATGAGACAATATACTGAGAGTTTATAGTATGCAGACCAAAACACAGACACTGCCCTGCAGCTGAACCATATACTGTCCGTATTGTCACAGACATAAACAGGTTTTTCATAAGCCGCCACTGACTGAGGGGCCGACTCAGGTCTTAACAGGAAATTGGAGGTCTGTTGTGTCTTCGAAGCACAGGAACTGTACCTGCACTGGCTGTGGCATTTCAGATTCACGGTACGCATGTATGTGTGTGTGTGTGTGTGTGTGTGTGTGTGTGTGTGTGTGTGTGTGTGTGTGTGTGTGTGTGTGTGTGTGTGTGTGTGTGTGTGCATGTGGGCACATGAATACCCTTTTCAAATGGCAAAGGGTGTGTTGGGGTGTCTAGTGTGCATGTGCACTAAGCATTATGTTGAAGGCAAATTGTCTGTGTGCATCTGCATTGGGCAGTCGTTTTGCATGTGTGTGTGTGTGTGTGTGTGTGCGCGCGCGCGCGCGCGCATGTGTGTGTGTGTGTGTGTGTGTGTGTGTGTGTGTGTGTGTGTGTGCGTGTGTGTATGCCCATGTGGGTGCGTGCAGATGGCCTGTGTATAGCAAGGAGCCCTTTTCCGGCTACACATCATCACTTCAACCTTTTCAGTTTGAGTTCATTGATTTCCTTTTGTGTGTGTGGTTAATGTTGTCCTTTTTGAATGAAAGCCAGGATGCAAATGGTTACCACAACAATATGGAGCCATACGCACACGCACTTATCTAGATACACACAGAGACTCAGGACTCAGTCAAGGTCAAGAGCCAGCTCTGTTTTTCTGGCAGTCACGGAAAGAAAGGAAAAGCAAAAAAAAGGAGAGGAGAGGATTATATTTCGGGACCCCCGGCTTACAGAGCGCACGCTCTTTGTTCTTGGCTGGCGGTTGTCGCTTCACTCCACTAATTGGGTACAGTCAGTGTCACAGATTACATAATTGGCTTAGCCTCATGCCTGAACTTTTGGGAAGCGAAAATATGTACCAGAACTTGGTGTTATGAAACCAAATTCTGGGCAGGAGATGGGGGCAGGAAAAATAACAGTTGTGGCTGGGGAATCTGAAAAGCCAGGCCATGCACGACACCACTAACAATGGAGGATGAAGAACATTCGAATGTGGTACAAAACATGAGATTATTGATCACTCGAACCACTTGATGATAACATGATATTTCAAATGTCCTATAGCCATGTGCACAATTATAAGAAACAGAATCATGAAACTCATAAGCAAACACATTGTAAACACAGTACATTGTATGGTGCCAATTCAACACTTGCAAAGTAGGATCATCTAGAAGTTAATGTCTAGAGTTAAATTTGACTCTCTAGGTGTGGAATTTACACTGCAAAAAAGGTACACTGTGAAGCAAATCTGAAGACGAAGATGGAAGAAAAAATCAGGTAAACAACAAGTCCTAGTGAAAGAGGCGCTGTGCCAGAACATGTCAGCTATTCAGGGAGTGCTGTTCCCTGCTGCCTGGGAGCTGGGGCTGAGAGCTGGGGCTGAGGCTGGGAGCTGGAGCTGGGGCTGGGAGCTGGGAGCTGGGGCTGGGAGCTGGGGCTGGGAGCTGGGGCTGGGAGCTGGGAGCTGGGGCTGGGAGCTGGGGCTGGGAGCTGGGAGCTGGGGCTGAGAGCTGGGGCAGGGGCTGTGGGCCTGGGACCAGAGTGGAGCAGAACAGAACAGGCAGAGCCAAAGTGTGCCCACAGAGTCACATGGGACAACTGGAAGCTGCTGCCAGACGGAGAGATAAGACCAACGACAAGACGTCAAGAAAGGACAAGAGAGGACAAGAGGCGGGGGGGGTGTTGTTGCAGAGTAGACAGAGAGGGTTGCGGATAGAAAGTCAAAATTTCACCCTCCACTGCAACACTGCTCAACTACACTCCCACTGCACAGGCAGCAGTGATATGCCTTTTTTTGTCAGCCATGTCCTCTACAGCTTGTTGAATTTCAGAGCTTTGAAGAAATGCTCCAGCTATGTGCAAAGTAATGTGATTTTTTTAAAAATCCACGAGACAACCTTTTTTATTGCCAATTCACTATGAACATTCGAATTCTCTTATTCATGTTCTGACCATACTATACGATTCGATTCAATTGTTTGCGATAGGATCAATGCATCGATACTGATTATTATTTGCACCCCTAATTACCGTACTCTCTCTCACCAACCAACCTATTGCGGCTAAGAATTTAGCCATTTGTTCAATCACCTACGTACTGAAATTTAGAAGTAACACCACTACTACTTCATGTCCAAACAGCTTGAAATTAACCAAGTCTGTTGGGTTCCCACTTCCAAGGGCATGACTGAAACCAATAATGACTTCAGTTCATATGCGAGAGACGTCTCACAATGAAAGCTGACACACACCAAACCTCGAGTTGAGAGTCGAAGTGAGGAGAAATGG
>NC_085859.1:22245594-22353094 GCF_034702125.1 Engraulis encrasicolus | reverse complement strand
GTCACCTTGACAACAAACATTTCTCACCTTGACTAGGCTCTCTGATACAGCAAGATTGCACAACATAGCCTTCCCAATCATGATATTCAAATGTCTCTCACCTTGAATAAACAAATGTTTGGCAAGAAACACTGAGTAGGTTTCCTGAACCCCAGTGCATGTGCAATTCATGTGCCGACAGTATTAGCAAACCAAACCAGTTCTAGTTCTATCTCTCTCACACAAATCTCTCTCTCTCTCTCTCTCTCTCTCTCTCTCTCTCTCTCTCTCTCTCTCTCTCTCTCTCTCTCTCTCTCTCTCTCTCTCTCTCTCTCTCTCTCTCTCTCTCATATCTTGTTGACTGCTGCTTGAGAGCAAAGATGCCCCCCCCCCATCCCCACTCCACCCAGCCCTACTGTGAGAAAACTAACTTCCCTATGGCAATCTCCCTGTGTTTCCTTTTTAACGCCCTGTATAAGTTGTCACAGGACGGCGAGATGCTGGGCTTCAGGTCAGCAATGAATCTAGGCCTACTGAATTTAACACGGAATACAGTGCGGAATGATCCTGTGAAAATAGTCCACTGCGTTTCACCATCCCAATAGTGAGTCTGACCTCTGCCTTGTGCCTTCTGTCCAGCGCGCTGGCAGAAATATTTCACATCTCTGACCTAATGGAGTTGGATGTGTAATGTCTGTGGTGTGTGTGTGTGTGTGTGTGTGTGTGTGTGTGTGTGTGTGTGTGTGTGTGTGTGTGTGTGTGTGTGTGTGTGTGTGTGTGTGTGTGTGTGTGTGTGTGTGTGTACACTGAGGGGGGGGGGGGGGGCTCTGGCGTCAGCACCACAGTAGGAATGTGTTGGGGGCTCGGAGGGTGCAGCCAGCCGCTACGGGCACAGACGGGCGGTCGGGCGCGGGCAGCGATGGCAGACCAGAGCTGCAAATGGGGCGCCTTGTGACGACTTGGCAAAAGTAGGCCGAATCAAGATTCAACATTCAAGATTCATGTTCTCAGCCCGGAAGGAAAGTGTGAAGGAACAGGCACACACGCTGCCACATATTTACAACACATAACACATACATCTAAAAACTCCAAAGACTGAAGCCTAGTTGTCAGGGACGCCGACAGCTTTGGCTGGGCTTGGGACAAAGTCATCTGAAAAGGCCCCAAATCCAATACAAACAATGTATTGAGGACCCGTTTCTGGGCCCCCTGTCTCCCTAGGCCCAGGACAAATTACCCCTTTGTGCCCCCCTGTCAGCTTCCCAGCTAGTTGTTAGCAACTAGACTTCCTCTTGGAGTTAGTCTCCACCACTTGCTTTCAACTAAACACCTTGGAAAACACGACCTGGATGAATGAGGATCTTCACACACTGACAAATGGCAAAACTAAAATCACCAGAAATGGAAGCAGAGAGAGCTGACGGTTGGGAAGACGTGATCTACAAAATATCTTGCAGTACATAGCTACATCCGCCCATCAAAATCTACAATAATGAGGCCTTCTGTGATTTTCAGGGTGGGAGTTGTAACGTTTGATGCCATAGTCAGCCAAGGATCATGAGAGCACAAAACTGTAAACACTCAGTCAGCAGCCACAACAACAAAAAATGTCCTGAAAGTGGATTGCCATGTTTATTTGTCCTTCTCATTGTTTTAACATCAAAACGGATTCTTCAAAGGTGCACATTAATACTGTCTGAGAATGCCGACAGGGGGAATCACAATGCCCAGTATGGACTTTCTCTTAGATGAGTGACTTGGGTTATGTCCAGGGGATTAAAAAACCTCCTTGAGTGTAAACACAGCGGGAATGTGCAGAACAGCCCAAAATGGATTGTCTTCCTTCCATTGTTTAACACAATCATGTGACAGGTGGGGTTGACCCCAGGTAGGACAGAGGAGCAGACCCATGACTCTGCTTATTGTCATGAATTTAAGTAGGCACATCACATGTTTCACTGTTTATGGTCACTGTTACACTCTGCCTTGAAACTTAACTTTATAACTGCTATGTCTTTATATTGTTAGTGCCAAACGAGAGAGAGAGAGAGAGAGAGAGAGAGAGAGAGAGAGAGAGAGAGAGAGAGAGAGAGAGAGAGAGAGAGAGAGAGAGAGAGTTGCTGTCTCATCTCAATCAGGAAAACTGTGATTTAGTTTGAAATGTGATATAGCTGCAATTCATATAAAAAGAAAAAAGAATAGGCCTTGCTGTCTCAATAATTCTACAGTTTGGCGAATAGTATGACTGTGAGGGTTATCTACCCTTTGTAAATGTTGACATTATGCATATCACTCAAGCAGTGTGTTTTGAGGAAAATTTGGAAAACTAAATATTGTCAATGTAAAATCAGTTCAGTGGCAAAACAATTAGGACAACATTACCGCATAACTAACATGGCGTTAGCCAAGTCTCAAGCCTACTTGCATATTTGTGCTCAAGCCACCAAAACACAGATGAATTGATCATTCTCAGGAAGCACATCGGTTTCCAGAGGTGGAGGATTCATACCTTCATTCTAATGGACACGGCATACAAAATTCTCTTTGAAGGACAGGGCACCTGATAGGCTAATCAAAGCCCTGCGCGCGTACTGTATGTTGCGACATATCACGTTAAAGTACAGGTGTTGCCAATGGACAGGTAGGTTGGCTACAGAATGCCCATGTTTTCCGCAGTAAAGTATGGAACCATAGATATATTTCTTACCTTTTATACAAAGGATTCTCTCGAGTCAGTTTCGGTGCTGGTTCAAATGGGGTGACGCCGTTCTTATTATCCAAATATGCGAACAGGACTGACTTGAGGTTATGAAGAAAAATGAGAGCTGCCGCCTCTTTCAGTGACTATTCGCAGTATCAATGCCAAGAGGAACTTGCAGTCATTCGCACTCGCAGGCAGCAGCAGTCTCCACCTCTTTGGGCGTGCTGTGATGTTGTGGTCAAGTGTTTGTGTCAAGTTCTGCCGCACCATCGCCGCACACTGATAATGCAGCCATTGATAAGCATATATGGCCACCTACAGGATAACATTGGCGCCGCGGCACCATCCAGCAGATAGTTACAGTAGGCCTATATTTTAATTATTGTGTGTGGACATGGCACCGTAAAGTGGTTTACCACTTGCAATATGGGCTGGACAATCTGAATGATTAAAATGTATAAGCAAAATACCAATAATGGGCTAATGCTCTCCCCAGCATATCCTGGCTATCAGCCTAAACAGCGCCCTCGCGCTTGGAATGTTTTGGCGTCATCAGGTGGCAAAAAATGACATTGCACCATCCAGCAAATTATGATGTGGATTAATTATTCTTGTAACATGTATGTATATTACATTAAATACATTTAGGCCTATTAAAAATAATTTAACAAAAACAAAAAATGGACCTCTGCCCAATTTCTTTCAGGCTGTATGACCATGGCATTTCGGCAAAGCTACAATAGTATTGAGGACGGGGTAGGTCCATGCTACATTCACCTTAGAAGAGATCAGATTTTTTCCAGAATAGTCTAGGCAGGATTTCTAAAAAGGTGCTTATTTAAGGTCCTGAAGGCAAATCATGTTAATTTTCGGCATACAACTGATTAAGGGGTACAGAATGAGTAGAATGAGTTTGCAACATCTAGCCCACCTTCTGGCTATGGTTTGTCATTCTTGCATTTAAAGGCACACTATTTCTGCTTTTCAGTTTTTTTGGGGGACCAGTAGGCCTAGTCTAGTGCAGTGGTTTTCAAAGTAGGGGCCGGGGACCACTGGGGGGGGGTGCGCGAAAGGATGAGGTGGTAAAGTTTGGGAACCCCTGGACTAGTGCACTGTATAATACATTACGCTGGGGACCAGGGGCGCAACTACAGTATATGCGCCGTATGCGTTGCAGGGGGGCGCCAGAGAGAGGGGGGCACCAAAGAGGAGGGCGCCAAATAATTATTAAGTGCTTTTTTTTGGGGGGGGGGCGGGCACCAAAATCGTTCTTGCATACCCCCCCAGAAATGAGTAGTTGCGCCCCTGCCGGGGACCCTATTTTGATTCCACTTTGAGGTCATTTACCGATACTTATACATCTCTCTCTGGCAACCATATTTCCTGTCTGTTCTCCAATGGGACTCACTAGTTCGACGCCCTTTCGGTACTTACCGCTTACGTCATACGACCCTAAACCTAACCCTAACCCTAACCTTAACCCTAAACCTAACCCTAAACCTAACCCTAACCTTAACCCTAACCCTAACCCTAACCTTAACCCTAAACCTAACCCTAACCTTAAATCGCTTGTTTGAAATGTTTGATTACCATGTGAAGTACCGAGAGGGCGTCAAACTAGTGGGTCCCGTTCTCCAATGTCCTGTCAAATAATGAAGGCACCAAATCCCTAATATAGTGAAGTGAAAGTGAAAGCCCAACTGAGAAACTCCAACTCCCATTGTTATTGTGTCATAGCACTCCACAGCACACGAGTGAACACTGCACACTAAACACAATGAAATTGCATTTATGGCCCTTACCTCTGCAAGGGGGCAGTGTTGTGGGACGGTACCATGCTCAGGGTACCTCAGTCATGGAGGAGAATGGGGTTAATTAGGTTAACTAGCCTACTCCCCCCACCAACCTGGCGGGTCGGGAGTCGAACCGCAATCTTTGGCTACAAGTTTACAGTATATATCCTAGTGTCACATGCAAAACATTTAGCAAACTAATCAACAATTAGCCAAACCACAAAGGCCTATGCTAAGACCTATGCCAAAGGGATACATTAAAGGAGTATGCCATTATTTTGGGGCTTAATACAGTTAAAATCGTTGGCTGGGGTTTATAAAGGTGGTAAAGTGTCTTATTTTTCATGTGAAGCGTTGTCTTGCTTTAAGAGCAAGTTGGAGCATGTCGCTAAGCTCGTGAAAGTCAATGCATCCATGTAGCATTGCTACATGCTACACGGATCCATTGACTTTCACTAGCTTAGCGACATGCTCCCTCTTTTAACTTGTCTTAAAACAAGACAACGGCTTACATGAAAAATAAGACACTTTACCACCTATATAAACCCTGGCCAACGATTTTAACTGTATTAAGCCCCAAAATACTGGCATATGTATGTATCTTGTATTTCATAAGAAATTAACTTTCCTTTTGCTTGTTTGTCCTTATTATCCAGACCAATAAAAGCAAACAGAAGCGTAAAAACTTAGTTGCGGTCATATTTGGACCAAGAATAGGCTGGCTATTTATTATTGCATGAGGCTGGAATACGTTGTGTGCGGAATGGTTTTTGGGGCTTTTGGGTGAGTAGTGGACACCACTTTTCTGTCATGTAAGAATTTAAAGGATAACTCCAGCCAACTTCAACATGCACACTACCATGGACTTGTCAGTGCCTGAGAATGTTTTTTTTTTTTTATTTTCTTCAGCCTTTTCCGAGAGCCTGGTCATTGTAGTGGGGGCAGGTGTTTGTTTACACAAAAAAAAACCCATCTTGATTTATTCCCAAAAACATCCAAAAGATTATGCAACATCAGCAGACAACAAACAACGATAGCTTTTGGGAAAATATTTGGAGTAGGCCTATGTTAAGAATTTTTAAAAATGAAACCAAAATCTGCCCCCATTAGAATAGCTCAGATCTCGGAAAGGGCTGAGCCGAAAAATGCAGCATCAACGAGTACTAACAAGTCAAGGGTTGTTTGAGCATTACAACTGCATGTTGAAATTGGTGTTATCCTTTAAAGTCCAGACGTGTTTACTGTAACTAAATTCAGAAAATATGTTGATACTTTGTAGATTTTGCATTGACATAAATTCTAAAAGTTCATTCAAATTGTTGAAAGGACGCAAAAGACACTCGGCAGACAAACTACAGCTCACTCTCTAGAATGTTCAAGTGCCATTCAGGAACCTTCTCATTCTAGAATCTACTGGGCTCTTCCATGCCCACAGCTGTCCCAGCCCCCCACCCCACCCCTTACACTGCCCCCTCACAGTCAAGGGACACAGACATTTGCTGGCGATCTCTCAGCTGTCAAACCTTTTCCTTAAATAGAAGACCAGTGGTGGCCCATTTAACTCAAAGGGGGGGCTGTGTTGGATGTAATTCACACATATTTCTCCTCCAAACAGCCAATAGAAACTTTATCACATAGAAATAGAGTATGAACACTTATAGGGCAAAAATAGCTAGACATAGTTCATGAACGGTCATGAATTTTCTTTGTTTTGTTTGGTTGATGCCAATGTGGACCCCCTACCTTGGTAAGAGTGAACACACCCCCTTGCCTCTGCTATGCGCCTATCTCTGTGATATATATAAGTCCCACATGGTGGTCAACCACGTTGAGACAAAAGCTAATCATTTGTGGTGAGAACTCAAACAAGCTGTAGGAGAAAATTGAACTGACACACATCTTTTGCGGTATGTTGACATCTTGTGTGTGTTTTTTTATTGTCTTGATTCTCGCCATGACCCCTGTCACCTCTATGTCTGGCACAGTATTTTGGGGGGCATTGTGAAATCTCAAGGGCTGACTGTCTGTTCTGGTTGCTATCAGCTGTAGGCTTTCAGTAGTGAGCAAATGTTGCCCAAATAAGGGTTGGAGGAGGGCTTTTAAACTTTCAGATAACATGTGTTGGGCCATTTGCAAAAAGTTGTCTTTGAGACTTGTAGGGTGGAAGGGTAAGAATTGAACATTTTCATTCTTTTTTCTATTTCCTACAGAATTGATGAAGTTCAATGTACAGTATACATGTAATTTGTAAGAGTATCCTTCTGTATAAATGTTAAAATTCATAAATGAAAGTAATGACTTCCATGGCTTGTTGATTTTACCAAATGGTTTCAACCGAAATGTGTGAAATGCTTTCTCTGCATTGTCAGAAGCGTTGCATAATTTCGCAGGAAGGATTGCAGGTATATTTAGCAACACTACAGTTTACAGAAGTTCATCAAGGCACCAAATGTGTGATTTTAAATTGCATGTTTTTAAATGACGGATTTGAACAGACAGAAATCAGTGTGCCATTATGAGTAGTCTACCTGCCGTTGAAGAGCTTTCAACCATGTGGCTTTCCCCCGATAGTAGAAGTAGAGTCAGGAATTCAAATAATCAGGAAACAAGAAAAAAAATCCTTTTGAAATTGTATTTGCTTAGGACATGTGTTTGGTGGGTGAAAATATAACAGTGAAGTGTCTGATATGTACCCTAATATTATTGTTCGTCAATGTTTTTAATTGTAGATGGCAGACGCAGTCCAGTTAAAGGAAGAGGGGAATAAGTATTTCCAGGGAGGGGAAATCGACAAGGCCATTGATAGCTACACACAATCGCTAAAAGTATGCAAAGACAAAAAAGTGGCAGCCATTGTCTACAGAAATCGCTGTGCCTGCTTCCTTAAAAAGGTAAAATCTATCAATTATCCTAAACACGCACACACACACACACACACACACACACACACACACACACACACACACACACACACACACACACACACACACACACACTTGAATGCTTTTTCACTTACCATACCATGCATTCCTACTGTATGTTTTTTTTGTTTATTTTCAGGAAAAATACAGCCAAGCAGCTGCAGATGCTTCAAAAGGTATGAATGCACACTTTTTTCGTGAAAAAAGCCTCCATATAAAACATTTCATAAGCAAATGGTGAACACTGAATCAACACTTCCATGTTCATCTTGGTACTTTTCATTACAGCCATTGATGTAGATGCCAAAGATATCAAAGCCCTGTACAGACGCTGCCAGGCTCTTGAGAAGTTGGGCAAGCTAGACATGGCCTTCAAAGACGTCCAGAGATGCGCCACAATTGAGCCCAAGAACAAAACCTTCATCGAAACCCTGAGACGGCTTGGTGCCGAAATCCAACAGAAGGTAAATCTTTTAAACACAAAAAAAGAAAGAAAGAAAGAAAGAAAGAAAGAAAGAAAGAAAGAAAGATATGTTACCGGCTGTAATTCTTGCTGTATGTAATAGCCTACGTATAGAGGGAAATTACAATTACAACCTTCTCCATAAAGACAAAAAGAAAGAAAGAAAGAAAGAAAGAAAGAAAGAAAGAAAGAAAGAAAGAAAGAAAGAAAGAAAGAAAGAAAGATATGTTGATGACCAGCTGTAATACTGGCTGTATATGTAATAATGTACTGAAGAAATTATACTGTTGCCTTGCCCCCCCTCACAGCTGAAAACATCCTTCTCCACGGACTCAAGAGTACAGAACATGTTTGACATCCTGCTTTCTGATGAACCAGAGAAAGACAAATGTGAAAAGGTTAGTGTGTTTATCAGCAGCCACACAATTAAGAAAGAAACCAGAAAAAAAACATTTACATACTCTTCTCAACTGTACAAATGTCTGTATAAAATGTGCTCCGTGTATTTTTTAGGCTGCAAACAACTTGATTGTCCTGGCACGAGAGGACGCTGGTGCTGAGAGAATCTTCCAGAACAACGGAGTGGCCCTCTTACAACAGCTGATTGAGACCGGGAAGCCCGAGATGATTCTTGCAGCCATCCGAACCCTGTCAGGAATGTGTACTGGCCACAAAGCCAGGGTAAGGATCTGAACTAGATAGAAAGCACAGGGGAAACTAATGTACTAAAGTGCCTCACAATCACTGCTACTGTATGTACAGTGAGGACGTATGAAAGTATGTAGACCCACATAATAATAGAAGAGAGCACAGCTCCTTAGCTCCTTGCTGTTTTCTGATTTTATTATTGATTTTCTTCTCCCATTTGTTGACAGGCCATGGCTATCACCCACCTTGTTGGCATTGAGAAACTGTGCAGGATAATGGCGGTGGATAACGAGGAGATTGCCTTGGCAACGGCCAACCTCTTCCAGTGTGTTTATGACTCCCTGGCAGGAGAGGACAGGAGGGAGTATGGCAAAGAGGAGGCCATTGTTCTTGGTAAGTCAAGTCAAGTCAAGTCAAGTCAAGTCAAGTCAAGTCAAGTCAAGTCAAGTCAAGATAGCATCATTATTTTACAGTTAATACGACAGTGGTTGACTCAAAGTGCATTGCAGATCATTATGAAGTAATACTAATGGTAATAATAATAATAATAATCAAAGCAAAACAAGTTAATAGTAAAGACAATCATGTCACTGGTAAGGTGAGACATGGAACACAAATTGGTATACATTGTGAGTTTATCCTCACATTTCAGCACTGTTGTGTATGTTCAAATATCACTGTTTGAGGAGAAAAAGATGAATTCCTCTCATTTCAGATGCAAGCAAAGACCTGAAGACCATCCTTTTGGCTTTTTTGGAGATGGTGTCCAGCAAGACGGTGTCAGGGCATGGCAGAGACCAAGCTCTCAATCTCCTGTGTAAGAATGTTCCACGTCAAAACAAAAAAGAACAGGACCATTCCAGAGCTCTTTTCACCATTGACCATGGTAAGCAATGGAAGGGCCTCACACTGTAATTCTAATTATGCCCTTTGAGGTGTAACCCGTTAAGACATGCCGTTATACATTGTCTGTTACCAGAATGGCTATGATCAAGTCATAGTGCATTACTAAAGGCACTGTGTCAGGTCATAGTAGTGTAGCACCATCTTTTCACTGACTATCACAGCGTGCCACAGAAGGTACGACGTGCATTATGGGGTTAAAGATTGTTGTGTAAATTGTAGAACAAAGGAAATACTGTACGTAGCCTACTCTGTGCTTCTAAAGCAAAAATCCTGTGCAACCAGTCCAGTCCAGTGCAGACTAAATCATAAATAATGATATTCATGTTGTGTAAATGTTTGCCTTGTGCTTTTCAGGCCTTCGTAAGATCCTGAAGGTGTGTGGACAGATCCCTGAGCTGCCAGATCAGCTGCCGTTGACAGAGAACACCCAGCTGATTGCCAGCATCCTCCTCAACAAGCTGTACGATGACCTGCGCTGCGACCCAGAGAGAGACAACTTCAGGGACATCTGTGATGAATACATTTCGTGAGTTCCCCCTTCATTCATAATAGAAAAGTGAAATGTATTCAGAATTCTGATTAAACGGCTAATTACATGCAGGCCTTACCTCAGTAATGAGCTGTTGTAATGTAATTTTTAAACAAGGTTTATTAAGAATCACATTTAGCACTCTTCTCGTTGGTCCTTCTTTCTGAGTTGAATAACTCTCTGAGACTACACAATGATGTAATCAGAAAAAAACTGTAACAAATAATGTGAATGAGCAGTACTTACTTTTAAATCTGCTATGGGTTCATTGCCTAAGGCAGTGGTCTCCAAATGGCGGCCCGTGGGCCAGATCCGGCCCAGGCATGGCAAACATTTGGCCCGCCATGAGGTTGGAACAAATGAAAACATATACAGTGTATGTGTGCGCTACCTGTGGCCATATGGGTGGATGATTTGTTTGGCCCTCTGCCTTCGGTTAGCCCTTGGGGGAGACCACTAATCTAAGGTTAGAAGCCCTGTTCTTCTGCTCATTGTTGTTCATAATCTTATTTGTCAATATATATAAATTAGGGCTGTAATGATACACTCAAGTCACGATTCGGTTTGTATCACGATTCATGACCTATGGTTCGATTCACCCCACGATTTCACATTGGCCAACATTATAAACTTTATGATTAAAAACTATGATAGTTTATAGGTAGAATAGGTTACAAGAGGCTACTAATAATTTTAAAACGTTTCTATATAATAATGATGATGCTTGAAAGCACTATCACTTCATATCATGTGGTTGTTTTCTGGGATGATGTGTATGAAAACGTTAAAAGAGCGTATCACGATACTGCCTCCTTGTATCGCGATACAGTATCGTGACTTTGTGTATCACGATTTCTCGGTTCGATTCAATATCATTACAGCCCTAATGTATATATATATATATATATATTTTTTTTTTTTAACCACAGGAGCAAGTTTGACCCCAATGACATGGACAAGAACATCCACGCCATCAACACCTTGTCGGGCATCCTGCAGGGTCCGTTCGAGGTGGGCGACAAGCTGGTGGGCCGGCAGGGCGTGATGGAGATGATGGTGGCGCTGTGCGGCTCGGAGCGCGAGGTGGACCAGATGGTGGCCGTGGAGGCCCTCATCCACTCCTCCACCAAGATGAGCCGCGCCTCCTTCTTCACCACCAACGGCGTCTCACTGCTCAAGGAGATCTACAAGAAGACCAAGAACGAGAAGATCAAGATCCGCGCTCTCGTGGTGCGTACATACGCACTGTAGTGTATCATCTCAATTCACTTGGAGATGAGACAACTGGGTACATTATGATGAATGAAAAAACAAAACATAATTGTCGTAATCTATCTTTTGCATGGAGTATAGTGAAAGACAACATACCAGCTGTTAAAATAGAGAAAATATTGTTTTGGCCGTATATTAATGAACATTTTACATTAACATATTATATTTTCCTGACTATATCTAAAGAAATCCCTTATTCACTGTCATCTGACCACTTGGCAATGGCTAATGCACTGTACTTGTGTATCTTATCACCCCATAGGGTCTGTGTAAGATTGGCTCTGCTGGTGGTGATGACTATGGCCTGAGACAGTTTGCCGAGGGCTCTACAGAGAAGTTGGCCAAACAGTGCAGAAAGTGAGTATTTCTGGTGAAATGGTATTGAGTTATGTTAAAAAAAACTCACATAGATTAAGTGCTAGCAGATATAAACTAATCACTTTGTCACTGATTTCCAGATGGCTGTGTAATCCGAATATTGATGCTCGTACGAGGAAGTGGGCCGTGGAGGGTTTGGCCTACCTCACCAATGACGCGGATGTAAAAGATGACTTTGTTGAGGACGAGCCTGCCATGAAAGCTATGTTTGACCTTGCCAAGGTATTCCTTATATCATACTATGCAAAGAAGATAATAAAGCAGATAATTGTCAATACATCAGTTACCATATCAATTCTGCATGGTGCATGCGTACTGTACATAAAATCAATTTTTCTTCATTCTGTCCTTTTTGACAGTCTCCAGACAAGACTATTCTCTACGCCGTGGCCTGCACCCTGGTCAACTGCACCAACAGCTACGACAAGAAGGACATCCTTCCTGAGCTGGTGCAGCTGGCCAAGTTCTCCAAGCAGCACGTGCCAGAGCAGCATCCCAAGGTAACTCACAACACACCACTTAAAGGACAAGTGCACTATTTTGAACACCTCACAACACAGGAGAAGTGCACTATTTTGAACATTTTTTTTTGCAATGTTTTAGAGTTTCCCTCACGTTTTTTTTTTTTTTTTTTGCAATGTTTGCTGCATTCTCTGTTTGGCTAATTTGGCTGAATTGGCTTTACAATGGCCGTCTACATGTCCAAATAGAAATCATGGTTTTATCCAAAAATGGAATGTCAGTGAATACCCCTGAAAACTTAATGAGTTGCATATTCTTGAAAACAAATATTATGGGTGGTTTTAAGAACAGATTTGGACATGCCCAGAGACGGCCATTCTGAAGCTGGTTGAGACAAAAATCCAAATTAGCCACATATAATAGACAGCAGAAAAAAAGTAAAAATAAAAAATAACTAGAGTATCATTTATTGATCCCAGGGGGAATCATTCACTTTGATTTACTGTACATTGACAATTGTTGAAAGATGTCTGCATGCTTTACTTCGGCCACTGATAGATTTGTATGTTTTTTTTAATCTCTCAGGATAAAAAGGACTTCATTCAGCTCCGAGTGAAGAGGATGTTGAAAGCTGGTGTGACGTCTGCTCTTGCTGTCATGGTGAAAGCAGACAGCACCATCCTCACTGACCAGACCAAAGAAATGCTGTCAAGGTGAAGAGCACTTGCTTCTTTGATCTTATGTTCCCTATCCATGCGTACTATGCTGATCCATGCTGGCCATGATCATGTCCTCATTTGTTAGTTGCTTTGGTTATAAAGCGCCTGCCAAATGCAATGTAATGTAATGTAATACTAAATCCATTAACAAAATCATTGGAAGATGTTAAGAGAAATTTGCTCCTTTTGCAGGGTCTTCTTGGCTTTGGCAGATGATCCAAAAGACCGTGGTGCCATTGTTGCTCAGGGGGGTGGAAAGGTAAATCCTAATTTCGGACATATAAGCATCCATTCCAGAAAACAAGCATGGCATTATCAATTTCAATTTCAATAATGATAACAATGGGCATGCTATTATCATTTTATGTTATTATGTATTGTTGTGTTATAATGACATTATTCTGTGTTATTATATGGTTGTGACGTCATCTGTCGAATGCTCCATTCATTTCAACGGGGCTCCCCAACGTTCGGACGTCTGTTATTTTTCGATAACGGACGGGTTGGTCTATAACAGACCGCTGTCAATGGCAACAAGACTTTTCACTGCTAAAGCGACTTTTCAACAAGACTCTAATCAGCTGCTGTGATAGACAGCACCCGTTGTCCTGGCTACCGCTGTCAATGGCAACAAGACGTTCACTGCTAAAGCCACTGGCTTGTATACAAGTCAGTGGCTAAAGCGAATGTTTCATATCACTCCGCAGGGGGTCCGGTCTTTTGTCACTCTAATCAGCTGCTGTGATAGACAACACCTGTCCTGGCTAGCCTACCTAGCTGTTGCCTAGCGGTGTTCCACAACGGCACTGTTTTGTTTTGCGCAGCAACAATCTTAACATTAAATAGGTCTAAAGAAATGTCCCCGCATGTGTGAATCATTTAAGTAGGCCTATATCCATATAATAAGCGGGTTAACTTTCGGCGAGTCGGTCGCTTTGTGGAATAGCAGCACTTCAGAGAGAACAAGACCCCTCCGCTCCGCGTCGGGGTCTAAAGATTCTCTCTGTCGTGCTGCTATTCCACGGTAGCGACCTTCTCGCCGAACGTTAACCCTTACTTAATGTTTAATTTTAATTATATTCTTAAAGGCACTCATTCCTTTGGCACTGGAGGGAACAAAATTAGGAAAAGTCAAGGCCTGTCACGCCTTGGCAAAGATTGCTGCCATTTCCAACCCAGAGATTGCCTTCCCTGGAGAGAGGGTAAGGACCACACCACCCTTTAACAAAATACAGAAGAATCCTCCAAATCTTAGCTAATCCGGGTGGCTGGCTGAAGTTCATTTTGTGTTTGTAATGTTCCAGGTGTATGAGGTTGTGAGGCCTCTGGTCAGCTTGTTGAATACAGAGAGGGATGGAATGGAGAACTTTGAAGCTCTGATGAGTCTGACCAACCTGTCTGGCTTCAGTGAGAAACTAAGGTGGGTATTTAGCCTGGTGAACAAGCGCCGCCCGCTGGACGGCAAAATGTTTGTCTACATCCACATTTAGTCTGGTTTATCAGGCTAGTGGGTATTAGAAGTAGAGGATGACATTTTTCAGGAATTCCCGTGGGAATCAAAATGTTAAAGATGAACGTGAGCGGGCAGGAGCAGGAATGAAGATGAATGGGAGCGGGCAGGAGCAGGAATAAAAATGACCGGGAGCGCGAATGACGCTTATTTTCCTTTAAAAAACAAACAAAAGAAGCCTCGTGTTTTTTTTTTGACGAAACAGGAGTGGGGTTGATTTTGAGTGGGTGGGCAGGATTGGAAGACATTCTTTTCAGGAGTGGACGGGATGGGATTTGTTTCTTTTACTCCAGTCTGGGATGGGACGGGATGGGATTTTTTTTCTAGGACCGGGATGGGACAGGAGTGAAAAATCCACTCCTGTGCCATGCTCTAATTAGAAGGTCCAGGAGCTGACACA
Organism: Engraulis encrasicolus; assembly: GCF_034702125.1. Classification (NCBI taxonomy): domain Eukaryota; kingdom Metazoa; phylum Chordata; class Actinopteri; order Clupeiformes; family Engraulidae; genus Engraulis; species Engraulis encrasicolus. The sequence goes on along the minus strand of NC_085859.1, from coordinate 22,338,413 downwards.
GATCCACTAAGACAATTCAAAAGGGGTTCAATGAACCACTCCATGGCCTCTCTTTGGGTTTCAGTAAACGCACACCGTTTGAGGTGCGTACGGCAGACAATAGACTCAACTTGAAAAAGAATGGTCGTCGCACACTCAGAACTTCATGCAGTTACATTTAATAAGACCAACGTTTTGGCTTACGCCACCAGGACCCTGATGAAGGCGTAATCCGAAACGTTGGTCTTATTAAATGTAACTGCATGAAGTTCTGAGTGTGTGACGACCACTCCATGGCCTCACCATGGCATGTGCACCATTCTGCCAGCTGAAGGTGGTAGTATTTATTGAAAAAATGTTACTACCATAGCACTTCACCACTACGACATTACACAAAATCTTTAGACATACATCAAAACGGGGCTGTTGTAATAAGTGTGTCATAACTAGAATGGCAATGACCAAGTCACAATGTATATCTAAACATGTTGCATGACGAGTAAGTCTTCAGTGATAGAAAGTTAATGACATTGTGCCCTGTTCACATTACCTTTCCCAGGACGAAGATTGTGAAGGAGAACGCTCTGCCAGACATTGAGTCCTACATGTTTGAAGAGCACGACCAGATCAGACAAGCAGCAACTGAGTGCATGTGCAACCTGGTCAGCTGCAAAGAGGTAAATACATATCTTAATCTCACAGCAGGTCCTGTGTATTGTAGTGGTCACTTGTAGACTCTCTACCCAAAGGGGTTTAAAAGGGATTTGCACTGTCAGCGTACAACTTGTTACTAGCGTTTAACAAAGCTTCCATGATGACTCAATGATAGTATATGTAGCACACTTCAGGAAAGTGTATCTTTCAATACAATTACATGATATATTATTTAGATATATACAAGGTTTAATATAGATTTAATTAAGAACTAGATTCATTCATGAATGAATTCATTCATTCATTCATTCAGTAGTACAATGTAATATTTATACGGTTGAGTGGTTATTCAAAATATTAGAGTTACATCATTGAGTTTGCATGGGAGACTCGTCCGGTGAGTAAACTGTGTTTTGCTGTGTGGCCCCAGGTGCAGAAGAGCAGATAGATGCAGGATTCCTGGATGCAAGATGCAGGATGACAATAAGATGTTGTGTTGTGTTTTTGCTGTGTGTCCTGATAAAAAGAAAAGAAAAAAGTCTGCTTCAACCAGGATTCTTCTGTTCGTCTGAAGAGGGATTTTCACCTGAAACGTCACGGAAAGATAAAAATAAGTGTTTAGCAGAAAAATCCTAGTTGGGCTTTTTTTTCTAGTCTTTTTATGTGGTTATTTGGTCGCCCTGTTCCCAGGTCAGATGTTCGGATGTGTGGGCTTTAACCTACTCCTTTCCTGTGTGTCACAGGTCCAGGACAGGAACATGGCAGACAGCAATGACTATAAGGAGTGCATCCCAATATGTGACCTTGCCTCCTCCACTTGTGCTTGTCTCCTCGTCCCGCCTCCTGGCCCCTCCTCCGTGGAGAAAACGATAACGTTTCCCAGCTGTCAGCCTCGCCACAACAACTTTTGAGGGACTGTTTTTCATTCACCATCCCAATTGCAAATGAGAAAAAGACTTTACAATTGAGCTTTTGCAAGATATTGAAATATAATGCTGTTGTCAGTGATGTCATCATGACGAGAAGCAAGTGGAGGAGGCAAGTAGAGGAGGCAAGGTCGCATATTGGAACGCACTCAAGATGTTGTATATTTTTGCTGTGTGTCATAACAGGTCCAGGATGACGATGACTATAAGATGTTGTATATGTTTTGCTGTGTGTCATAACAGGTCCAGGATGACGATGACAATAAGATGTTGTGTTTTTTTGCTGTTGTGTCGTCACAAGTTAAATAAACAGGCCGAAACGTTGTCACATTAAAAACTGTTTATTTAACTTGTGAGTGTGCGGCACCTCTCTCCTTCTACAATTGTATTTTCTGGTTGCCAGCACCTCTGTTTCTGGTGTGCATTTTGCACCTCCACTCATCATATTTTGCTGTTGTGTCGTCACAGGTCCAGGACAGGTACTTGGCGGACGGCAACGACAGGCTGAAGTTGCTGGTGCTGCTGTGCTCCGAGGACGATGACAAGCTGCAGAGGGCGGCCGCCGGAGCACTGGCCATGCTCACCGCCAAGCACGCCAAGCTCTGCACCAAGATCTCACTTGTGGTATGTAGCCTTTTTTTCCCTTGTGAAATACATATGTGCATTATTATGCAGAAGATGGCAGAAGCTAGAGAGTTGGTCTTTGGATCAGAGGGTTGCAGGTTTGAATCCCACCCTTATCCGTAGAAAAATGGGCTTTCCCTACATATTCGACCATGGCTGAAGTGACTTTGAGCAAGGCATCTATGATCCTTACATTGCTCACCTGTAAGAACTGATGAGGCCAGTAATAATGGCAATTAACCTTAGATAAAATTGTCAACTTAGTGTAATAATGTAATGCAGAATGTTATTGTTATTGTAATGTTATTACACTGCTCAGCTAGACCAAGACAATGCCTGACCTTGCTATCCGTAAGCTCCAGTCAATAACATTTCCCTTAAAGTAACATGAGGGTTTATTAGGCGCAGGCTAAGAGCATTGCCTCAAGGTGAGGAACTGAATCCCTCGCCCTCCATCTCTGTCCTACAGACAACACAGTACTTGGAGATCCTGCAGAGGTTGTGTCTCCACGACAATATCGAGGTTCAGCACAGAGGCCTGGTGATTGTCTACAACATGCTAGGCGCAGACGACGAGTTGGCCAAGAAGCTTATCGAGAGCGAGCTGCTGGAGATTCTGACCATAGTGGGGAAACAGGAGGACCACCCCAAGAGGCAGCCTGTGCTCGATGTTGCCCGCGCGTGCCTCTCCAAGGCCATGGATCTTGGACTTATTAAGCCTTTCAGTTGTGGCAAAGAGTAGGCTTGACAACCTGGCTGTATTATTTTTGTTTTTTGTTTTTGTTTTGGAAGACCGAAGGACTGGGATAGCTGTGATAGGACTGGGATAGTTTTATTCCAAGTCTTTTTTATTATTATATTTCACTTTGTAACTGTGTTATTTATTTTTGAAGTAAAAAAGACTGTCAAATTTGGTTGATGTATTTCTATTTTTATGATTATTTCCCCATGTATTTTACACCTTCTGATGAAACAGACTTTGGTATAATTTGCGTATGTATTGTTTCTTTTGCATACACCATGATGGATAGCCTATGCTAAATAAATGTGGAGAAAAATATTGTTTAAGATTCTGATTGTCTGCAATCAAAAAGTTTCAGACTGTCATTTTGTATTTATTCCACAAGAGGGCAGCACAGAACCAGCTGTAAGACTCACTTGTGGACAACGCAAAACCCGGCGCTTTATGATATCAGTTCGATTCTGGTACAATGTGGGTGGTCCAAATTTAAAAGGGAGGTGTATAATTTATAGCAACATGAACAAAATCAGTCAACCCTGGCTTTCTTATGAGGACTTAGCAACACCAGACAACTGTTTACTTACCACGGATAGAGGGGCAAGGACGCAGTTTCACTCAGTGTGCGCATGCGTCTAAATTTTATTCTCAGCACCTCTCCCTCCCCTGTAATATTCTCCCGGCTTTCAACAAGGCGGAACAGATGAGAGAAATTCAAATATAAACAGTCTTGTACATACGGATATATGCATATTTTCCATCTTTAAACTATGGCGGCCACTTTCGGCAGAATTACCGTCGGCATTTACGTGGAAATTAAAAGGAGTGATGGTAAGTTTAACTCTAACAAGTCATTTTACGACTTGGCTTTGCTAGCTTGGCGATTTGCTAATATGCGCTAGCTTGCTATCAGACGTTAGCCAAGTGGTCAGATGTTGCCCTGCCTTTCGTCGAGTTCTGTTCTGCTAACTTGTTAGCTACTTATCCTATTGGACTTAGCTTGCTGCCCATTATCTTTGTTGTAGTAACAGTCTGGTTATTGACTACAGTTGCCGTCGCCTCCTAAACACAACCCCATTTTAGAGGATCACAGAGGCATCCTAGCCCTTTGCAGCATCGTTGTTCGTTCTATCCGTTTTCAATTATTTGACTGATCTATTTAGGGGAAATGTTTTGTGCAGCTTGATTAGTTAGCGAGTTTAGCTTTGTTTAAATACTAGCTAACCCTTTAGTAATCGTGTTAGGTAACATAATGACTGTGTACCTACAAATAAGTACAATACGATATCCGATTAAATGGCGTTGCAGTGGTTTGCAAGCAAGCATAGCCAGACGTTCTTCTTTGATTGGGGATTAGAACTGCATCCATAACAGTTGGTCGAAATTACTAGGTCACGCATGCAAGTGGCATCCCTGCGGATGTGAATGGGTACAAAGTGTGTTGCAAGTTCTCATGCTTGGGTTACATTCTGGGTAGTTGTTCATATTAACCAAACAAACCTTGTATCTTTTCTCATTGAATAACTAGTTCTAGAGGATTTTTCCTTCTAGGGGATAGGTTCTGTCAGTTGAAACTGAGACGGGTGGAAGAATCCTTTTGCTAAGGAAAGAACACAACAATTCAAAGTTTTGTTTCATCCACCACACATTGTACCCCCTATCCCATTGTCTGCCCGAATGGTGGCAAATAGATTTCAAACTCAGCTCGCTTTTATTGAAGTGAGAAGGCGAATGATCTGTACAGCTTAACTGGTGTCACTATGTCATATGGCAATAGCGTGTCATCCACAACTTGCAATAAGGAATGATAGTATGCCATGGCCTCAGTTTGAAACCCAAGGCGAAAAAGTTGGTAATGTATCCTGTGATCCTGCAGGATATGGCAGGCGAGACAGTACACCCCCTCTTCCCCCACGGCCACTGGGGAGGGGCTACCACTGTTTGTAGAGCTCGATGGAGTGTATATCTCTATGGTGACAGGTACTTCCATCCCAAGTAAACTAATCACACTTTAACTCTTCTGTTATGTATTGTCAGACAGTTAACTTAGCTGTATGATAAAGGCGTTGCCTGGTATTACAACCTGCTATTACGTCACAACATTGCTTAGGCTGTCTTGTAGGAAAGATGACTTGGTGTGTATAACTTGCTTGATGGACATGACATCTTTTGGACAAAGCTGAAGCTCTTGGAATAAGATGAAAAATGAAGAGTAATTTACGACTTGATCTGTCTTGATCAACTGCTTTGTTTCCATTACAGCATTCACGTTTATCAGACACTCTGACCTGGTTACATGGATGGCCCTGATAGAAAGGCCTCCTTTTGAGCCAATCTGACAGGTTTAGCAGGTCAGTTTGTCTGTAGCTGCCGTCAGCATTGAAAAACGCAGTGGCAATGCATTACAAATAAAAGACTTTGAAACAAGGAACACATGGTGGGGGTCCCTCCGAGTTTCAAAATAAATGAGCTTATGTGCGGAAATTGGAGAATCGTGAGAAAATCATCATCTCACATTGCCTACAAGCTTTGGCAAAGGTCTAAGGGGAGGTGTATAGACATTTCAGTCCTCTATTGACCCTACAAAACGTTGAAGCAATTAAAAAGATTAGTAGCATTTCAAAACAGTAAGATTTCCATTGAATGCTCTCTGTGAATTGCTGAAATGCACACCTAATAGGCTATAAAAGGCTTAGCAACTTGATTAGGCCTCAACACAACACATGGCTCCCACAGGCTTCAGCTGTCCAACCATAACAATCAAAGCGTGTTGGGTTTTTCTGTCATACCTATTTTCCACACTTTGTACCCTGTATTGTGGTCACATGCTTTTGATTTAGCTGGTGAGAAACACATCTGCTTCTCCTTTCTGACTTATAATACCAGGCCAACGCAGGAGTCATCTTCCCCTTAACATGCACAGCATTTCCGCTATATACTAGGGCTGTAACGATATTGTATTGAACTGAGAAATCGTGATACACTGAGTCACAATATTGTATCGCGATACAGGGAGGCAGAATTGTGATACGCCCTTTCAAGGTTTTGTTACACATCAGTCCCGAAAACAGCCACATGATATGAAGTGATAGTGCTTCCAAGCTTCAAATGAGATACGTTTCAGAAATCGTGGGGTATCGAACCATGGGTCAAAAACCGTGATACGAACCGAATCGTGACTTGAGTGTATCGTTACAGCCCTACTATTTACTCTTTCTTAAAAGGTAGAAGTGTCACTTATTTTAGTTGTTTATTTCCAGAATGTATGCCCATTCACATGTTGTCTTTTTTTTTCAAGAATATTTACCACCACCACCTTCAATTTCTAGGCATGATGACTTTGAATTTTACACCTTTGCATGAATAGGTGGATGGATCTTCCAGTAATTGCCATTTTGAATTACCAATAGGCAGTTTTGGCAACAAAACTGGCTGCACTTTGGTCGGATCAGTAAATATAAGTTTATCAACACGTAAATATTCAAGATCAAAGTTGTGAATGGGCAGCATACATTTTGAAACTACTAAACGACTAAAACTACCTTTATTTAGGTGGGAAAGGGTATAAGGAATGGATTATGATGCAGATGTGGATTTGGACCGAGAGCCCCACTGAGAGTTGCCGAAAAGATGCATCGGGCTCATGAATAATGGACATTGTTGTTTCCCATGATTATGTCTGGCAGGAATATGCGGCAGTGCAGAGGTCCTACATGAGGAGAGCAGGAATGTTTGGGAATCAAGTTAATTATCTGTACCTACTAGGCGAGAGTGCAGTGTGTACCTACTGCAGTGAGGAACCAATTCAGTGTTCTGGACGCCGCTGATGTGGATAGCTTAGTTGAGAGGGAGTGCCTCTTAATATGCGACCTTGCCTCCTCCACTTGCCTCCTCCACTTGCTTCTCGTCATGATGTGATGACATCACTCAAATTGTAGAGTCTTTTTCTCATTTGCAATTGGGATGGTGAATGAAAAACAGTCCCTCAAAAGTTGTTGTGGCTAGGCTGACTGCTGGGAAACTTTATCGTTTTCTCCACGGAGGAGGGGCCAGGAGGCGGGACGAGGAGACAAGCGCGAATATTAAGACGCACTCACTGTCAGACTACAACCAAGGCCCTACAAGACCACAAATCTCTGCACTATTAGTCCATTAAAGAAGACTAAAATCTTTCAGAATTAGTTTTTTGACTGCCACAGGTTGGTCGAGCCTTGCACCATAGGGCATAATGCTAGCTGGGCCATGCATTTGACCCAGCTCATTCCTCTAAGTTTAATTGCAATGCTGTGTCTAGTTTTTTTGGGAGGGACTGCCTTTATTTGACAGGACAGTGAGAATAATGACAGGAAGCGAGTGTGGAGAGAGAGAGATGGGGAAGAGTTGGTAAAGGCCCCAGGCCGGGCCGGCAATCGAACCCATGTAGGCCACACTGCAGCCGAGTGCCCTACCATTTTTGCCACGCTAGGGCTGCTGTGTCTAGTTTTTAATCTGTGGCGAGACATTGGGATGGGCTTTGCACAGTTACTACGCCTATGGTGTGAGCCCAGACTGTACATTTTGTGTTAGTCAGGCTTGCCATTCTACTGTCCAAAAGTCCTAGTAGACTAGTAGAGTAGATCAGAGTAACTTTATTGATCCCCAGGGGGAAATGACCTGAAATGTCCCATGCCCGTTTTCATATGCCTAGTGTGTGTGCACCACCTACAGCAGTGAGGAACGAATATATACAGTGTTATGAATGGTGTTGGGGTTAGCTCGGTTCAGATTGTGTCAGACTACAGTATTTCACAGCACGGCCCAGCAAGACAACAGATTGCAGCTGCGCTATGAGCCCTGACGCAACGTGTAGCAGCACTTAGGGGAAATCTCAGAGCCAGGGGCAGCAAGCTCAGTGCGTGGGAACCAAACATCAAATTGCATAAGCTTACACCATTCATGCAGGCAGGCAGCCCTTTCAAACTTTCATGAGCTTCCCTCTTCCGACTCATTTCTCTGTGTTTGTGTATATATTTATTTATTTATTTATTGCCATGCCTTTTGTCCGCCTCCTTCCCCTCCCTCAGGACGAATACACCAAGCCATGGTGACCTCCCTAAACGAGGAGAACGACAGTGTCACCGTGGAGTGGATCGAGAACGGCGACACCAAAGGGAAAGAGGTAGGTAACGTCAGCATGTCAGCGGAGTCGCGTCGCGTCGCTCGTCCTCGGGCATCCTGAATAATGCAGCAGGTTGGCTCAGCTCGACTCGACTTGCGTTGGGTTGGCTCACAGGCAGGCAAGCACGTGGCTCAGCTGTGTGCCACTCGAACTGCAGAGTGAGACACTAGTTATCCTAAGTGCCTGGCCTGGGCTTTACACATGGTGAAGGTGGTTTGAGCACTTGCTCAAATGGAGGGTGTGTGTGCATGTGTGCGTGTGTGTGTGTGTGTGTGTGTGTGTGTGCGTGCGTGTGCGCGTGCGTGCGTGTGCGTGCATGTGTGTGCGTGTGTGTGCGTGTGTGTGTATCATGCATGCCAGAACAAGTGTGCCCATGTTGGCCCGTTTTAAGATTTAAATATGCAGCAGACCTGCTTCTGCTGTGCTAGAGGAGCATACAGACTATGTTGGTTGAAAAAACAAAACATGAACTCACAGTTGTCCAATATAAAATGTGGTGTAGAGTGACAAAAAAAATGGAAAATATAACTTGAAAGCATAACTGCTGATTCTTTTTTTATGATGCTGAGACATAAAAATCTCCAGGGACCGAGTGCTGAAAAGTGAAGTGTGACATAGGCAGAGTTGGATATTCTTTCTCATCTTTTCCTATGCTTTTCTATGCCAAAGAAGATGTCTTATTTCAAATCTATTGAAGTACTTGTAAGTGGACCTGAATGTTAACTATCCTCCCCTTGCCCTCCAAGTATTTCAATTTAAGATTCAGGTGAGGAAATTAAAATTTCTTTGTTTGCACTGTCAGCAATTGGTTGAGCTGTGTTGTATCCTATGGAGCAAATTGTACATCCAAAGAAAAGTTGCTGCAGGAGAGAATAAAGCAATCTTGAATCTTGAACATAGTAATTTTCCTCACCAGCACTCACGATGAAGAAGGGTCTGAAACATTGAGGCCGAATACTTCAGCATAAATCTGAAGAGGTCTGTCCTTAACAACTTCATTTTGTTCTCCCTGGCTTCCAGATTGACCTGGAGAGCATCTTCTCCCTGAACCCCGACGTGGCCCCCGAGGAGGAGGTCATCCTGAGCCCTGTGACCCCTCCGCCCCCCACACCCAGTGCCACCAAGGTCAACAAGATACCAAAGGTACGTGGATGGTTCTTCTGGTCTCTCTGACAAATGTGCATTACATTACCCTTAGCTGACTGATGATTTCTCCAAAGTAGCTTAGGAAAATGATTGTGGAACAGGGTATTGGTTACAGTCCCCTGACCAGTGTGAGGTTAGGCCAGGTGCCTTGCTCAAGGGCACTTGCGCTATGGATGATATGGTATTAGAACGGACACTTTTCCTAATCTAAGGCAAACGATTAGGCCATGGCATGTAGCTGACACTTTTTTAGTTATAAGGTGTTAGTTGCTGGAGCATTGAGGTTAAGTTGCCTTTCTCATGGACGATGAGGGATTCAACCTAGCAACTTTCCAAACTCGAGATCAACTCCCCTAACCATTCAGCCACAGCAGTGCCACAAAGCGTATGATTAATCTTCTGTTCAGTCAGTCTGTTCAGTTTTGGGTGTCAAGGGATAGCCAGGCTGTACTTTGACAAGGTTTGTTGACCAAGAGTTTTGAAAGATTCGTTCTGCCGTCTTGATCAGGCCCAGATAGGATTAGCTCCTAGTTTCTCTGCTTTAAAAGCATCGGTTCTGGGTTCTAAATGACATCACTGATCAGGGTTTTTTTTTCTTCTTTGAGCGGTGGTAGGCATAATAGAATTAGGTAACCACACTTTGCTCGGCATGTATAGACCCTTTTGAGAAGTTTACGTAAGAAGTACTCGCACTAATGACTTTGACTTAAAAAGTTGTTTAGGCCAGACCCGTTCGTTTCAGCATCTCTTGGCTTATGTGTGTGTGTGTGTTTGTGTGTGTGTGTGCAACCTTTTTTCCGTCACTATCCCCAATTGTGGAAAAAGCCACCGGAGGCTACGAGACTAGGGTCATCTGTTTCGACCTTCAAGAAGCCAGTAAAGACCTTTTCTCTTTCATGAGAATAACCCTAACCCTGTTCTCATGCACTAAATCCTAATCTTACACACTTAACAACAGAAGAAGAAAAAACGCTTTTGTGCACTAACGCCCATGCATTGTAAGTTAACTGATTTTGTCGTTGTTTGTCAATCCTTTAATACAAAAGCAGGTTTTGTCCCTGTCCTATACAGTTACCACCTTGACAGCAAACACCTATCACCTTGACTAGGTCCTGTAAGAAAGATAAAGACTTTTTAATTACCTCAGCCAAGGAGGTTATGTTTTCGATCAAATTGTTTTTTCTGTTTGTCTGTCTGTTTATTTGTCGTCTGTCAGCAGGATAATTCAAAATGTTATGAATGGATTTTGATGAAACTTTGTGGAGTTGTTGGGAATGTTGGAAAAGGAACAAGTGATTGCATTTTGGTGGTGATTCAGATCACGATCCGGGTCCAGGAATTTTTCCAAAGATTATTCACCATTGCGGGATAGAGCGAATTTTGACATGCCAATTTCTTACTCCACAAAGTGAAAGACAGAAAGACTTGGAAAAAATAGTCAAATGTTCTGTCAAACAGCTTCCTTGGCGGAGGTCTGCACTCTCTGAGTGCATTTCTAGTTACGAATATAATTTCTAAAGTTGCTCTGTAATACATTGCATAAGCTACTTATTTTTGGGTTTCACGTCATATTTCATATGAAACTGCACATCATGACCTTTCCAGCGACGTTAGACACATGTCTCTGATACCAGCTAACCCCCAACCACCTTGACCAACAGATGTTCTGGGGAAAACAAAGCATTTTCTAAATGTACTCTAGGCTAATATGTGTATTAAGCTTATGCTATCTTATGCAGAATCGACGAACCATCGCACCTGTAAGAAATGAAGCACCGTCCAGAGACAACAGAGGTAAGGGTGACTCAGGTGCCTTTACTGTACATTCAAAAGTAGGCATGACCAATCCAGCAATGATGTGTATTTGATGGTAATAATGTGTATTCATCAATAATTGAATTTCAATTGGTGTTTGGCTTCTCCCAATAATCTGGCCACATTGTACTTTCACTCTGTCATTGTACCGGTACTTGGACATTTTTTGGCAACAAAGACGCACGTTCCTTCACTTTAAATAAATCTCAGATCTGGGTCAAAGACGTCTTTGTCATTCAGTGTTACGGACACCTTCCGCCGACTGTAACTGCAAAAAACATGATTTTTAAATGGTTTCAAGTGAATGGATGGCAGCCGAGGCTTTCATGAATTCCCTGTAACAATAAATAAATAAAAACAGTCATGTTATTTACAGTTACAGTCAGCAGAAGGCATCCGTTACACTGAATGACAATGCCATTTTGCACGTCTTTGACCCATCTGTTTTTCAAGGAATGACTGAAATGTCATCTCTGCGTATTACTAAGTGACTTGACATGTCTCTGTTGTGTGTGTGTGTTTGTGTGTGAAGTGGGCTCCACCCGAGCCAGAACCACCCAGCAGCAGCAGCAGCAGCAGCAACCGCAGTACCAGCAGCCTGAGCCTGCACCACCTCCCCCCGCCCCACAGCCAGCCCAGCCCACCCAGAACCAGACCGCCCAGCAGCTGGCCAACGGTGAGTCCCTACCCTTGGAATCACAGACATGCATGATTGCGGCAGTGTGAAGTCTGATGGTGGGTGTGTTGAGTGAGTGACTGACATGCCATTCTAGCGGATGATGCATGGCCATAGAGCCAGCGCTGCACAATCCGTCAAAAGTGTTGTGATGGAGGCGTGGCAACAAAACCAAGCTGAGCGGAACAGTCTGTCTGATGGACATGACATCACAGCGGATCACAGAGGACTGTACAGAGAGCATTGTGATCTGACAAAAGTTAAGCATTTTTCAAGTTCTTGATAAGCCAAGCCACGATTCAGTGTGGCAGCAAGCGACGTCAACCATTGTGAAGTGAATAAGAAAACAATGGACACAAGCTGCCGGATGCATGCATGTGTGTGACTGAGATGTGCCAGTAGCACGCTTGCTGCAGTTCCAATGGGACATTGGCACCAGCCCCTGGCTAAGTGCTGGTACAATATGAAAGCTTGTAGATGTCAGAGGCAAAATATGTCTACTAGGTGTAGTGACTTACTGTTGAGTGACTGATGAATTTGTCCTAGCCTGAGCAGGAATAGATAGCTGTAAAGTTTTCACTGGTAAATTTAAATCTGGAAGTGTCAGGACACATGGCATAGTTTTTTGGCTGGTGAATTTGACGGCTGGTAAAGGTTCACAGGGTTATATCAAAGAAAGTGGATCTAAGAAGAAGCGTCATTTTGTTTCTTTTCCGGTATCCACTTTATGTCGGGTGAACGCCCCCTTAGGGCGTTATTAGGAGACCTTTGGTTAGGAGACCTTCGGAGTCCTGAGGTTGAGAATCAATGAAGTCCCCTTAGTGCTGTAGATGGCGGTAGCGCACGTCTTGCGCAAACACCTCAAAAAGAGAAGAAGAAGTAGGGGACAACGCCCCCTTAGGAGACCCAACTTGAGCACACGCTTTTGCATTGAGTGGGTGTGTTTTGCGTTATCTTGGTTTGATTCAGTATTTTTGGTAATATCATCTACTCCAGAGGAATAGCTGCAGTCCACAGTAGAACTCCGTGCCGTGAGGAGGAAGGAGATTTCCTCCATGTTCTCAGCTCTTAATTACATAACAGCTCCTATGGTGGATTGGAGCTCTCTGCCTGTTGATTTCATTCTCACATCTTCTGTGATGTTGTTTTCTGCGGCGCTGGCCTGATGTTGACCTGGCCCTGGCTTTGTGATGGTCTTGGATCAGATTAGGCTGTCCACTGGCTCAGGTGTCTATTCATCTCAGTGCTACAGTAGGTTAAGTGCCTCCTCTAACATGGTGACCGCTTAAAGTGACATTGAGTAGTTCTTTTTTGTCTGGGACGTTAAAATATTGTTTCAATGGTTAATCAATTCGTAAATACGCAGGAAGGTGATAAGGCATTTGATTTCCCTCACTCCATAGGCAATAACCGCTCCAAAGTGGGAGTGGAGCGTCTTTCTGCCCGTCTCTGAGGGACCATTCTGTTGTTAACCTGCCATGATGCAACTAAAAACAAAACTGACTTGGCATTGCTCTAAAACACTTGTCTGTTGTGGGTTATTCTTGGTCTCTTGCAACTGTCTTTGGACAGGTGTAGTTTGCATAGTCAAACTGGCCGGCATCTAAAAATAATCCGCAAACTGTGCAGTAGTACTGACACCTTAGTCTTATCAGCTGAGGTAGAACTTGGAATTCAAACTTTGGGGGTCAATTAAGTTTGATTTGCCCGGCGTCCTCCGTGCTTGCCGTCCTCTCGCCCTCACTGCCTTTGCATATTTCATTAGTGTGGGTTTCAGGTTCTGTCAGGGCTCGCCTGCTGTCACAAGGCTTCACACACCACACACTGTTGGGAGACACAGGGGAGCTGTCGCTGTTTGCATCATCTGGGGACGGGGGAGAAGAATAAAGCCCTCTCTCTTTCAGTGGGAGAAAAAAGGGAGGGAAGAGATGAGAGAGAGAAAGAGAAGAGAGGGTTGAGTGGAGAGAACGTGGGACAATGAATAAAAAAAAGGATTGCTCTTGTGTCTCCATCGTTTTCCAGCTGCCTCTGTAATCTTCCAGCCCAGAGTTGCCAGATGGAAAATGCTGAATTATCGTACCGAAACCTCAAAATTATCGTTTTGGGGGGCTTTTTGGGAGGGAATTATCTTACAAGACCCAAATTGTTGTTTCAAGACATCTAAATTAAATGAGTGACACAACACTGAAATTATCGTACATGTTTTTTTTTTATCGTACAGAGGACAAAATGGACAAAATTATGGTACAAACGCGATAATTATCGCACATCTGGCAACACTGTTCCAGTTCCAAGCCCTCAGCTCTGCTCAGCTGTCTTGCCTGTCACAGGCCGCCACTGGCTGCTGCTGCTGGCCCCGGCACACACTGCAGACAGGGGAGGGGAAGGAAAGGGGAAACATAAAGGGGAGGGGGGGAATAAGTGGAGGAAGACAGCAGAGCGTACTACAGAGAGGGAGAGAAACAGAGGAAGGGAGGGTGATTGGGTTGTGTGTGTGTGTGTGTGTGTGTGTGTGTGTGTGTGTGTGTGTGTGTGTGTGTGTGTGTGTGTGTGAGAGAGAGAGGCAGAAAAAAAAAATAGGCCTTTTCACAGGGATTCACGGGGTTCCTTTGTCTGGTGCAAGGTTGCTCATTGTTCTGTTCTCTCTGTCTGTCTGTCTGTCTCTCTCTCTCTCTCTCTCTCTCTCTCTCTCTCTCTCTCTCTCTCTCTCTCTCTCTCTCTCTCTCTCTCTCTCTCTCTTCTCTCTTTTCTCTCTCTCTCTCTCTCTCTCTCTCTCTCTCTCTCTCTCTCTCTCTCATATTATTATTTTCTTCTTCCCCTCACATGTCCCTTCCTCTTTCTGTCTGTGCTGGTGTTTCAGCGAGGAGGAAGTCCAACTGCGTGAAGGAAGTGGAGAAGCTGCAGGAGAAGAGAGAGAGGAGGCGGCTGCAGCAGCAGGAGCTGAGAGAGAAGCGAGCACAGGTCACTATGCCAAAATGTCTCTCACGCACACACACACACGCGCACACACCTCACCACCCCCTCCCACACCTCACCACCCCCTCCCACACCTCACCCACCCCTCCCAGACCTCACCACCCCCTCCCACACCTCACCACCCCCTCCCACACCTCACCCACCCCTCCTGTTTTATTGCTGACTCAAAAATGCAGTCTCCTCCTCTCCTACTGCCTCCTGCACATCTCATCGCTCACTCAAAACTACTCTCCTCTCGTTCTACCCAGTGTTCAGCTCAACGCTGAGGCACAATGCAGTCCTCATCCCTCCCCCCTCAAAATTCTGTCTACTTTATCCACCCCGTTTCCATTTGGAAGAATAATACTAGGAGATACTAGATGACTCTGAGGAAGGCGCAGGTGCGCCGAAACGTCAGTCATTTTGTGCACCAAAATAATAATAAAAAAACCTCTAAAAAAAGTTGCTGAGTGCTCCAGTCATCTCTGGGTCTAGTCACTGTGAAGTAGCCCAATACTAGTAATACTAGGAGATACTTCAAGGATCTTACTGTAGTTTTGGAATGTGCAGGAGTGGTGGTAGTACTATCATAAATCGTCTAACACAGTAAGATATATTGAGCAAGGACTTTTCTGGGATCCATGTGACATTAGGTGGACGGTCCTTTAGGAGACCTCTTTTGGAGTCTTTGGGTTGAGAGTAAGCTCAAGGAAGTTCCATTAGCGCTGTACATAGTCAGTCCTCCTCTTCCTGTTTGTCTGATGATCCCAGCGCTTCCCCTAGCTCTTTGACTCTTCATGTGCTATAATGCTGCTATTTTCTTTCTCTCTGCGGCTGGTCTTGCAGGAGGTTGACACCACGGTTCCCAACTATGAGATCCTGCAGATGATCCGAGAGTTCCGAGCCAGCCTTGACTACAGGCCCTTAACCACCGCTGACCTGGTGAGAATCAAGCGCACCACACAGTTCAAAGCTGCTGAAGGGTTAACTCCCTTTTTTTG
Source organism: Engraulis encrasicolus (assembly GCF_034702125.1). NCBI lineage: Eukaryota > Metazoa > Chordata > Actinopteri > Clupeiformes > Engraulidae > Engraulis > Engraulis encrasicolus. The sequence goes on along the minus strand of NC_085859.1, from coordinate 22,322,740 downwards.
AGGCAGGAAGATGTGTGGAACACATTGCTTCATTAGAAAAAGAATCCCATTTTATTTGCATATTTAATTATTTGTCCTTTTTGTCTCTGCTAGATTGAGGAGCATCGGATATGCGTATGTGTGAGGAAACGACCTTTGAACAAAAAAGGTGCAACATTTTTGTTTTTACTTTTCCCTATTTAATTATTGATTTAAATTATGTTGGTCAGTTATGACAGTTTTAAGTGAATAATAAGTAATGAGAGCCTCTTGTAGCATTTGCACTTGAAGTGTTTGCTGTTGGCTTCAATGTTTCTCTTTTGTTTTTGTAGAGCTCTCTGTGAAAGACCTAGATGTGATCACCATTCCCAGTAAAGACGTTGTCATGGTCCACGAACCCAAGCAGAAAGTGGATCTGACTCGATTTCTGGAGAACCAGACGTTCCGTTTCGATTTTGCCTTTGATGAAAGTTCAACAAATGAAATGGTTTACAGGTATTTTATATCTGTTTTCATCTACCTGTCCATGTTGTTGCATTGCATTGCATTAACACTTACCTGACACTTTAATCCATCGACCTTCCCATCCAAAGATCCACACCCTAGCACCGGCTCTTCCCTCAATTATCCCTCTTTGTTCCGCATCATGTCGAGTCACACACTGGTTGCATTCCAATGTGACCTTGCGTCCTCCACTTGTGCTTGTGGCCTGATGTTTTGCTGATGTCCCGCTTCCGTGGAGAAAACAGTTACGTTTCCCCGATGTCAGCCAAGATACAACCATTTTTGGGGGACTATTCTTCAATCACCATCCAGTTTGCAAATAAAAAAAATGACTTTACAATTGAGCTTTTGCGAGATATTGAAATATAATGCTGTTGTCAGTGATGTCATACTTCCTGGTACGAGGCCACAAGCACAAGTGGAGGACGCAAGGTCACATATTGGAACGCACACACTGTGAAGACCGCTAGCCTATTGAGATTGTGCCCATGGCGGTGAGGCAATCCCTGCCCCTCTGACCCTAAATCCTTGCCTCACAGCACGCAAGGTTAACCACTGAGCACTACAGGTTACCAGTACAGATTCACCCGCTCCTTCACATTCATCAGCCACCGTGTACTTGTACGTTGGAAAATTATCCTTATTCAAGGTGCAGGTGAACCGAGCCATTGAAGCAAAGGGAAGAAATCTGAAATCAAGCTGTTAAAATTATACACGGATTTCAACTGCAAGAGATAAAAATAGCAAAACTCAAAGCAAATGCCAAAAAAACAAAACTTGGCACGCCAAAACAAGTCCATAAATAGTTGATCAGTGAAAAGGGCAGGTCTGCTGTTCATAGCACCCAGACACTTAACAGCAGGTGATGTATTGCTAAAAAAAGATAAGATGAACTTTGATGATTATATAGAGAACCTTGCAAGAAAATATATTCTGTGGTATACACTTAAACTGTAGTGTTCTTTTACAACGTACATAAACACACAGCTATGTGTGTCATCTCTTGTGCTGTTGTATTCCCTGTTGCAAGTCATTCACTGCCCCACCCATTTGACATACTAGACAAAACACTTATGACCAACACCCTCTAACGTTGCTGATGAAGTCATGTTTGATCCCAAACAGTTAGGCAACAGCCCTGAAACGTCACAAGCTGCAATGAATTCCAGCAGCATTTCTTTCCATTATTCTTGTAGAGGGAAAAAACATAGAGGAAATGTTTAAAGAAAATTGCATTGTTAGTGCACATTGCACAACTTGGTATTGTGCTCCATTTGTCTTGTCGTCATCACCATGACCTGTCGTTTCAGTAGATGGAACTGGTAGAACAAGGAGTGATGTCACAGGGTGAATTACAGTAGCAACTGTTGCGTTATATACACTTAAGTTTCGGTCCAAATGTCTTTCAGGTTTACGGCCAGGCCTCTCGTGGAGACCATATTTGAACGGGGAATGGCAACCTGTTTCGCCTATGGACAAACAGGAAGTGGAAAAACACACGTAAGACATTACAGCAGCACCTAAGCTGAACTTGCAGTCACTGTTTTCCCCATTCAAAATTAATCTATGTTGTGGGGTTTTGACCTTGTTAATACTAGGGCTGGGCGATATGGAAAAAAACAGTATCACGATATGGATTACTTTATATAACGATAACGATATATATCACGATATAGCACAATTACATACGTTTCCAATTATTCTCTTATTTGCTCTTTATTTTTTCATGTCGCAAAACAACCTTTTTTTAAAAGGGGTATTTTTATTCTCATTTTTACAGTTACATTAACTTAGTGTGTATTGTGACAACAAGAAATGTAATTAAATGATATTCAATTGTATAAAATTGATAAAATTACTATCACAATATAAACGATATAGATGAAAGGTCACGATATACACTTTTATATCACGATAACGATGTATATCGTCATATTGCCCAGTCCTACTTGTTAATATTCACATTATGCACCATCCTTCTAATAGACCATGGGAGGAGACTTCTCTGGAAAGAACCAGGATTGCGCGAAGGGAATCTATGCGTTAGCTGGTAAGGCTTTTTCCTGTGTTAAGTGGTGCTTTTTTAAGTGTAGGGCAGTGTCCCTAAGCCAGGGGTGCTCAGCTGGCGGACCCAGGTCCGGATGCGGACCCAAACGCAATGTCATCCGGACCAAGACAAAATCCATCTGTATTTAATATGTATAAATTATACATGAGATTTCGCTGCCATGTGATCTATAGGTGTATTTCTGCGAAGCCAGTCTTATGACAAATAAAAGTATCATCACTATGACAACTCGGTGAGTGAGCAAGGGGCCAGTGCGTCCAGCGACTGAGGCTATTTTCTGCATCGGTCCGTAGCAACTTTTTTGGACCCTAGAAACATACGAAATTTGGCGAGTGGACCTTTTCAGTTTCTAGTTGAGCACCCCTGCCCTAAGCTGTTCACTTCCAGCATTCAGTGCCTTTCTTGAAGTTAAAAACAAAAAAGGTAACATGGCTCTATATGAATGTGATGGACAGGCCTCCTCACATCCTTCAGTTTGTATAATCACCAGATTTTCCAGTTAAGATCCTCCATAAGGAGTTAACAAGCCTCTTGAGAAGTACCATACAATGGTACCATACAGAATACATTTCCTCCTTACTGGGTATACTTCCTGTGGAGAAGTAGTGCATTGAAGAAAGGAAGCACGCAGGACACACAATGATGGCAAACCAACACACTGTCACATTACTTTGCCTGCAAGGAGTGCCCTTTACAGTTTCATCACCTAGAAGGGTAAAACTTAGGTTCTTCTTTTACTTCAGAAATGTAAAGGTTTTATGTTTTACCTGACGTGTTTGAACGGTATAGAGGGTCACATGGACGTTGATGTGTGACCTGCTTTAAAATCAGCTGATGTTGTGGAGGTGGGATCTCCCTGTCAATAATGACACCTTCACAACAACATCAGCTGATTCAACATCCATGTTTCCCTCTGAAAACGAAACCTATACCGTCGAAACATGTCAGGTAAAAGATATAACTTACATATCTGAAGTATGGTAAAAGAAAAACTTAAGTTTTACTATAACCTTTTGACATAATGAACGTCATACATCCATCTTTAAGGGTGTTGAGTGATCCAGACCCTTCTTACAGATCTCTCATAACGGCAGCTCTTGATATACTAAAATGTTGCCTATTGTGGAAAATGTATTGTAAATGTCTTTATTACAGGAGCGTTAGGAGAGGTATTTTAGGAAGCTTTTAACATTTAACAGTCGCTATACCCAGTCGTTATCTCATTACCCCACACAGTTTTTTTGATGTAATTGGCTCTCTCTGCAGCACGGGATGTGTTTCTAATGCTGAAGAAACCCAATTACAAGAAGCTGGACCTTCAAGTGTATGCAACCTTCTTTGAAATCTACAGTGGAAAGGCAAGTAGTGATTCATTTGTTAACTTATATTTACCATGCTTTATTCATATTACCAGTCAAACACACAAAGTCAGTTGAAGTCTGAAACAAGAATTATACTATCACAGTTTTTTACTGTTTTACATATTTCTCCTGCAGTAGAAATACGCTTGTGGTTATTTCATTGACAATAAGGTTTATGTTTCACGAAGCATCACTTGCACAAGCCTTCATTCCCCATACATTAATGTATGACACAATTAGCAGATGTTGTGGCTTGACCTGGCACAGTCGGATGTATAGTACGGTGTTGCAACTCTCCGCTCATTAGAGTGTGTTTGGAGCCCTCTTAGCTGACGTGTGTGTGTGTGTGTGTGTGCGCGTGTGTGTGTGTGTGTGTGTGTGTTGCGCTGCGCTGCAGGTGTTTGACCTGTTGAACCGCAAGGCCAAGCTGCGCGTGCTGGAGGACGGCAAGCAACAGGTGCAGGTGGTTGGGTTGCAGGAGAGGGAGGTGCGCTGCACTGAGGACGTCCTCAAGCTCATCGAGGTCGGAAACAGCTGCAGGTGGGTACACAACATCTCCAGACTGGTTCATTACATTACATTACATTACATTGCATTTGGCAGAAGCTTTATAGCCAAAGCGACTTTCAAAAGAGGACAATCAACCCAACATCACAAGCAAATACAAAGTGCACAGGAGATATACAGAACAACAAGTGCAATTGCAAAGAGGGGTTAGTTTTTTTTTTTTTTTAAATAAAGAGGAAATAACGAGTACACACGCACACAAACACACACTCACAAACTAAACTAAACTAAACACCATGTCAGGAGTCTGCCCTGGGGCAAGGCCAGTTCAAGCATTAGTCTAGTTCTGGTTACCAAGCCGGACGCTGTCTGTATATGCGTGCTTTATTTTGATTACCTCAGACAAGGAGGTTATGTTTTCGGTTGCGTTTGTTTGTCTGTCTGTCTGTCTGTCTGTCTGTCTGTTTGTCTGTCTGTCTGTCTGTCTGTCTGTCAGCAAGATAACTCAAAAAGTTATGAATGGATTTGGATGAAACTATGTGGAATTGTTAGAAATGACAAAAGGAACCATTTATTCAATTTTGGTGGTGATATGATCGGGATCCAGGATTTAAAAAAAAAAAGATTCTTCACCATTACGGGATAGGACGAATTTTGACATTCCAGTTTCTAACTCCACAAAAAGAAGGCAGAAAGGCTTGGAAAAAAGTAGGGTGTAGCATAGTTAAAATGTTCTCAAACAGCTTCCTTAGCGTAGGTCTGCACTCTCTGAGGTCATTTCTAGTTTAATTGATGGTTTTTTTTCCCGTTTTTTTTTTTCATGTGACTTTATACACCTTGTATTCAGTGCATTTGCGGCAGGTATAAGTGATACTAGGACAGTCAAAAAGATGAGGCGCACACAAGGCTTGCAGGTTCATTGTGTCCGACAAATTAACAAAAGAAGTCAACGGAAAATATCTGGAGCTACAAACGTTTCGGATCTAGTCCGGACACAATACACTTTTTGAACCCGCAAGTCTTGTGTGCGCCTTATCTTTTTGACTGTCCTAGAAACACTATTTTATGTGAGCAGCCGCACCAAGCAACAAGCAATCCTAAGTTAAGGCGCAGACGCCAACTTTCTTTGTTTCCTTACGGCAGGTATAAGTTGCATGTCATGGTATAGAAGTGCGTACACGCCACTATCTTCTGCCTGACACTGGTAGTCGCTGATAATTTCTTTGCTTCAAAATGGACCTTGTTAATGTCATGGTGAGGCTAATTAGAGTCAAAGACCAACCCTAAGCAAGTATAAATTGATGATTTGTAAACAATCTTGATTCATTGTACCAGCGCCTCAGCTTTGTTTACCATACGCCTGCTGCAGTCTCCTGGTAGGGAACAGTGAATATAAAACGTAGACTAACTGCTGTGTTTATCTTCCTGCCTATCTGTGTCTGCCCAGTGCCATTCAAGCATGATGTACTGTTGCCCACCATTTGAGAGTTTTACTTGTTGTAACAATGGCATTTGCGTTGATAGTGAAGTCTTTTATGATATCATTACCATGAGAGTCCGTTATTGAATTTCATGTCTTGTCTGCCTTTTTTATAGGACGGTCTATTGAATGTTTTGTTGAAGGTGTAGGGTTGTAGTTCAGATACAATTACATGTTAACTTAATTTTAATTAACATAAATTCATTCCAATTGATTGTTGTTGATGGTCTTCATGTCATCCTCAGGACATCGGGTCAGACGTCTGCCAACGCCCACTCGTCCCGTAGCCACGCCGTCTTCCAGATCATCCTGCGCCGGAAAGGCAAGATGCACGGCAAGTTCTCCCTCATCGACCTGGCGGGGAACGAGCGGGGGGCAGACACCTCTAGCGCCGACCGCCAGACGCGCCTAGAGGGCGCAGAGATCAACAAGAGCCTACTTGCACTGAAGGTACCCGGGCAGCACCAGCCCCACCACCAGCCCCTTTCAATTCCACTGTCCGATGTAGTGCTATTCCACTTCAGCATCATGAGGGCAGAAAAATCACTGGGGTTTCAGAGGCCACATAAGACGACACAAAAGAAAATCCATGGATCGAAATTCCATTTAATGCCAGTCACTAGGCTGCAGGAAATGTTCAAACGAGCTGATGGTTGAAAAGGCTGGTGGAATGCTTTCATAATGGTAGAGGAGAGCTGCACTCTTGAATACAAATCTTACAGTTGTGTAATGGGATGGCATGGCAGCCATTTTAGCCTAAGCCATCAGCATCTCTTGGTTCATAATGAGGGCAGTTTCCATTATTCATGAACTCAAGAGGTGTTATTGTGGCATGATTATTATAATGGTGTTGTTTAAAGATGTTGAGGACAAAATAAGTTGAATAGTGTTATCTTGTTTTTCTCTTCCTGGGTTGCCTGAAACTTCTCTACCTGCTAAGTGTCTTGGAGAAATGTATGATGTAATGCATCAATTGACATCATTTTGAAAGCTTCAAGTTTCCAAGCTATTTCATTTCCATGTCTTTAATCTTTCCTTTGAACGGATCTGCCTGACATTTTATTTTCAGCCTCATTCTCCTTTTATCAGTTCGTTGTCTTTTTTTCTGAATCTGCTTTCTTGTTTCCCTCCAAACAGGAATGTATTAGGGCCCTGGGACGCAACAAACCGCACACGCCTTTCAGAGCCAGCAAACTCACCCAGGTGCTCCGAGACTCTTTCATCGGGGAGAACTCGCGGACATGCATGGTGAGTTCCTCCTCTTTCTCTCTCCCTTCTCCTCTCCTCTTTTCTTTTCATTCCCTTGCTCTTAACCCTCGTTCACAGACGTGTCTTTCACCCTCTCCACTGACGTCACTGTGCTATCTCTCCTCACACTCTGCCAGATAGCATTGAAAGTATGTGCTTTGTTTAGCTTGAAAGGGATGGCTTGTTTTATGGTTCACTGACTCTCTCTCTCTCTCTCTCTCTCTCTCTCTCTCTCTCTCTCTCTCTCTCTCTCTCTCTCTCCTGTCTCTCTCCCCCCCCCCCCCTCCTTTTTGTCCTCTCTCTCTCTCTCTCTCTCTCTCTCTCTCTCTCTCTCTCTCTCTCTCTGCAGATTGCGACCATCTCTCCTGGCATGGCATCCTGTGAAAACACTCTGAATACCCTGCGCTATGCCAACAGGTGAGATCGGGGGGCTTTACAGTTAAATTTGGTGAAGCGTAATCCTGCTGGCGAGTAAACTCAGTGAGCCAGTGTTAGTCTGCAGGGCATTTAGTTGGATTTAGATGGAAGAGGAAGAAGCTTGGAGCTGCGCACGTCATTTCCGAAGTCATTTCCTCCATCGTCACTGTGCCGGGGCTGCAGTGGGAATTCCCCTTCCCATGGCAGCGTCACCTCTCTGCAGCCTGGAATATTGCAATATTCATCAGGTCCATGTCATGTAGAATACACATATTTAGCAATGGCTATGTATATATTTAGCGATAATTCAATATTTCAAGCCTGTTGTGCCACCCTTTAACAGATCAGATTTGCCGGAAGTTTGCAAGGAAGTTATGGGAGCGCAAAGAAACAATACTGCAAGAGAAGAGCTAGATTTTGCAATTTTATATGCATAAACTACAGAAATAAATGGTTGATTATTCATTGAATTTCATTTATAAGCTATGGTTAACTATGGTACAAGTTTTACTTAAAAAAGGTAACCAGGTGAAAGTTAATTCTCACCTCATAAGCCCATCCGAAAGGCTAATTCAATTTGTGTGGAAAATGCACATTATTCGTTCCCCTTTCTTATCTAAATACAACCTTTTGTGTGTCCTGATCCTCTTGGTCTCTCTTTCTCCTTTTTCTCTTTCTGTCTTCTCTGTCCTTAAACTCTGGTGTCCTGTCCTGTCCTGTCCGGGCTGTCCTCAGAGTGAAGGAGTTTGGGATTTGTCCTTCAGACATCCCCTTCTCCCAGGGCGGAGGAAATCGCTCTGAGCTCTCTCCTACTCAAGAGTATGACGCCATTTCTCCTTCTCTCTCTGCCACTCACTCATCACAACTGGCAAACCCATACCAGCTTCTTCTCTCTCTCTCTCCTTTTGCACTTCTGCTTCCTTTCTTTTTCTTGTTCTTGTCCTTCATGCCCTCTCCTTTCTGCCGCTTGTGGGATAAAATTGGTAGAAATTAAGTTGAAAACTCCAGTTGAAAACCTAAAACAACCTGAGCCCTGTTGGTTCCCAAATGGTGTCCCACTGGAATTTTCAACTCACTCTACAGCCCCCCCCCCCCCCCCCCAAGGGCTGGCTGCTATTGGTGCACTGTGCATGTCGTGGGCACCAGCATGCCACTAATGCACACAGGTCCTGGAAGGATCTGGTAGCACAAGAGCACTGTGGATGGAAAACACCTGGCACTCATCATGGAAGCTGAAGCTGGGCCTGTGTTGTCGTTTTGTTGTTGTTATTTTCTGTTGTTGTGCTTGTGGCAGGATATTTTAATTTCATTTCAGTTAAAAAAAAATAATCATGATGTCTGTTCATCGTTATGCCCTCTAACCTAAACATCTGCCAGATTTCTTTTGCTTTTTGGTGTTAACTCTAAATGGATGTTGTGGTGGCAGTTGTAACGCTGGCTGTGTTGTGTTCGGTGGCCCCTCCTGATGGCACCATAAGCAGCCACTTTAACTGTGTTAATCCTGCTGAGGCATGTAGTGCAGTGAGCGAGGACATCCGGATGAGCCCAAAAACAGGCAGATAAAATGTGATGGGCCACATGTCATATTAGTTGAAGCAGTTGGCAGTGCTATTGCATTATGAGCAGAGCAGGCTCAACTGCAGGTGTTGGACTGAGATAGCTGATGGCTGTGCATGGTGGCATCATTGCCAGAGTCTCAAAAAGTCCTGTTTGCTCGTTCACCACATAGTGCACAATGTAGAGAGCCAAGGGTACATATCAATATCCTTCCTCCAGTTGCTTCTGAAGCCTAGAGTTAAGAGGACTAGGGCGGAAGAGGAAGATGATGTAGAAGCAGGCTCTCCACGTGGTGTGTGACTCCTCCATCCTCGCTTGATCCCCTCTTTGTTTCCTCCATAGGATTAGGGGGGAGAACAAAGGAAACAAGGAATGGTGGCTGTGAGGATGGAGGAATTATGTATTGATCTGTATCCTATGCAGAGGTGTATGAAGTAAGAGTAGAAGCTCTCTTACAGTGCATCTACCTCATAAGGTACGGTAGAGTAACTACCGTATGTAAAATGTGAAAGTGAAAGTGAAAGCCCATTGGGAAACTCCAACTCCCATTGTCATTGTGACACAGCACTCCACAGCACACAAGTGAACACTGCACACTGCACATAACGAAATTGCATTTATGCCTCACCCGTGCAAGGGGGCAGCCCTCAGTGGCGCCCCATGGGGAGCAGTGCGGTGGGACGGTACCATGCTCAGGGTACCTCAGTCATGGAGCTAAAATGTGCTAGTGTTGTAAATGTACATTAATGGGAGTTCTACTTCATACACCTCCGATCCCATGTAGCTCTCGCACTATGTCATGATTTGAGTGGACATGTCAGACAGTGGACTAAGTGAAATGTGGTGTTGTCTGTCTGGGTTACCTCTTAACCGTCTGTATCTCTGGTGGCGGTGGCAGGGTGAAGGAGCTGACGGTGGACCCCAACGCGGTGGTGGTGGAGAGCAGCAGCCGGCCCAACATTCACGCCGTGAGCCAGCTGGACCTGATGGACGAGGAGTGGGACAACAGCAACTCCCCGCAGAGGGACGACCTCAAGCTGCTCTGCGAGCAAAACGTAAGGCAAAAACCTGGCAGCAGTTCAGAGTGTTGGATGGATGTTTTTTTCTTTTTTTTTCTTCATCAGACAAGCTGTTCATTATGAAGTTGGCGAGCAAACCTTGGGACTTGTAGTTTGTCCGTTGTTGTTGTTGTCGTTTTTCATTTTAGCATGTAATGCTTTTCTGTTTTCAAGTAAGAGGTTATTAAAAAAAGAGTTGACTCTACTATCACATCACATACGTCGTAAGAGAAATACCTGTACAGTTGAGACGGGCATTATGGTTCAATAAATTAAAATATATCTTGTGTCATTTGTTAAAAAAAAAAAACCCTCACACTCAAATAACAAAAAAGGTCCCTTATTGTCCAGTGATTTTGTATGTGTGTGTGTGTGTGTGTGTGTGTGTCCGTGTCTTTGTCACGCCCCATATTTGACTGTGCACAGGGCTGATAGTATTCAGGCTCCATGCCTTATTTCAGGCTTGACAGAGTTTGCAAAAATAAAAACATTGATAATAATTAGCCATTAGGTTATTCTTATCTCAGAAAGTGTTACAGGTTCAGGGTTTTCTTTTACTATCAGGCTTGAATAATGGTCATACACAGGCTATTAAATGTTTGAATAATGTGTCAAAATAGTCACTATGCAGTATCTTGTCGTCGTCGTTAGAGCAGGGTAAAAAGTTCAGGCTCAGGATTTTTTTTCACTATCACCCCTGTGTTCATGTCTCTGTCTCCTGTGGTAGGAGGAGGAGGTGTCTCCCCAGCTCTTCACCTTCCACGAGGCCGTGTCTCAGCTGGTGGAGATGGAGGAGCAGGTGCTGGAGGATCACAGGATCGTCTTCCAGGTGAGCGCTCAGCGCAGCACAGCTCAACTCAGCTCCCCATCTCTCTCTCGCGCGCGCACCCCGTGCACCTCACTCATCCACAACCCTTAGCACATGTCTGGCTTTATCTCCCTACGTGTGAAGACGCGTCATTGTAGGTGCCAAAATGGCCACGGGCCTAATTTATCCATCTGCCCAGCACAGGGCAAAGACGGACAGACAGACAACGCAGATCATTAATTAGCTTAACACTTGTAGTCCAGCAGGAGGACCTTTTGTGTCCTTGAGAGGGTGTGTTGTTGCGGGCATCCCTGGAATAGATGTCCTTTAGGGTCCACATTGTGTCTGTGTGGAGTTCCTACACTTACAGCTGACTGGACTGATCTTGTTCACTTGTTTACACACACAAAAAAAAGATTGAGCTGTAGCATACATTTGTCTTGCACAGACAGACTTGAACATGAAAAGTATAGTTTGACACCACATTAGTGAAGCTGTGCAACCAATGGTTGGTGTTCAAACTGTTTAATAACATAGGCCACAAATACACCAGACACGACTTGAGCAACACCGGCGATGGAAGTAATTGGCTTTGCATTGAGTTGCTGGCGACAGAAGAGACAGAAGTTATTTGGGCAAACAAGAGGCAATTCGAGCGACAGTTTATAGTTGAACTGTTGATGTTGTTTGTTTATAGTTGATTATTATGCTAATTAGCTATGATGTGGTTCAATTCAGAAGACTTGAATTCTGGTTTTAACTCTGTCGCTTCCATCGCTCGTGTAGCTCTTGTTATGAACACAGTCCAGCGATTCTTTGTAGCTAGGTATTCGCCTCATCACCCAGCGAAGACCTCCCCCATGACACACTAGACCAGGGGTTCTCAAACTTTACCATGACGAGGCCCCCCATATACCGTTAGAGTCCAGCCAAGGCATCCCCCTTACATGGGTCGTGCAATACAATTTTTTCTGTGCACCCCCTTTCATGACCAGTGTGTGTCAGTGTCCCATTGGGATTTATAAAAAAACGTATGTTCCTGGATTCAATAGATTATCATGCAGTTTTTAACTAATGGGATATTGTTTAGCTGATTGTGGCTTTTTTGGGTGCACATTAATTAATCAATTATTTATTTTGATGTGCTATACTTTTTCTGCCAACCTTCCGCGGACCCCCTAGCATACCTTCACGGACCCCACTTTTAAAACCACTGTGCTAGACAGATTCAAAACACAACGTTTTGTGATCAAAGGACATATTTTGATTCCTTTCGGATTATTTCCTATGGTACGCTGCTACCTACTCACTAGCAATAGCAATAAGATTTGTATAGCACATTATCATACATAACTGTCATTCAATGTGCTTGAGAGAAAATAAAAATATTATAGAAAGTATAGGAAGTATTATGGAGTACATGGCTAACTGACCAAAGGCAGATGAAAATAGCAGTTTTCAATTTATTTTTAAAACATGATACTGTTGTGGTTCTGATGTGAACAGGAAGCTGGTTCCAGCATTTGACTGCATAATGGAACATAGCATTAAAGAACAGTAGTCTTGTCTGGTTTACTAGAATGCCAGGCATCTTCTCCATACAAGCGTTGTCCTTCACCTTGGTCTTGTTGGGTTTGATCAGGAGTCCATCCGGTGGCTGGAGGAGGAGAAGGTCCTGATGGACATGACTGAAGAGGTGGACTACGACGTGGATGCCTACTCCTCCCAGCTGGAGCAGATCCTCGACCAACGGATTGACATCCTAGTTGAACTTAGAGGTAATGCGCTTTTTGCCAATAAATTTGCTATCACATAAATGTGTGACGAGTGTAAATGTGTAATTTCATATCTTTCTGCCTTTGTACATGACCAAACCTTCAAACGTTCAAATCTCTTCGAGACTTGGTCTGACCAAGAGCATAACAATCAACATTTCCCAAAGGGTATGGCTGACCCACCTCCCTTAGTTTACTAATGGTTGTTTGCTTCCTGACAAAGTGGGAGGAGTTCCCGTTTTTTTTCCGGAGCTCAGAATCGTGTTTGTATTGTTCTTGCCCTGACTAGAGGCACCACTGAAGGTGTGGTTTCACTAGGAGGGCACAGCTTGGCTAACCAAACCTACCTTTTTTATTCTTGTTTTCCAGATAAAGTGAGATCGTTCCGCTCCGCACTACAAGAAGAAGAACAAGCCAGTAAGCAGATCAACCCCAAGAGGCCCCGTGCTCTGTAGTAACCAGTGATTTGGAGAGACCCAGATTTGTGTTTCTGAGCATGTGCATTGTCATGCCACGCTCAAGAACGCGGCACTAGATTAGGCAAGAACACACGGAGCTCAGTTTTTCAAACAATAATGTAACAGAAACAGAAGACAGAAAAAAATGAGAGCCGTGATCCTTTCAGCCTTCTCGTAGTTTCGTTTTACCGATAGACAGTCAGTGTTCATTTTCTACATTCATGTGACCCGTATGAGCAGTTTGGTGGGGAGTTACAGTGCACACAGCGTGAAAGGCTTCCCTTGTACAAGTGCGGATTCATGATGGTCGTCGACAGTTTTGTTTTTTAATATTTTAGTTTTTTGTTCTTTTATTTATTTCTTTTCAATGTTTTTGTCTTCTCAATATGGATGTTTACTTGGTCAAGTGGATACCTCCCTTCCGTTCTGTCTTTAGTTGTTTTTAGTTGTACCTCCCGATATGTTGAAAGTTCTTTATTTTTCTGAAAATCAGTTTTTAAGCAGGCTTTCATCACTGATAACCATGTTTTGCTGGCATCACACGGAATGTTCGCGCTCACTCTCAGTTCTTTTTCCAGCTCCTGCGTTCCTTCACTACAGTTTTTTTGTTTTGTTTTGTTTCTTTTGGTTGTACGTCAGATGGCAGGTTAGCAATGCTGCTTTCTGTTGAGGTGAACGACTTGCACTTTTCCTGTTCCCCCCCCTTTGTTAGGTTTCTTCATTACTCCTCACCTATGACTCGTCATCTGTAGTTGTTTGGGTTTTTGTGCCATATCAAAAAAGATGAGGTGGCTAACAAGTTCTCACCAAACTACTAGTCCCTTTCACGTAGTACTGTTTATGACGTTCACACCACTAAAAAGACTTTTGTGAAATATGACAACCATGGGTAAAATTACGAACTATTCCACATTACTCTGAAGCATTTGCACCAAATGTTTTGGTGGCTAAATAAAGACTGATTTGACATGAGGTAAGCCTCTGGGTTCTCTTTCCATCCCAGGGTTTCACAAGAACACTGTTCTGAAGTAGAAATTTAAAACACCAGTTGTATATAGAAACATTATTGTAATCTAGGACATTTATAGCCATTTGAATGAGTTGACATGCGTATTTGACATTTTAACGAAGTGAAAATTCTCATTTTCTTGAAAGGGAGCTCTCACCATGGTCTACAGCTGTAGTTGCTAGCGAGGGTTAATGAGCAGAAGGGTAGAAAAGACATCTTTCATGTAGCGCCTGGTGTTGCAATGCTGTGTGGATTAACAGCTCAATTCTCTCCCCTCTCCCCTTTTAAGGCCTAGCGAGAATCTCTGCCAAGGAAGAGGGCAGCAAGCCAATAGGTGACACGTATGTGCAGGCTCAGAGCAGTAGTCCGAGGAGTGAGCCAAAGGCAGTGTCTCAGGAAACCTCAGCATCAGCAGCCAGAGTCAGGCCCAGAACAGGGATGATAAGGAGAGGTACACAAGCAGCAGAGCAGGGCAGCGGCAGCAGGACCACAGAAGTAGCAGCAGCAGCGGCAAGACAGGGCAGCAGAAGTGGCAGCGGCAGCAGCGGTGGTGTTAGGGCCTGCTCTGGTGACCGAACCAGTCGGAAATAAAGCCATCCTTCGGGCCACTGGATGCTTGGCCTCTTGTTCAGGTTTAGTACTACCATTTTGTGGGCCATTTCAAATCACTCTGGTTCTTGCTTCAGTATAAATTTATAAATGATGCTTTTGACATTTTTACTTTTTAAACATGGATTTTAAAGACAAGATATTATTTACAAAGCAAAATGTGGAAGAGATTTACAGAGATCAAAAGTCAACCCCACGGCAGCCTTAAATTATGAGGCTGCTTTTCGTCACAAGAATATTGCCATTACTTGATCCCCAGGTTATAAATTCAGTGACAAAGACAGGGGCTGTAAAAAGCTGTGTACTAATGTAAATGTTCGTTTTGCACAGCCACTCCAACGCTCAGCAGCTGGCCACGGTCTCCGTTGAAACGCTGCAGTTGGGGCATGACCAGTCCTATCGTCAGCTTAGGGCTACTTCCTCTGTCGCTCTCCTCATCGAAGGCTCTTTTGATGAAGTCCAGGTATTACAGCATTACGAGAAGTGGATCCCAGCAGAGTTGAAGGCATGAAGAAGTCTGTAGATTAAAACAGTTAACCAGATTTATTTATTCTGCATTTGTGCATTCATTTATACAATTAACAAAAAAAACATTAAGATAGAAGAAACACTTTCTTCCATTTCTCAAGAAACAACAGATGATGGTTGCATTTCAATTCTAGAAAGGTTAGTCTGAGATTAGAGTAAAGAAAGATGTTTGAATCACAAACCCAGCATTTTACTTACACCATGAAGTCGTCTATGTCCATGGAGCGAGCTCGCTTCTCACTGAACCCTGCCTCTTGAAGAACGCTCTCAATTTTGGCTGCAATACTGAAGTCCTGTGGGACATCCTGTGGAAATGTTCAAATATATTACACACAACTAGTCTTGGCAACAAAATTGTCTTTGAAATTACTATCTAGTGTAAAAGCCTTACAATGTTGTGCACAGAACAGTGAATTTTGTAATTCTTCTCCAGAAGCTGTTCCACTGCTGCAGATCTGAAAGTAGATTTTGCAATCATCAATTTAATATATACTCACACTGCTAA
The DNA here is from genome assembly GCF_034702125.1 of Engraulis encrasicolus. Taxonomy (NCBI): domain Eukaryota; kingdom Metazoa; phylum Chordata; class Actinopteri; order Clupeiformes; family Engraulidae; genus Engraulis; species Engraulis encrasicolus. The sequence goes on along the minus strand of NC_085859.1, from coordinate 22,306,869 downwards.
CAAATTACTGCTTTTTAATATACGTCATGGTGCTTACTTGAATGCAGCGCTGAGTGTCTTGTTTTTCCTCACAAACGCGATTCTTACCAAACCATCCCACTCCTATAAAAACACACATTCAAAACTACAGATTAATTATTGAACACCCTCTTCACTGACAACCCTAACAGTATGAGTAATGATCAACAGAGAAAATCAAACAAGAGACAAGCATAGTCATGCCCCCTTGTGGTAAAAAGCTACCGGTAAATCTCGAGTTAATGTTTCCAGTTGCCAAGAAACCTGTGTGTTCCACATCGAGAGCCCAGTAGTGTGGTAGATGGCATCTGGGCTGGACGGGGACCAAAGGCATTTTGCCATAAAACCAGCCCCTCAGGCAGCCCCCCTGCCTTTTCTACTATATTATTATTGGCTCAGTCCACTGCCTATATTAAAGATGAATATGTTGTTTTTATCCTATTTACAGGTATTTGTATATACACAGGGTTCCCACTTTAATTCAGAATAAAAATTCCATGATTTTCCATGACTTTCCAGACCCAAAAAACTGAAGTTCCATGACCACTTCCATAAAAAGAAATGACACTAAAAAGTGTGAAAACTGAAGATTATCTTCACCCCTAGAGCCGACGCCGAGCCATCGCAAGACTTCAGTGGGCTCATTGCATTGTAGAATGTTGGTGAAGCGTTGTAATATAACCAGTAAGAAACAGTGTTATACACCAAACAAAAAAGTTTTTGCTTTTACACAACTACTAAGAAAATTCCATGATATTCCATGACTATGCATGCAAAATGGTAAAATTCCATGACTTGAAAAACTTTTGTGAAATTCCATGATATTCCAGAAATTCCATGACCCGTGGGAACCCTGATACTAGAGGTGATGACCCCTTCATCATTTCACTTCATACAAAAATTTGACAAATAAAAGCACTTGACATGACTGATTGGCTGCCCCATTTATATTGTGGGCCAGTCTCTAAGGGGGAAAAAAAAACGAACAAACAAAAAACAGCAATGGCCCCTAAGGACTGTTGGCCCACCGAGAACTGCCCTGTGTGCCAGATTACCAGTCCATCATTGTATGGTATAGACATAGCAACTGTGACGTGCAATGATGCAAGATAAATCCTCCAGCAGTGCATGGCTATTCGCCCAGTGCCTATTTGCATCACTTGATTGACTTCCTGTGACATAAATAGAACCACAGCTATTCTAGTATCTCGTTTCCCTACACAAACTATACTGGATGCTTGTTACAAGTGCTACTCTTAGTAGTAGGGGCTGTAAGCCGAGAAATCGTTACGCGCTGGATAGAAGCATATAATTCGGTACACGTGTTCCTTGACTGATTTGAAGACATCCTAGAAGGGGTGCCCCTTGAAAAAAAAATGTCTACCATGTCATATACAATATGTCATGTTGGTAACGCATTACATTGTTATTACATGACATTATACTTAGCTGACAATGTTAATATAGTCCTCAGAAGAGATGAAGCAAGGGTAGCCTGCTAGACCAGATTGATAAAACTACAAAATGTACATAGTGTGAAAGTATGGGTGAGTCTGTGCTTACGTGCTTGACAGCATGTAACATTGTGAACGATTTGAGAAGATTCTTGGTCTGAATTAAAATGAAGCATTGCCAACACTAAAACTATGGTGAGAATAGACTGCTGCTAATGCTCGATTTGAATGGGATAGTGTCAGTGCAAGATGCCCTAGGTAGCAGGTTCCCCATCCTCTAATTTCCCATAACAGATATACGTATTTTATTTGTATGAGAGAGGGTAAAGGACAGGACCTTTCCATATGTATGAAGAACCCCATAAGATCACCTAATTCTATATTTTTACAAGTGCATATTGTGAGAGCATTTCAGTCATCTTTAGAATGGCATTACAGATTACTCAATATAGGCCTACATGTAGGCCACAGTATGGCTTCAGTTCAAATTAAATGGGAATGATTTCTTAGTGTATGTTGAGTAAGAAGACAGAGATAAAAAAAAATGTTTATTTGCAGACAAGTCCTCACCTAGTACTTGTGTCAAAAGTTGTATTAGTTAGCTCAGTAATCATTGAGTACTTAAACTGCTATCAAAACTGACAGCTGATGGACAACATGTACTGTAGGTCTTTTGCCACCCTTACCCATAGGAGAAATATCTAACACTTCTCATATGGTATATACTATGAAAGTAAATCATTACCTGGACTCATTTTCTTGATATGCAAGGCACATAAATAGACTGGGCGGAAGAATAGTCGATCATACCCCGCCCCCCCAAACAAAATGCCACACGACTTTTTTTAACCTTCAAGATTTTGAGTGGTAACAGTAACATAACTCATTCCCACTACACCGTTTTGCATAATATTGTACATGTCCTCAGAATGCTCTACATCAGTGGTTCTCAAACCTTTTGTGTGAAGTACCCCCTGAGAAAATATTGAGCTCTCCGAGTACCACCTTGACAACCAACATTAGAATATCGCAGTAAAGGCCTTCCATATTCACTTTTGCCAGTCAGTACAGGAGAGGTTCATAATGGTATTCCAAGTACCACCAGAGATGTCTCAAGTAATACCAGTGGTACGCGTACCACAGTTTGAGCACCACCGCTCTACATGTTTCAGTTCTATAGTTGTACTGTACAGTACAGTGCAGTGCAGTGCAGTGGAGTGCAGTACAGTACAGTAGCATACAGAATGGTGCAGTATAATAAAGTACAGTAGAGTACAGTACAGTAGCATACAGTACGGTGCAGTACAGTACAGTAGCATACAGTACGGTGCAGTACAGTACAGTAGCATACAGTACGGTGCAGTACAGTAAAGTACAGTACAGTACAGTAGCATAAAGTACGGTGGAGTCTAGTTAAGTACAGTACAGTAGCATACAGTACGGTGCAGTCTAGTACAGTACAGTACAGTACAGTACAGTACAGTAGCATACTGCACGGTGCAGTAGAGTACAGTACGGTATATCACATTACAGTACAGTACAGTACAGTACAGTACAGTATAGTAGAGTACAGTACAGTGCAATACAGTAGAGTACAGTATAGTCTTATAGACGTTAGCCCTCCAAAGCCAATAGGATTTCCACATGCTGTTGTTTTAAGTTTTTGAAAGACTATTTTAGTAGCCTATGTGAGAGAGGGAAGGCAGGCAGACATGTTTTAAACAAAGGACCACACCCACAAATAAAAAATAACGAGCAAACAATAAATTAAGTGGTTAGGTAGCCAACATGTCATCTAGATTAAAGCCAACAAAAAAAACAGACATGTTACCATTTTGCTCTTTTAAAACAAAGTATCTGTCAATATACTGTATGTATGGTGTATTGCATATTGATTATTCATAATTTCCTAAGCATAAATGCCCTTATCACTCCATTGTACACTTAGGACTGCGATATACATATCTGAACATTAATCAGCATACATTTGTCATTTGACAGATATGAATATATTTCAGTTGGACTCCTAGGGTTAAATCATTGAGGGGGTCCTAAGGAAGTAGTAGTAGTTTGTGTGTGTGCGCGCATGTGTAAGTGGGATTAAAATTATTGTTTGCCATCTTTATCTGAAGAGCAGACTGAGTGTCTGAACCTGCTAATGCTAGCATGCTAACATTGGGACAGTTATGTGTGGCCCAGTTCAAGGGTTTATCTAACTAAATTTTCTAACCTCAATTTTCTTTTTGGATGTTATAGATATGACCCACTGCAATTTTTTAAAACTCTTAATGAATGTTGGTTCAATACCTAAATGCCCAGAAATGAGCTCTCAATTGTAGAGTGATCTCATTCTGACCATGGTTTTTATGATTTTCCTGTTTTTGAATCTAAATAAGACATATATAACATTGTGTTTATGGTAAGTTTTGCACATATTTTCAAAGTTCAGTTTGTATACGTCACACACAAATAGGTGGATTGGCCCATAACACCATTATGTCCAGGCAGTACAGCATTTTACTACTATTGGCTGGTTTTGGGCAGCCATCTTGGATTTACCCCATAAAAATGACCTTAATGACATTGAAATTTGGGGCACCCCTTCTGAAATGATGGAGAACACCCTAAGGAAGGTCTACACCGATTTTGGTGCTTCTATCCAGCGCGTAACGATTAGGCCCTTTTTGGACGCTAAGAAACCCAGCTATAGGTCAAGCTCCATTGCTTTTGCCATTTTGCCAGAAAAGAAAAACCCTAAAACTTAAGCAGCCATGAAAAAGAAACAATGGCTTAGCAAGAACTTTGAAAGCCGTCATGGGCTAATAGTTGGGGAGTTGGTCTAGTAGTACAAAGATTGCAGGCTCACATCTTAAATCATCCATGGCTGAACTACCCTTAAATCACCCAATATTGCTCTAATACACCTATAATTAACTAATTTACTTTGAATAAAAGCATTGTAGCAAAGTGTAATTTAACGTATCCTTTGCCAAGAATGTTTATTAAACGTCGAGAAATATGAAGTCATGAAGAATGATTTCCACCCTGAATGAACTAAGGTAGGTTTCTCAGTTTACATAAATAGTCTTTAGTTAACTTTCACAGTTCAGTGAACACTTGCCATACACATTAAGCCCGTTTATATGCACATCAATAAATCGTTTATGATCAGGTTTTTTGGAGTAACCAGTTTATTCAAGTGCTCATATAAACTGAACAGTTTATAATAATCATTTTTTGCAGTTGTCGGTTTGAAATCCGATTCACACAGGTAGGTTTTTGGCTAATAAACTGATTTCTCAAGACATGTACCCAGCATTATTGGGTTATTATCTGGTTATTCACATTCTAGGGCAGGGGTCCCCAACCTTTCTGGGTCTGAGGGCTACTTGTTTGTTCAAAGTCCTCTACTGATGTCTTGACATCAAGATTCAAGATTCAAGATTAGTTTATTACGTCTTATTATAGGTTTGAAGCCTATAAAGAGTAAAAATTGCTGTGTTTTTCTTGTGTCCTCAAAAAGATTTTAAAAAATAAAAATAAAAAAGAGAGGGGAGGGGGGTGGTGGTNGAAAAAAGTGCAAAGAAAGTGCCTTGTTGTCTTCAGCATGAATTCAGTAATCTTATTGCTTGGTGGAAGAAACTACTTTGGAATCTGGTAGTAGTATGAGATTTCAGGCTTCTGTACCGTTTCCCAGATGGTAACATAGTAAACAGTCCATGGTTGGGGTGACTAGGATCAGCCAAGATTTTCTTTGCCTTCCTGATGCTCCTTCCCTCAAATAGCTCCAGTATGGAGGGTAAGTCACAGCCGCATATATTCTGAGCTGTACGCACAACCCTCTGTAGAGCTCTCCTGTTGGCTTGAGAGCAGTTCCCATACCATGCAGTAATGGTCCCCGTCAGAATGCTCTCGATGGTGCCTCTGTAAAACGACCTCAGGATCTTGGGTCTCATCCCAAACTTCCTCAATCGTCTGAGGTGGTACAGACGTTGCTGGCTTTTTTTAACAATGCACTGTGTGTGACTGTCCCAGGTGAGGTCCTCTGAGATGGTAACGCCAAGGAATTTAAAGTCTCTCACCCTCTCCACTGTCTCACCGTTGATGTTAATGGTTTCAAACTGGTGTTCTTTCCTCCTGAAGTCAACTATTAATTCTTTTGTCTTGGACACATTCAGAGACAAGTTGTTTCCTCTACACCACTCCATGAGGTTGTTTATTTCTTCCCTGTAGGCTGTTTTCATTCTCAAAGTACACTATTATTGAATGATAATTTGCTTATAGGTCATAAAGAATAAATAATCTCATAAATAATCAAGAAAAGCATCAACTGTGACTAAAATCTTGTAGTCTTCACTATTTATAAACATCATTGGTGGGCACTTCAGAAGCTCCTGGAGGGCTTCCTGGTGCCCACGGGCACCACGTTAGTGATACCTGTTCTAGAATGATGAGTAGCCAATCACAAGCCTTGAATTTCAGTTTCACACACTTGAACACATGTAACCAACAGACAGCACGTAAACGTTAATAAACAGTCAACTCCAATAACCTGTTAATTCCAATAACACTATTATTGTGGTAATGTAAACGGGCTCATTGGCACAAGACACTGACAAGAGGGGTAATGATGAGAACTTACCTGGAAGTTAATTGGAGGTGGAGGGTTCTTTGGCTCAATGCGAACCACACTGGATTCTACTTTAGGAGGTGGACGGAAGTTGTTCTTTCCCACCTACATTTCACAAGATAAAACAGTAATATATTCATGTTTACCCAAAACACATTTATGACTGATATACATGTTTGATGCATCAAGTAAATTTGACACTTCAAGTTAATACCTTCATGAGATGGTCCACACGTGAGAGCAGCTGTGTGTTAATGGAGAGCCTGCAGTACAGCTTGTCACCTGGTTTTGCCACTAGTCGCATGGCAAACTCCCTCTGGAACATCAGCACTGCACACCTAAAACAAGAATTCAACAATGTAGGGGAAAGAGAGAGTGAATGAGTTGCGTCTGTGGGGTAATTGCATAAAATCTTCAGGTGCTCATCAGTATCCAAAGTTAAAAATCCTTTATTTATAGTACATATGGTAGACACCATTGATAGCCGATGAATGTTGGTCCCGAAATGCATCAGCCATCAATGGTGACCATGTATAAATAAAGGACTTTTAATACGGACTTCAGAGTGCCTCTGATCCTCTCTCTCTACTTCAAGAATTCAACAATGTTGAAAACGGGGCTCTAAATTAACTTAATTCACAACCAGCCAAAAATGATCAGTAAATGCTAATTTTACTAGCCCAACACACACTCACTCACTAATGGTTCAAAGTGGTCAGTTGGTCTTGCATAACAGCCTAACTGAAATTTCACTAGCATTTGGCTGGTTGGCTGGCATTAATTTAGAGCGCAGGTTGTAAACATCAAACCAAGACAACAATCTGAAATAGTTCTGTTAAGGTAATCTTACCTAAAGAATGGCCGGTGAAGCAGTAACTTGAACACGAACGGTGAAGAGATCTGAGTAGTGGGGACAGGAAAATGATTAATAATCAAAACTGTACGCTTTTGTGTGATACATCACAGCTGCATTGCTGAACATGTCATAAACCACAATAATCAGTGACTGAAAACCAAGTCAAGTACTTCGTACCTGATAAGGCAAGTTGGCAACACAGACGTCAAAAAATGGCAGTTCAGTCTTCAACACGTCTCCAATAAGGATCTGTAACTTTGTTTGCAGTGGTCTATGAAAAAGAACAGGTGTGTTAAGTCGAGCCTGATTCCTCTTCAACACAACCAGTTCCAGCTACATTTCATATTGGTCAAGTAGCTTTGCTCTTTCACTTAACTCATGTTAGATGGTTTGTCAGACTTCCCATAGACAGGCTGTACACCCATATGTTCTTGCTACAACCAATCAGATCACCTCTCTCTCTAATGAGGACAGTCACCCAACATAAATCTGTCATTAGTGCTGGTCTTCAAGGTAAAAAGTAATGTGCGCCTTAGAATATCCAGGTTGGACAAACTGACTTGATTTATTAACTTCTACAGTGTATTGTCAAAAGCAGTATGGGTGGCCACAGGCTTGGCAACACGTCTTCATCTCACCATCCATGTATGCTGTATTGTATTATTATAAGCAAAGTGAATCATCGTTTTCAAGATGTAAGGCAATTTTGCTTGCAGTATTTTTGCCACCAACATTTTTGGAAGATGCAGTGAGTAATTGACAAGTTGTATTATGTGTAGTAAGATATTTATTACTTACGTGCACTGTACTCTCTTTTGAAGTTCTGCAACCATTCTTGTGTCCATTTCACAGGCTACAACCTGAGACAATAGCATGCCACATCAGAGATTTCAAACGGTCCTAATGAAAGTCACAACAATAGGCAGTTCATAAAATCAGGGTAGTGGTTACCTTCTTTGCTTTCTCTAGGAGTTTGACTGTCATGTTACCAGTTCCAGGCCCAACTTCCAGTATCACATCTGTCGGTCTGAGAGCTGCCTGCAAATTCAACCCAGTTTAGTTTGCACACCAAACCACTGTTTCAAACATCAAATGTTCAGAATATCCCGAGAAACTCTAAAAGCATTTCACGGTGCCTTCCAACTCAAAGTGTACATTCAACTTCTTAATTAAATAGTGGTGCAAAGGAAGGATCATACATTATTCACAAAATGCAGAATTAAGCTACCCACCTTCTCGATAATACCGTTGACAACCAGAGGGTTTTTCAAGATGTGTTGGCCAATACCAGTATTGAACATAATACCTGTAGTGATACGTGCACATCACAATAAATATGAAAGATCCTTCTCGTACAATAGATGTGGTAAACACTAAACGATGTGTTCTGAAGTGCATTTCAATGTTTAGGTAAATGTATAGCTATTAACAGATATAGGCCTACAGACTATTGTATGTACAATACAATATACATAATATTTTATTTGTATATTGGCCCGAGATCTTTAGTAGCAACCGGTTTAGCAAAACATCAAAAGTTAGTCCAACAAGATGGCTCATGTATTGAGTGATTTGAATAAGAAACACACAAAAATGAGAACACAAACCTTGACTTTTCACCTCCTGGTGTTGTCGGGATTTTTTCTCTGCTTTTACTTTAGGCATTTTGACAGTTTTGTTGAAAATTATTTCAGAGCTGACTACTCTACCAGCACCGCACGTACACGTGTTTACAAGTGGCTGGCAAGAAGAAAACCAACCCCAACTCTGGCCTTGGAATGGCACACAGCGCCATCCGCTGTTCGGAAGACTAGGCTGCAACTAGAACCATTTCTAGACAACCTTGCTCTCGTTGCAAAAGCCCTACGCTGCGTTGTGAACAGACCTCCTTGGAACAGGTAGATCAATACTGGTAACGTTACATCACTAACAGACAGTTAAATTCGCATTGCTCAACACTTCATTACATGTGTCTGAAAAAGAAATGTGAATTGAAAAAAAGTATTCCTTTTGTACAGTTTATTGATATTCTTGAAAAATTACACAAATACATAATTAGTACACACATCTCTCTCTCTCTCTCTCACACACACACACACACACACACACACACACACACACACACACACACTTTCCTGACATTTCTTCAGTTTGTCATGCTCTCTGATCCCATCATTAGGTCAGCCAACTCTGGATCATCCACCCAGTTTATCTTGGTGGCGCAGACTATGCCCTGTAGAAAATAATTCATAGGCATTATGGAAAACATAACAAAAAAATCCACAAATAAGATACCACCATCATACAAAACACACCACATACACATTATGTTTAATACTAATAGCCAGAAGAAAGGGCAAATGTGAGAAATCGATTATGATCCCCACACTCCTGATTTTGTTATGAATATCTCCCTTTGCAGAAAATCATCTGTAATGTAAATTCATGATTATAGAATATCTTATTTAGAAACACTGAAATTGAACAGTCCTTGTTTGGTAAAACAAATAATTAAAATGAAATAATAAAAAAAAACATTCAAACCTAACACACCCACCCATTTCACAGCCATACACACCCACATTCATGCAGAAGGTATAAACCTACACTTTAGTAACATCATTTAGAAATTATATAATTTATGGATTATGGCCAATAGGCCTATATCCCACTGATAGCGTACCCTGAGAATGTTGTGGGACAGGGCGAGGAACTTGCGGTGTTTCTGCACCACGGTGTCCACTTTCTCCAGACTGGCTTTGTCCACCTCTCCCTGGCCAGCCCTGGCCTCCCTCAGCTCGGTTATCTCCTCCATTGCCTTCTTGATCAACACTTTCATTTCTACACAACACAAAGTTGAAGGTCAAGTATGTTTTTTTTCCCTCATTCGTTTTCAAAAATCTATGCTGCCCATTCATAAACTCAGTCTTTTCACTAAAGCTGCAAGGTACTAACTATCAAACTAATATGTATTGGTCTGACCAAAGTACAGCAAGTTTTGCTGCCAAAAACGTATATGACTGGTAATTCAAAATGGCAGACATAAAGAAGATTCACCTATTCATGTATAAAAAAGGTATTCATAAATAAGAAGATGAATAAGATAAATATTATGAATGGGCAGCAGACATTCTGGAAATAACAAACTAAAACATTGCATGCTCCATCTTTGAAAGTTGTTGAATTATTTTATGATAAAAAAGTCAATCCATAATCCAGGGCTGTTTTTTGTTTGTTTAAAGGTTACAAGCCAAATAAAGTTCTGTAAAACAAATGAAAAAACACTATAGAATAGGCCCTATACACTCAACTCAAGTGACATGAAATGGCTTGTAATGAGTCAATACAACAACAGTACCATGTCTCTCTTTTTGCACTTCTGTGATTTGGTCCTGAAGTTCACGCGATTCCTTAAAAATAGTAAGGCAAAAAATTATACATTTTAAACACCTTCAAATGTATAAAAGTAACAAAGTATCAATATGATTAAGTGCAATATCAAACCATTCCCCACTCACTTCCTGCAGTTTCTGTATTCTGGCAAAACAGCTGAGACTGTGTTGAGCCAGCATCTTCATTTCCCTGTCGACAAACAATCCCACAGCATTGTTACAATCCACAGTGTGTACATACCCCCTAAATGTAAACGCCATAACCGAGAAGAGGTCATTTTACTGATATCTTCTGATTTGTATTAATCTTGGACCTGGCATACCTTGAAACTCTGCCCAACTGGTGTTTTGTTTTTTTAATCAAACCGTAAACGATGCATGCTTGTATGACCTGTGGTATACAGATTACTATTAAGAGGGGCACTTACATTGAGCCTTCATCATCCCGGGTTAGTTTGGACGTGATGGCTCTCCAGACAAGCATCCTAAATGGCAGAAAAGATTGGCGATTAATTTGGCAGGTTTGTTCATGCAACATGCTCCAATTTCAATATTACACCATGTGAAATCACTGATTGCATCTTGGTGTTGACACCAAAGCATGCAACCAGCGTGAAACATTCCCTGTTGGTATGACTGCACCATAACCATAACTGCAGCTCATACCTGTTCAAGGCCATTGTTTTGTTGAATTGTTCTGTTCTTCTGTTTTCCAGACTCTCTTCATATTTTGACCTGAAATGGGTGCAAGCAATACATTTAAAATAGCACATTATACAAGCCAATGGTACAGTTAAATAAATCGATGAGAACACTTACACATCCTCACAATCATCAACCAGCCTCGTGTTTACTGTTGAAAATAAACAAATGTATTAGTCTTCACATCAACCAGAAAAAATCCAATGAGAATATAACACGTTTGAGCAATCATATCCTGCCATTCCATACCCAAGTTGGCTTGTACTGACATCTCAAAACACTGGTTTGACATGGCCTCCTTTATCCTAAAGGGAAGATAACATCAAAGTCAGAATGAAATGAATGGCATGCTTTCCTTGCGATGCCATTACAAACGAAATGTTTTACTTAATTACAACACTGTATACCAACCTTACTAGATTGACAGCTGCATTTTTATCCGCGATTGAAGCAGCAGCTAAGGACACACCTAGTGCTCCACTTCTGTTCGGCGAAAGTCCATCTTCGTCCATTGCGTACTGAAAGAAAAGAGTCGATATCTAGAGTCTAGTTATTAGTGTCTGACAAGTTCAGTAGATGTATAGGATTCCAAGCAGCTGTCTGGAACTACGATTTATAAAACAAGTCCCTTATGTTGAGAACAGAGAAAAGGAAGTTACCCATAACACTATCTAAATGTTAGGCCTAGAACTACTGTTATTATTTTAGGCTGTGCATTTTTGAGGATAAACTAGAGAACTATCAATACTCTAGTTTGTACACGTCGTAGAACTAAGCTAACTGACAAACATGTCAATGAAACAAATACTTACAACAGATGTTAGCAAGTTAGCTACAGTGGGTCTCTGGAAAGTGTACGAGTTGTAGAAAATGGTAGAATAAATTAGTGTAAAACAACCAAAAAAAAGTTATTCGCCAGAGCGAATCGAGCTAACAACACAGCCCTGTGCTAACAACACAACAGAGAATCCGAATCTACCGCCAGGAAATGCACACACAAACCACGTGACTCACGTCAAAGCCCAGCCTTATTTATAATCTCCAGAATAAAGGCAGAAGTGGTGGTGGTGGTGTGGTGCTATCGGCGGTGACCGTCATGTGTTTGCTATAGAAAAAGGCTGCCCTGTCACATATTTTTCGGTAAATCAATTTCCCTTCATTCACATGTCGTTATTCATTCTATATATTTGACAAAGGCCGAATTTCTCGTAGTAGATAGCAAGTAGAATGGTTGTCGAGAATAGATATTGGGCTATGGGGAGACGTTACATTTAATTGGAAAACTGACATTTGAAGTGGGTAAAAGGTAGCTATTATCGATTATTAATTCGCTAGAAATGTCTGTTATGTGTGTTCACAACGGTACCCTCTGTGTCTGAAAGCACTGGTGGGGTAGAGCTACCAATGGTATTTGTACGGGGTTTAATCTTGGGGTTGTTCAAGGATACGCACCATCTAAAGCTAACACTACTGTATTGCTATTGGGTTAGCGATACCATTTCCACTTTGCCAACCCCCGGTAGAGCCTATTTGTTGTTTTACGTTTTCTTCACATAAAACTCGAAATTGTCCGCCCGGGCAACCCAGCAGAACACAATCTGTTGACTAAGCGCATCCTCCGCAGCATCCATAGGCTGCCATACCATAACCCATACATGTCAGAGAGCTCCCCGCATCCAGATAACTGAATTTGTCCTCTAAACTTCGTTGCAACAGCTCCATCTGCAGGTGGCCAGGCAACATTTCCTAACCCGGAAAGAGAATAACGAGGTCGTCATGGGAGGTAAAGTTAGTGGCAAGATGGCTGCCGCCGGACGGGTCGTTCAGGTAACTGCTGGAGAAAATGTTTAAAAACATTGATACATTAGGCCCAATGTGATCATTCTAAATGTTGTAGTTCTGTATGTGTGTGATGTCTCTAGTAAAGCTGTTCAAATGACCAATCACTTTGTGCTAGGTGCGTATTTAATCTAACGTTGAAAATGTCTAAATGCCCTTGTCATACCATGGCTAGTTTATTGCAGCTAACCAGCTGAATTTGCAGACTTATCATTTGCAAAATGCTTTTACTGTTTCATTTACTGCGGCATGGCAACATTTGCTGTGAGGATCTCATAGTGGTTTGGTTTCTCTTTGCCCTTTTGGACAAACAGCCATAATGTATGCATTTCCTCCAGACTTTCTCAAATGCCAAGTTATGCACATATTTATTTATTTATGGATAGCGTATTACCATGACTTACAAGGATGCCATGAATAACAAGCAAACATGACTCACAGAGCTATGGTATAGAATAGAAATAGTTGAATACTGCAGATGTTAGCCTGCTTCAATGAGATGATGCTCTCAATTCTGTGTAATACACTAATGAATTGAATGGTGTTGTCTGCTGAGTCTCCATATGTGCAATAACCCTAGCAATGTGTCTGTCATGTGCTAATTGTGTTTACAGGCCGTGAGACCACATGCGCCTTTAATAAAGTTTCCCAATCGAAAAGGCCAGCCAAGACCAAACGGTGAGTTACAACTTCAGCAATGAAAGGCTTTGAAGGACAAAGAGAGCATGTTTACTCTGTTCAGTGTTGGCCATTGACAGTTGTCCAGTGAGTAGGTTAGTGGTGCGACATCCAAGACGCAGGTGCATGACAAAAGGCCAGAACACTGTAGAAACAAAGATGAATGTCCGCACACTGCTCCCGTGTTGCTTTTTTATTTTTTTCAAGTGAGCGCTTTCGAGCTAGTCGCTCTTCATCAGACTTGAATTAAGATAGATGCACGTCATACTTAAGGGTAAAATGGATCACATGATACATCAGTCAAGTTCCGATTGGATGGTACACCAGATACAAAGTGCTTCCCAAAGTATACAGAAATATTTACAAATACATTATACATCAGGCATTATCAAATGTCCAAACATATTTACAAAATATATACAAAATATTTACATAAACCTACAAGCATATACTTTCAAGTTTAAAAACATCAATGTCAGCTCATAAAGTCTAGGGTGTACAGAGAGATCTATCCAGAGTACCTGACAACACATCAGGCCCTAAGGTCATCATAAATTCAAGTACACATGAGATGTCTGTCCAATCACAAGGTTGATATTGTCATCAAGGGGACTACAGTACAGCATTGTGTTAAGATCTTCATTACAGTCATTACACATTTCCAAAGGACAAACAGAAGAACAAAAGAACTTGGGGAAATTGGGGAATACTGTACACAACATGATATTGCATCACTCTATGTGGGACTCTTCGAATCCGATGTGATCTTCAATACACAAAGAAAACAGAATCCAGAATATCATGTTGTGTACAGTATTCCCCAATTGCCAGAGTGTGAAAAGACATTGGCACATCATTGACTCGAACTTAAAAAAGGTTTTCCACAAACCACCGCGTGTGGTCTACAAGAGACAACCAAACCTCCGGAATATGCTTGTGAGGGCAGATTTACCCCCGCCTCCTCCCCCCACACACTTTCTAAGTATCATCCAAGCAGGCAACTATAAGTGTGGAAACTGCCAACAATGCAACTTCACCAGTAAAACACATTCCTTTAACCACCCCCATACTGGAAAAAAAATTACATCAATGGAGTTATATCGTGTCTTACAAAAAATGTGATTTATATGCTCACATGCCCATGTGGGCAAGACCACAAGGGCACTTAAGACTAGGATAGCTGAATACAGATGTGCCATACGCAACATGGACATGAAAAGTTCAGTGGCAGTCCACTTTAAAGAGGCCCGACATAATGTGTCTGCTCTAAAATACATGGAAATTGAGATGGTAAAAATGTCCAAGAGGGGTGGCAATATTGACAACTTACTTCTCAAACGGGAACTGTACTGGATTTACACCATGGACACTATGGCACCAAGGTAGCCTCGCGAGCCATCCTACGTACTTCCGCCAAAGGATTGGCTCCACTACTGTAGTCTGGCCGTGCTTCTCTGTGGAGTGCTTGCAGCAGTAGAATTTTGATTGCAACGCCCCCCCAGAAAACAGCCAATAATCGAATACGCCCCCCACGTGGGGACGAAAGGGGGAGAACGCTCGTGACAATGACGTACACATCTGCGCCAGAGCCATTGGTCTGCGCTATGTTGTTGTTGAGTAACTGCCAGCGATTGGGTGAGAGGTGTCCAATAATTTCAAACTATAACTGAGTGCAAACTTCCTGCTTTCTACAATCGCTTCAGAGCAAACAAATGCCAGACCATAAATACGAAATGAAATGGTAGTATTATGGGATGGTCAGGACCAGGCTAGCACCAAGGGGCATGAATGAGGACTTCAGGGGTCCGTTTCTCGGAAGCGTCTTTGCTATCGTCGTTAGCAAAGTCCTTCGTACGAGCGACTCAACTGCATCTTGACAGCGACGCTCACCACTAAATCCAAGAGAATGGTGTTACCGTATTTTTTTGACTATATGTCGCTCCGGAGTTTAAGTCGCAACGGCCCAAAAATGCATTTTAAAATTGAAAAAAACATATATACGTCGCACCGGACTAATCGTCGCACATTTTTGAAAGGTTATTCTATCCATGGAATCTATGTTGTGATAGCTGGCGCATGGTAAGCTGCTGCTCAAAGACGGCATTGTTTTATAAACCAGCATCTGAAGCAGTGGCAACGCATTCAGAGGTGGTGGTAACGCACCAACTAAGATGGTTTGCCAACCCCCATAAAACCACAAAAAGAAAAAGAAGAAGAAACAGTGATAACGCGCCATGTTGCCCTGTAGTCAGAACAACATTCAATTTTCGGCATTGTTTTGTGTTTGAACCGTGGGAGGATTCGAGGCAACTTTGTTTCGTCTCCACAGCACGCCTTTCTTTACCCCCTTTTCTGAGACTTCAGCCCATGACGGTATCAAAGGTGAGGGGGATTTCATCCATGTTGTGTAGCCTATGGTAGTGTCACGTTGTGCTCGTTTGTCAGAAACTCGCGGAAATGACCGATTTTCACCTGGAAGTCGGCTGACTGTCTTTAATAACACAGACGCTCGTTCTCGGATAGAGAGGCGATTGCGTTGCATAGCGCAAATAAATCCACGAGAGGGGATTGCATTGCAGTCCCAGACTTCCGCAAAAAGTCCTATTCATTTCTTTGGCAATGTCATGGAGCCCGTAACAAGACCGTTGACTCGCAGCGCGCGCGTTGTTCGAGAACACATTTGTCCTGTATTCAGCTCTTCTTCTAGACGTGGGCCTTGAATCTTCAGATAGCTTTTTTTTTCATAACATGCACATTTCCTCCGCTTTTCTCCAGTCCCCAAACAGTTTCCCATTGCATCCAAACTTTCGTTCAGCTGCCCTATTGCCATTTTCGGCTGCATATTTAATTACTTTCAGCTTGAACTCAGCAGTAGGCTATATTAACTTCTTTTGGGTGGTATATTTCTATTCAGTCGTCATTGTAAATGCTATTTTTTGTTGTGGTAAGTTGTAACATTTTTTCTATCAGTGGTATTAGGCAACACAACATAGGCCTAGTTGCGCACATAGTGCTCGCCGGTGGAGAAAAAAAAACATATATATGTCGCACCAGAGTATATGTCGCATGTCCAGCCAAACCATGAAAAAAAGTGCGACTTGTAGTCCGAAAAATACGGTATGTCTTAAGACGGTCTTAAGATGGTTAGCAACAACAATAATCGAGAAACGGACCCCTGTATTAGACCATTCCTGTAACAGGCCTAATGACTCTGTGATTGCCGGTTGTGTGTACAAAAAACTAAACTAAATAACACACACACAACTGAATATTCTAAATGTATTGTGTTCTTTTGTTCTTCTGTTTGTCCTTTGGAAATGTGTAATGACTGTAATGAAGATTTTAACACAATGCTGTACTGTAGTCTCCTTGATGATAATATCAACCTTGTGATTGGATAGACACCTCATGTGAAAGTATATGCTTGTAAGTTTATGTAAATATTTTGTAAATATGTTTGGACATTTGATAATGTCTGATGTATAATGTATTTGTAAATATTTCTGTATACTTTGGGAAGCACTTTGTACAGTATATCACGAAAGTGAATACACCCCTCACAGTTTTTGCAGATTTTTGAGTATATCTTTTTATAGGAAAGCATTACAGAAACTTAACTTTGACACAATGATTAGTGACCTTTTAAAAACATATTTAACTGCTTAAATTTCTTGTTCACTCAGAAAAAAAACAAAATACAGTCAGTACATCCCAGATGTACTTGGTAATCTGAAATACACCTAAAAGAAACATGCATGTCAACATGCACTGTGACTACTGAAGCAGATCCTGATATTCTCCATAGGATTGCATTCAAATCTCACACCAATCTATTTAAGCCCGATGCAGACTCAAAATGTAAAAGTTCAATGCAAAGAAAGGTTGAAACGCACACTGATGACCTCCCTTGTCATCCCTTTTCATTTCGAGACGATTCGAGCCAACACAGCCCCTTCTCTACCGGATTTTAATCTGGGGTGTACTCACTTTTGTGAGTACATGTTCAAACATTAATGGCTGTATTTAGTTTTTTTCTGAGTGAACAAGAAATTTAAGCAGTTAAATATGTTGATAAAAGGCCACTAATCATTGTGTCAAAGTGAAATTTCTGTAATGCTTTCCTATGAAAAGATATACTCAAAAATCTGCAAAACTGTGAGGGGGGTATTCACTTTCGTGATATACTGTATCTGGTGTACCATCCAATCGGAACTTGACTGATGTATCATGTGATCCATTTTACCTTTAAGTATGACGTGTGTCTATCTTAATTCAAGTCTGATGAAGAGCGACTAGCTCGAAAGCGCTCACTTGAAAAAAATAAAAAAGCAACACGGGAGCAGTGTGCGGACATTCATCTTTGTTTCTACAGTTGTCCAGCGAATAATGTAATATATCTTGTGTTTGACTGTTTTTGCAGTTGATTAACCTTGACTGTGAACACTCAGAACTCATCTCTTGTGTAAACAGTGGCTTGAATTAACATGGGCCAAGTGTCTCTGTAAAACAGACGTGATTAAAGTTGATTTTCCCCAGCATTCCCAGTTAATGCCATTTTTCTGGGGTTTTATTATTTTGTTTTAAAGAGGCCATGCCACTCTAATTACATTACCATTTCCACCTTTTTTTTCATAATCCTTGGTGTTCTCTGACCTGGTATGCAACATTATTTTAGCTGGAAAGTTATTTGATGGTGTATTTCAAAGCATGTGAAACTTCACAACATGGGCTTTCCAATGGTCACGTCTATTAGTTTCATGTCTAAAAGAGGTGCTTACCTCTCCGCCCCACCACCACCACCCACCTTGATTGACTGATTTTGATTTTGTATGACAAACACTGGAGTTGGCAAAATCATAAAACTTTATATCTGACGTATGCCTGTCTCCTGTCTCACAGTAGCAGAAGCTCTGAAAATGGTACTAGCCAGTCCTCCCACCGCAGCAGCAGCTTCTCCCAGCATGGCAGCATCGCCACCGCCACCAGTCCTACCACCGCCGAGACCGCCACCCGGACCGGTCAGCCGGCTACCCGGAGTCCCAGACACTATCGCTACCGTTAGAGATTTACCACAGAGGTATCGCCGGAGGGTGCTTGCAGACGAAGAGATGGAATTCATTCAGGTTAGTTGTATGGTCTGATTTTAGATGTGTTGATTAGATTAGATTACTTTATTGGTACCCAAGGGTAGATTTGATTTGCATTCAGGACATAGGACACATGTAACATACAAGCAACCCACAATGAACATATGGACAATACCAAAAGTGACCTAGTGCATCCTATCAAAGAGACATGGTGTCACATAAAGTGACAGGGGTACTAAATAAGAATAGATTGTTAAATATATGATAAAAAGGAGTATAGAATACTACTTCAGTTATGTGAATTATTAAGTGTAAATCATGATCACCTCTTCCTATTCTGTCATTATTTCCCCTGTTCACAAAGTACTCTCTGCTAAGTACTTGGCCACTAGGGCGCACTGTGCCATAAAAGCAGCCTGTTCTTTGGTGCAATGATGAGTAATGCAGCATTGTGAAGTCTGTGAGTGCGTCTTAATATGTGACCTTGCCTCCTCCACTTGCGCTTGTCTCCTCGCCCCGCCTCCTGGCCCCTCCTCCGTGGAGAAAACGATAAAGTTTCCCAGCTGTCAGCCTAGCCACAACAACTTTTGAGGGACTGTTTTTCATTCACCATAACAATTGCAAACGAGAAAAAGACTACAATTGAGCTTTTGCAAGATATCGAAATATAATGCTGTTGTCAGTGATGTCATCATGACGAGAAGCGAGTGGAGGAGGCAAGTGGAGGAGGCAAGGTCGCATATTGTAATGCACTCCATGTAAGACGGAACTCTCGGCTATGGGTACATCCCATTATCCACACTCCCGTCCTCCCTTGTGCTTGTGGCCTCGTGATAACGGCACAAGACGTCACTGATGAAAGAAGTTGAATTCAATATCTCGCAATTCAAAGGTCATTTTCTCATTTGCAATCGGGATGTTGAATGGGTAAAACTTAATTGTTTTCACCATCAAGGCGGAGCATCAGTGCTTGCGAGTCCACAAGTCAAGGAGAGGAGTTTGGCTAATTGAATGTACCCTATGTGTGGTTTGCTAAAACACAGCCATAATATATTTGATGTTCCTGAACTAAAAGTCTTTATTTATTTATTTTTCGTTGGAGCTCAGAATAGCATGTGCTTTTTCTGTATTTATAAGCAGAACTGCTAGACTATTTTCATGTGAATCAATTAATACAACAATATCATTTTGCAATTTAAGAGTTATGTGCACTGAGCTGTGGCTGCCCTATGGCTGTCCTGTAGTCTCCTGCATTTTTCTGTGTTCTAACTAATCTTATGTAGCCTACTATTTTTTTTTTGTCTTCACAGCGTGGCGGACCAGAGTGACTGCAACTATCAGCAATATCTACCAGAGTCCTTATTTGTTCTTTTTTTTTTTTTTTCCTCCGTTCTTCAGTTATTGCCTAATTTACTCCTCCACACGATGAGGACTTTGCTGCCATGTTTCATCTTACCAAATACATACAAAAGAACATTTAATTTAATTTTTATTTTGTGAAAAATGTACATAAAGATATTTTTAAAGATGTAGATATTTTACTGGATGATTTTGAATTGTTGGTTCATGGACTGTGTTCTTGCACCGGAAATCTTAACCCAAGAGGAGGTTGAGTGTCTTGAAAAGTGTACTGGTGACAGTCCTACTTGAGAAAACAAGCTCTGGGAAGTGTCCAGTTTCTCTCACAATAAGTACATCTTGCATCACCACACTCAGTCCAAAGCTGCTTTCGTTTGAAATTGCACTTAATGCTACCGTAATCATTACTCCCTCCCAGTTGATCTCGACAATGCCAGTCAGTCCACACACCATCATATTTCACAGACAGGCAAGACGTCTAGTCTGTACAGTGAACAGTCCTGCTGCTTCTGTGGAGTGACGTTGGACACAGTGGGATACAGGCGGTCTTCACTACTATTAAAAGTATTTAATATGATTTTAGTGTCTTGACATGTTTATTTGGGTTGGCACTTGCAAATTTCTGATGTATAGAAATTTAGTGTCCCTACAATATGAAGTATTTATCTGTGTACTAACCTTCATGACTGTGCCCAGACACTGGGCCACCAGTGTGACATGCTTTGTGATCTATATTTGGGCATGTTGGACTGCGTCCCGTACAGAGCATACTCTAGTTCTGTCAAAAAGTCAGTTTTCCCAGGATTAATGTGGTGGTGGTGATACATCTAAACTTACATTTTGTTCATCACAATTTGATTGCTTTGGCTGCTCATGTTCGATGTGAATAACACAAACTTTATTATGTGCTCTCAAGCCTGTCTTTCATCAGTGGTTGAGGTCTGAGTGTCAGATTGGTAAAGGTTGAAATTGAATTAACGCCCAGAGAGTCGGTTAACTCAGTTAATGTAGTTTTTTTTTTTAATTAAATGTATCTTTTTGGTGGGGTTGTACTTGTCAGCATTACTTGGATGAACCTATATCTAAGTCTTCCAAGATTCAAGAAATGATATGCACAATCGAGACAATTTCCAGATTTTTATTTCTGGATATATACACCAAGTATTAAAGTACAACAGAAAATACAAAATAATGCTAACCAAAAGGGGAAAAAAGTTATGTACACATTATATAAACAATAAAGATTTCCATTCAAATAGTTCAAATATTAAATGTACTGATTGTCTATATTTCTGAATATACATTTAAAGTATTTGTTGGTATTATTCACAGATATATTTTTCATTTTTCTCATTTTTCCTCTAAATTGTTTACTCAATCTCCATTTCAAATGAAAATTGAAAATTTAGTGCCTACTCACTAACAAAACTACAAAACATTTCACTGAAATATCAAAATGTACAAGATCAAAGGGTTGCTGAAAGCTTTTACATTCCAATACAATTCAAACCCATCTTTTTTTTTCTTCAAAAAGTTATGAACCATGAGTAGGATGAGACATTGCACAGCTTCAACTTGGCCATTAAACCACAACTCAGCATACGGCTTCGGAAGCCTCTCTGTCGACCACATCCATTAAAATACTGTTCCAGTACCTCTACGTGTGGGGTGGTGAAAAAAAATGAAAATGACAAACACGGGTATAGAATAGGGAAATACTACCTAGATACACTATGTTTTGCACGCGTCCAAATCTATCTGAATTTCAAACGTTCAGATCCAAATCACTGAATGATTGACATTACTCATTCCACAAAACTGCTGTTGTTCATCTAAGGGTAACATTTGTCTGGCTGTACCTAAAATAATTGTTCACAGGCTATGATGGCGTATCATGTTGCACGTTTTCTCTTTTTTCCTTAATTAAAAGACAGTGAGAATTTAGCTGCCTTCCAAAGGATCAACATTTACTAGTGAGAGCTTTAGGCAAGAAACAGCCCAAGGTAAAAAAATAAAAAAAAATTACTTATCATGCAGTACAAAGAAATGACACATGCCAAAATACAGTAAGATTAAAGCCTTATTTGAACATTAAGCAAGGAAAGACTTTAGATAATAATTTGGTTAATACTGCGTCTGTCCAAATGTATTTTAAAAAAAGGCCCATCACCACTTGCCTTGCATTCATGACAACCTCTCATCCCCAGTCAACAACCCAGTGACGGGCAACTCTAACCTGCCCACAACCACATCATACCAATTTCAGCATTAGGTTATCCGTCACAACAGACATCAATTAGCTGTTTTTTTTTAAAAGGTGAAATTATCTTGTGTTATTCTGATTCAAAAGCATGTGCCATATTGAACAATATATTAACACTTTTTACAGAATTGCAGAGAGAGAAAAAAAAATAGTGGTTCACAAAGAAAGAGTGGTTGCATGCATGGTTTAGATGAGTCTTGATTAAAGATACGAAACAAAAAATGAAAAACATACAAATCTTAAACCTGTAAACAGACAAAAATGTAGCATATGAGACGTCTATACATTATCTACAAATTATTGCCTCAGGACCTTAACAGTAATTGGAAGCTTTTGCATCAGCAATTCCCTTAATGACGTACACGTGAATGTACAAGCTCAGGGTGTCTACCATTGTTCGTCACAGAATTATTTCCAAGCTGGATCGTGATGAAAATGAATCATGTGACATGATGGATGATGGATATGTGTCCATAAATGGTTCACAGAAGTACTATATGGCTTTAAAAAGAGAATGCTTGACATGCAACATGTACCTTCATCCTCTGAAATTAAGTAATCAATGTCTGCATAGACAAATGCGATACATTAAAAATAAAAACAAATTTAAAAAAATAAAAATCCACGGTTACCTCCCACACAATTTCTTTTCAAACCAACACTGCCTAGCAATCCTAAACAGAAACACATTTCCCCCACTCAATAATACTGAATACAGACAACGGGCACATTTAAAAACACAAAACAGCATAATACTGACCACTTTTAAGATCCAGTGACAAAAAGTCTCACAATCTTTGAGCCGTTCACCATTCCAACATGCACTATCCGGAACCCCTCCGGACTGTTATGGAGTACCCCACATGGTGCCAAAGATGGCAACTGCTCCCAGAATCTTTTTGTCACCACAGAAAAGTAAGAAGTAAAATATGGGAAGAAAGGAACAAATATTGACGGTAGCCAATGTGGCCAAGATGATGTAGTCGTTGGCATGCTTTTGTGAATGGACTTTGTACAAAAAGTTTTAACATTCTTCACATTTTGTATTAAAATTCTACTGGTAAGATACAAAGACTTTTCCTCTGAATGCACAAAACACACTTGCTTAGTTCACTAAAAGCAGGTAAATGTGACATTTTTTCAACCATGACTCAAAAATAACCCCAGTGTTTTTTTTTTCACTCACAAAACGTGCCCAGTGGTATTTGCATCAATTCTTCTAATAGTGTTTAAACAAACTGTTGCACACGGTACTAATCTAAGAGGTGCGACAAAAAGTCATTTGTGCCACCCCGAGGAAGAGCTCAATGGTATAATACACCTTTTTTAAAAGAAAGCATGATCACACCCAACGTTCTCAGCCAGGGAAGATATGAACTGATCTGGACATAAAACATTGCACATTACCAAATCACAAAGCCATCTATGGTCCACTATGTGGTGTTGGTTAAAAAAAAAGACAATACGACAGACAAAAATAGCAAGCCAAGTTGCATGCGTGAATCATCCCAGGCGAGGAAACCAAAGAGAAAGACATGATGCAAAAAACTAAAAACAATAAGCAAACAAATGGTAAAAGTGCTCTTCTCTTCTCTCTTGTGTAGTATTGGCCTCTTGGGCTCTTACTGCATGTCATATCAAATAAAGACACATAATAAAAATGCTACATAAGCAAAAAAGCCTAGTCAGTCTAGGTTGGTGTAAACACAGACATGTCTAGGTATAGCTTCAAAATGAAACAATGAAAAAAATGCAGTTTCTGGCAGCATCTCTGGCTTGAATAGACAAATGACGGACTGAGAGAAGCCAAGTCTGACGGACGAATAAAGACTCACCAAAACATTCACAAGGATTATGAAGGAGTATACAAAGAATCTAAGGCCAGGTAAAATAAATGGCTATATAAACTCTTGAGAAATCAAGACTTCTTTCTTGCTCTATACAATAAAAGACATCACTGATGTCATATTATATAACAAAATGAAACAAAAAGGTAAATGTATATATTTATAACTTTTCCTTTTTTTTAGAAACATTTTCAGTGAGTCTATGTACATGGTTTATACAATGTGGTGTTCAAATGTGAATAAGTGTGTGTGTGTTTGTGCGCGCAAATGTGTGTTCGAATGCGCATGTGTGTGCGTGTGTGTGTGTGCATGTGTGTGCATGTGTGTTAAGTGTTACTCTGACTGCAGGGCCGTGTGTTGGTGATGGTGCCGTGCGTGCGGGCCCATGAACCCGTTGGGCTCGGCCGCCGTGGCCAGGCCGGCAAAGTCTGTGACCGAGACGGCCATCTTGGCGCCGGTGATGCGGTGCGCTCTCCGACTGCCGTCAAACTCCATGCCCAGGCTGGCCACGGACACGTCCCCCATGAACGCGTCGGGGGCCAGTGTCATCTTCATGCGCTTGGGGGCGCGCTCGCAGTCCTTGACGGCGTTGCCTCCCCTCGCCCCCCCAACGCCACCACACGCGCTCATGGGCCCCAGGTGGTGGTCGGAGCGGTAGAAGCCCCCCTCGAGCAGGCCCAGGCACTCTGACGCGTCGGCACTCGGGACAAAGTCCAGGGGCTCCTCGTGGCTCATTGCTGCCGTCCGGTGTAAGCTCTCCAGAGGAGGGAAGTTGTAGGAGTCCAGGCAGCCCACAGAGTCGCTTTGGTTGCAGACAGTGGCCACACTGTTGCTAAGGGCTATGGTGGGAGGTGGAGAAGATGGCATTAAAGACACAAAGTCACGTGTACGACCATCCATTTTATACTTCTTTATGATACTGAGGACAGTTACATCCTACGGATGCGTTTTAATCATTATTCTTTGTCTGAAATCGCTGTGGTCTGATTTTCACTGCTTCCGTGAGAACATTGATGAGCCATGAACACATGTAACACTCCATAAGCATTGAGTAGTCAAGAAAAGTTACAAAACCTAGAAATCATCACGCCAAATATGCTCAGAAACTATCTGGGTAAAACCTTTGAGACCACTAAACACTCCTGAATTTGTTCCATAAGCAATCAGATTTTACCCAGCTGCCATTACTGCACTAAATTATGTGACCAAAGCATAGTTGCATACATACTTTTCTTTTCTTTTTAATTTGTAGTCTTATTATGTGTTGCCCCAACAAGAAATGCTCAATTTCGCAGTACTTGTTAGTATTATTTTGGTTCTCTCCTGTAATATGTTGCACTTGCTTTTCATCCATGGTATTATCTTGTACATTTTTTTTGCTAGAGATGGGAAATGTGGGGTTGGTGGTATTGGACGAGCTTCAGTGTGTGTGTGGATATGTGTATGTGTTTTGTCTGTACTTCAAGGACCCTCTCGAAAACGAGATTTCATCTCAAGAGGCTATCCTCTAATAAAGAAATTGGAAAGTATTACAATGACAAATAGGACATTCGATAAGGTCTCCAGACTGCTCCAGAGTGAAGGCGTCTTGTCTCACCTGTGAGGTCGCTGGCCGTGATGGAGTTGAGGAGCCCCAGCTGCTGCTCTGCGCTGGGCTCCAGCCTCCCCCCGGCCCCCACCGAGCACACGGAGGACGTGGTGTCCGCCATGCCCTCCGCCTCGTCCACCAGCCGGTCCATCAGGTCCCTGCAGAGCAGAGGAGAGGAGAGGAGAGGAGAGGAGAGGAGAGGAGAGGAGAGGAGAGGAGAGGAGAGGAGAGGAGAGGTGAAGAGAGGAGAGGAGAAGAGGAGAGGAGAGGAGAGGAGAAGAGAGGAGAGGAGAGCAGAGCAGAGGAGAGGAGAGGAGAGGGGAGGAGAGGAGAAGAGAGGAGAGCAGAGCAGAGCAGAGGAGAGGAGAGGAGAGGAGAGGAGAGGAGAATAAGCTTTCCTTACAGATGAGACGACATCGATGCACTATGTGGACTGTATAAGTGGAACATGTAGCCTTTTCAAACAAGGTCAGCACGCAATAGTACTATAAAGAAATACACAGTATATGAACAAAAGAGCCTTTCAAGCACTGATGCGTCCTTGCTTCAAATACTAGAAACTGCTTCAAAAGAAGTATTCAGTGTATTGTCTAGATTTTAAAGCAAGGTTGGCAACATTCTCTCTGCTTTTTTCCACGAAAGATCTTCTCATTCTTCTGAGCATGTACACTTACTAACAGGTGGTGACAATGGGTGAAGAGGATGATCGTGACATTCTGACAACACGTGCAGAGATGTAAATGCCACTGAGGGGTTACTACTCACGTGACTCCAGGGTAACTGCTGTATTTCTTCTTTCCAAATCGGTTTTGTTGTACGAAGTAATCAAAGCGCTCCGATTTCTTCCACATGTAGTAGAATGCTACACATTCTGCTACCGTCCTTGTCGTCACCTGCAGGAGGGAACATCCAATGAGTTTTTATTTATTGATTTGATTTGATTTAATTTTATTCCTGTTTGCATTTCCTTTTTTTTAATTTAAGGCAAAACATTATTAAACGCTGTGATTTCAAACAGTGGAATTAAACATGCCTTGTGTTTTTGAATGAGGTGGAAGTTCTTGTCATATATCTGAAGGGCATGCTCAAAGTTCCGGCATTCATCTTCAGACCAGGGAGGTGACTCTTCTGTACGAGACAAAACATGAATTAATACATACAATTCCAGAAATATAATAGACGATTACTTCTGCAAAACTAAGGATTTTTTCCTAATAGTTGTAGATGGTATAACATAAAGCTTATAATATACCTTTTGAAGATTTCACATTTCTGCTGTATCGTTCCAAGGCTTCATGGGTATTGTAGTTACATTTCACAAGTTCGTACAAAACCTGAAACAAAAATGGAACATATAGATGAATAGGCAATATAAAAAAGGCTACAAAACCTTTTAACTAACGACAGGATCAGTCTCTAACTACATTGCAAATTTCACAGTGAAAACACATATTAGAGCCTCACAGTATTACTATTTTTACTGTGCATGAATTAAAAGACAGGTCCATGGTGCAACCCTTTTCAGATAAATCTAGCTGGTGACACTGAAGAAGGCTCTGTGCAGCCGAAACGTCTGTCATGTCAGTCCCTGCTATGTTTAAATAAAAAGAAAAACAACAAGAAAGAAGAAACATTGAGTGCGATCCATTTTCTACTACTAGATTACTTCAGAGACGCACCATCAAGACGGAAGAGCGCGGTGTGTGGAAGATAATCTTGAGATAAATCTAGCTTAAAATGGTTCCAATTGTTCAAGACATACCTGCTCATTATCGCGTACATGTTCTTTATAGCCATCACTGTCCGATTTCTGGTCTGTAGTCCGTGACAAAGCCTTCCACAAGAACTCTTTCACTTTACTCTCCGATATCAATCCAGGACTCCACAGTAACTGGTCCTCTTCCTCATATGCTGAAGAAAAACACATTTACAATGCATATTAATAGCACAAAACACAAATTTGACATGCATCTCTTTCCGCCAAAAAATCATACTGATGATGTCAATGTCAATTTGTTTCTATACCACATATACAAACTGATGGACTGTGCTTAAGTGCTTCACAATAGAGGAAGAGAAGAAAATAAATAATAATACGGGAAAAAAATAGGCTCTCATATAGAAAACCTTTGATGACTTGTTTGACGCAGAAACATACCTTTCTCATCATCACCGTAACTGCAGAGGCCTGTGGGTACCTCTGCTTGGTGCTCTGGCCCCACCATTATCTCCTGGGGGAAAAAAACAGCCCAATTTTGGTAAAATAAACACATCAACAAATGAATAGATGAGCAGGCTTCTCAATGATAACTGAGCCAGTGTGAGGAGTGCGCGATAACAGATACCAAACACACCTTTCTCGACTCCTCTGGGTTTGCACCCTCTTCCTCTCCCTCAGACTCCCTTTCTCCATCATACGTAGCGTTAGCTAAGCAAAGGCAAACAAAACAGATTAGGATTCAAGGATGCTTATTCGTCATACACAGAGAGACATTTCCGCGTCACATGTAATGAATGAATGAATGAATGAATGAATGAATGGAAGGTGCAAAATATAGTAGAAGTGCATGTATATCAAATAGACTTAGAATAGAATAGATACACTTTACGCATCTCTATGATGGCACTTTATGCCGTTTTCTTTTTTTTCCGCCGTCATGTGTTGTGTGCGGCAGCTATGTATGTCCAAGACAAAATTCCCTCAGGGCTAATAAAAATAATCTTGAGTCTTGACTGTACATTTATGGCAAAGGCATCAAAATTTCCACTAACCCCACCAATGCAGCCTACTATGAATATTTTCTCTATTTAGTGGCATTTATGTATTAGTGTTATTAACTTCCAAGCACTACTTACATCTGAGTGTTCTGGGGAAGAAATCTGCAGTTTCGTGGGAGGTGACTGAAGGGGTGAGATCATCAGCAGATGACTGAGTCTCTTCTTCATAGTCCCCTGATAGCAGGTCTTTAGCGATTTCCTCCTACAAATTAAAAACGGTCATTACATGATTGTCAACAAACAGTGAAATCAATCAAGTTCATAGCAAGATAGGTAGGTTAGATGGCCTACATATTTTCAAGACTGACAGCAAAGACATTACTGTTGTACTGCAGTATAACAACAGCACTACTGCAAAAGATTGCATCCTTACAGTGAAGACAGTGTTTTGGATACAAAAACAATGCAAACATCAAAAAACCTATATTTTTTGCAGCATTCAGTGTTGGGACACAAACACACTGCCACCCTGAAAACATCTTAAAAACAACAATAATAATATATTTTTTTAAAAACCCTGCAACATGCCACATACTACAAAAGATATAGCAGAATTACATATCATGATATCAGAAGTAAATGGCTCACCTTATCTAGTGTCATGTCTGGTAGCTCGTCTGTAAGCTCCCCTGATGAGCTGTCCATACTGCTGGACCCAGCAGCTGTGCTGACGGATGGGTCATAGCGATACATTGCCAACAGCTCCTCCAGGGGCATGTTGCCCTCCTGGTGACATTCATAATAATAAAAGAAAGAAAGAAAGAAAGAAAGAAAGAAAGAAAAAAAGAAAGAAAGAAAATGTTGTTTCACATGTGCAAATAAAGTAAAATAGAAAGAATATATCAAGTCTTTGTCATCATACAAGCTTAATGAGATTCAAAGCTTCCCTATAAAGTGCACACACAAACATAATGTACAATTACTATAAAACTACTGACTATAAATATACCAACCTTGTGCAAATCGCACTACACTTTCTATACAGCTGTTGTGACATCTGTGAAACGCATCCGTGTTTCCCAGTTTCTTACCTTTTCCAAATCTTCTATTTCAGCGCCAAAGTTCCTCTCGCCCTCTATCGTCTCCTCCTCCTCCAGCGTCCGCTCATCATCATAGTCGTGAACTAGCATGTCTGCTGTTGGGTCAAAGTCATGGTCTTCTGAAGACAAAGAACCAACTGTGAAAGCGAAGGTATTAACGTTAGTCATCAATAACATCCAGTCTGTACTCTGTATGATATGGGTTTCAATGACCCGTGAAAAAACTGGCGTGTGCTCCTGAGAAAATGGACCTGCGCGCCCAAGATCAAAGACAATTTCTTACCTGGGCTCGAACTCCCGAGGGAAGCCTGTAAAGACAAATTGGGTACATTAACCAACTTCTATCTTAGTTTAACGCTACGGGTAAAACGCAACAATGAAGAGCCTAAACATAGCCTATTTGAAACAAGGGAGGCACAATATGAGGAAATAAGCCGTACAAGTATCCAATGCACAAAGTAGACAAGAATTACATGACAACATTTTCTACTGCATATTAATGAACTCATATCGACTCGTTTCTATGTTCATGGTCATCGAACAACTTTTAACAAAACCAGTGCGATTAAAAATAAAATCGGGTCGCTTGTTAGTACCACTGATTGCAAAGACTGACTGCCTTGGCTAACCCGCTAGCTAATCTGGCCAAGCACAGCCAAGGCAAAAAACATAAACAATCTTCATTTTGCAGCTCCAGCGTGCCAGTTGGACGGCGCGCGATGATGCACAACAAAACTTACGATGAAACGTTTATCTTTTCGTTCACAGGTATTTCAGCGTCCGCAATACTGTGCAATCTAATGATGCATTTCGCATAAGCTTGACGATTTTTTCCTGCAGCCCGTTAGCATACAAACTTGCTAGCAACATAGACGCTCGGACGCAAAGGCCTAGTCCGGCTGGATTTCTATTTTTTCATTGAACCATTTTTAGGTCTACGTGGCACAATTTCCTATGTATTGCGCTTAATATTAAAGACAATACTTCGATTGACCAAAATCAATCATTACATTTGAATTTATCGGCTACAAACATTTAATTATATGATTTTTAATCTGACATCCCTTCCCAGCTTTCCCTCTTACCTCCGCCATATTGGTGCCTTTTGGCTGATAGGCTCTTACAGCTGGGTACCCGGATCTTCCCCGTTATCCAATCGGTGGCACGCATAATACGCAGTTTACACAATTTTCATACATAACTTAATTTGGACGCCGCCGAATATACCTTTTTCGATTTCTGTCATGTCTTTTCACAGTGCAATAGTAGTGAGTAATGAGAAACATATTGTATAGCGTACATTTAAATTGTTCTTTTGTAGGCTCCTGGACAGCACGCGCTTGGGAATCCAGGCGCATCATGAAAATATGTCTGACATTTGCACCACACTTAAGATTTTTTTTTTTTTGTCATTAGTTCAGTAGGCGGCATACTGTAGAGCAGTGCTTCTCAAACTTTTTCAGACCGAGGACCACTTTGTCCCTCCAAAAAATTATTGGGGACCACCTGTCAACTGAATTGGCAGTTGATGGATGCTAATTTGACACTGCTAATTTTTATGCAGATCACTTACTTTTTATTCATATTATAAGCCTGTTTGTTATTGAGTTGAAAACGTGAAAATGTTACAAATATAGCCTACTGCTATCTTATCTTGGAAAAGTAGAAATCCCCTCGCGGACCACCTGAGCTCTGTCGCGGACCACTAGTGGTCCCCGGACCACACTTTGAGAATCACTGCTGTAGACATATCTGATGTGATTCTTTTGAATTCAATGCCTTTTTGTTCAGTTCCACATCAGTAAAGTCTTTGCCCTAGTAGGCCTACAGATCTTCTGTAGAAATAAAAATGTTGCAGGCCTACGATAGGCCTATAGACCTCGGACAACAGTGATATAGGCTACACTGATGCTTTAAGGCAACTGTGTTGTTCTTCACATTGTAGTTGTCATAACACCAATTACTTTGTATTATGTTTGTGAAAGTAGGCTCTTTGTGAAAGGAAACACACACTGGGCATGAGAGGTGATGACACGAACTCATAGGCCTACTGTTTCCTCTTCTACAACCCTCAAACCAAACAAGAGAAACAGTCAGATCATGGATTAACACATGCTCTCAGCACAATGACATTGTACTGGACACTTAGATGGACACACATATGACAACCCCACCCCTCAGTATTTGAAACACCAATGTTGACTTAAGTCCCGCAAATACCCAGGATGGGATAGGCACTGGGCAGGCACCTGTTTCTGGTGACGGGTTTGACAGGTGTGCCCATAGGCGGTTTTTGCATTAAGCAATGTCGGGGAATGCCCAGGGCCTCATCCATTCAGCGGCCTCGTCGTTGCATTATGATAGGCCTATTTGTTTTTCCATTTATACATCATCAATTATTATGGGGGGCCTCAAAATTGTTCTTTTCCCAGGGCCTCAGATTTCCTAAAACCGCCACTGGGTGTGCCTGGGCTCTGTTCAAAGGCTATCTGAGAAGTCGACTAAGAAGTGGAAGAATAACCTTCAGCAAGGGGTTGGTAGTGATCTCAAAATAGGGGGAGTGGGTCTGAGTCACCAGGGCCCCACATATTGGGGGTACTCAAGTTCATTTTTTTCATATTAATATCTTGTAAAGGGATTTCATTGGTAGGAAGATGTCAACTTTGAGAGGGTTGGACCAATATGTGGCTAGTTTGTTGCCTCTGTGGGTCCTGCAGACCGTGACCCTCTATGTGGCCTTGATGTCAGGGGCCTTTGTGTGTGCTGAGTGGTCAAACGTCTACTTCATCTGCCTCTGCTGGTGAGTGACGGAGGCCTTGACCCCCGGGTGGTGGCCTCAGGGGCACTCCAGCAATCAGCCTGTCCACGGGAGGCAAAGCTCACGGCCAAGCATGAGGAGCGCTGGAGAGAGCACTGTCATAGAGCAGGGGTGGGAAACCGTTTTCATTCGAGGGGCCACTTTAAATTTGATAAAATCCTCCAAGGGCCGCACTATGAACACAAACCAGGATTTCCTTCTCCACTTTAGGCCTACATTGAAGGCAGCCTCCTTTATTACAGACCCTTCTTTCCTCGGTCCCCTGACAATGTAACTGCAAATGTAATCGCTGACATTTCTGTACAAAACACATCATATTTCATGTGACACTTACACAACATTGAAAATTATGTTGGGGGCCAGATACAACCCCCTCAATGGCCCTCGAGCCATACGTAGGTTCCCCACACCTGTCGGAGAGTGTTGGGTGTGCCACGTCATGGAGCAGTGTGATTAAGGGCCTGTGGAAAGGTTCAGCCCTGGACCAAGTGTGCTCTATGTCTGTTTGTCAGTCACTAAATAGTGGTGAAAGCGTTCAAACCCCGCCCATTAGCTTGAGTAGTGCTGTGCAGATGTGACTGATGCCCTCAGGTTTGAGGTACGTGTTGAACTCTGCTGAGGTCAGCTGCAGGCCGTTGTCTGGGACACCCCAAGGGCCAAAGACAGAGAGAGTCGAGGAAGTGAATCATCCATTCCACCCAAATAGATTGAATGGGAAAGTTGCATTTCTCAGTTGTGTTCAATTTAAGATTTTTTCAGCCTGATAAACCAAACTAAATGTGATATTGGATGTATAAGTCGCAGGCAAAACATTTTTGCCGCCAGCGGGTGGTGCTAGTTTACTACGCTATTAAAGTTTTGTAGTGAACTGATGACTGCAACTATCCTATATATCTACAATCTTTTATGAATTGTATTCTCTTTTTCTACCTTTACACGTTTGCTGTTGCTGGCCTCAGTACTGATACCCAGAGATTTGCAGTTGTTCAGTCGCTATCTTGTCCTTGGCATTGAAGGCCCTCTTCTGTTGACTCTTGTCTATAGACCTTTGATTGTGGTGGACCACTAAATCCCTATCCAGTTTTTCTTGCAGTGGGTTATCAGGTCTCCTATCAACTCCGCTGGTATAAACAAAAATATTGTACATTTTACTTGGAGAGTGCATGAGTTAAAACGATGAAGCATGAGTTCTTTGGTGGCAAAGGTGCCCATCAGCTGTAATCACATCTGTGTTTATAATGCTTTATAATGTATCACTTTTCGATGGCACCATAAGACCTATTCCAATTTCAAGTGTATTCTTGGTTATAATGCGCTTTTACACAGCATATATGGGTGTAGTCACGAGAATGTAATTACACACTAGCCTATATGATTAGGCTATTAGTTTCAACCATGGTACTGTATATGTGTACACTTACCATCCTTTATGAATGTGCATAGACTAGAGTCTTATGAATGCAAGTCTGAATGTACATATTGTTAAGGCAGACCTTTATCACAATGTCCTTGAAGTTGAACGAATCGTGAAAGTGCATAATGTTCAGCACAGCTTGTATTTCATGTGAATTCATTTATATAACTAACAGCCATGTCCTTCATGGACAATTGCATAGAGTCACTAAGTGTGATGAAGTGGCCATAGGGTTGTGGGTGCGGCACCCAAGACTGTCATGCCAAGTAGGCTGGCTCTGTGTTGCCCCATTTGGTTCTCCAGAAGGCCTGGCCAGAGGCCCAGGGCAACTCTACCCCCTCTCACTGTGACATTAAATAATAATACATTTTATTTGTTAGGATGACAGCTTTTAGAACACCCAAGGTGACCTTAGAAACAACAACAACAAAAACAAAAAGCAATGAAATAAATTCAAATCAAAATAGTAATAGCAAAAAGTACGGTATTTGCTTTCCTACCTACACCCATATGACTTAACTGCTATCCCCTTCCTAACCCATAGGGGTCCACCTTTTGCAGCTTTTACAGCTTCAACTCTTCTAGGAAGGCTATCCACAAGGTTGAGGAGTGCCTTTATAGGAATTTGTGACCATTCTTCCTAAAGTGTGTTGGTGACGTCACACACTGGGTGCATCCCAATATGTGACCTTGCCTCCTCCACTTGCCTCCTCCACTTGCTTCTCGTCATGATGACATCACTGACAACAGCATTATATTTCAATATCTTGCAAAAGCTAAATTGTAAAGTCTTTTTCTCATTTGCAATTGGGATGGTGAATGAAAAACAGTCCCTCAAAAGTTGTTGTGGCGAGGCTGACAGCTGGGAAACTTTATCGTTTTCTCCACGGAGGAGGGGTCAGGAGGCGGGACGAGGAGACAAGCACAAGTGGAGGAGGCAAGGACACATATTGGGATGCACCCCTGGCCTCTCAGTCTCCACTCTAATTCATCCCAAAGATACTCTATCGGGTTCAAGTTAGGAATCTGTGCAGGCCAGTCAAGTTCATCCACACCAGACTTGTCATCCATGCCTATATTATGGACCTTGTTTAGTAGCCTCGTGCGCCATCCTACGTACTTCCACCAAGGAAATGGTAGTATTATGGGATGGTCAGTACCAGGCTACTTGTTTAGTGCACTGGTGCACAGTCTTGTTGGAAGAGGGAGAGGCCTGCTCCCACTGGTGTCCCAATAAGTGAAAGCTCTGTCTAATTGCCGTTCAATTTAAGGTACAGTAGTTCTTTGTCATCCATACCTGTATGTCATGAAGACGGGCAGTAAGAGCATTTAGTAGGAGCTTGGCATTGGGCCTACTGGAGAAATACAGCTGGGTGCCCTCAGCATTAGCCTCGTGAGCCATCCTTCGTACTTCCGCCAAAGGATTGGCTCCACTACTGTAGTCTGGCCGTGCTTCTCTGTGGAGTGCCTGAAGCAGTAGAATTTTGGTCGCAACTCCCCCCCCCCAGAAAACAGCCAATAATCGAATACGGCCCCCACGTGGGGGCGAAAGGGGGAGGACGCTCGTGACAATGACGTACAAATCTGCACCAGAGCCATTGGTCTGCGCTATGTTGTTGTTGAGTAACTGCCAGCGATTGGGTGAGAGGTGTCCAATAATTTCAAACCATAACTGAGTGCAAACGTCCTGCTTCCTACAATCGCTTCAGAGCAAACAAATGCCAGACCATTAATACGAAATGAAATGGTAGTATTATGGGATGGTCAGGACCAGGCTACCTCAGCGTAGGAGTGAAACTGGATTCCATAATGTCTAAAGATGTTATGGGAAAGGAGATAGATAATAAACAGACGTGACCCTTGTGGGACTCCATGTTGTGGGGTCGAATTTTCAGATCAGTAGTTCTGGATTTGGACAAAATACAGTATGTATGTCTGAGAAGTAGCTCATTTAAGGGCAGTGCCACATATTCCAATGCTCCCTGACCGCTCTAGTAAAAATCTGTGAGACATTGTGTCAAAAGCTGCACTGAGGTCCAGCAGGTCCATTTAGCAGGTCTCAATTACTGTAAGTACGGTAACCTACTATTGACCATTAAATCTGAAAAATATCCAAAAGTGTTGCATCTTGAACAAGCAGTTGAAACATGCTATTGTATTTGTAGCAATGGATTTGATGTGGTCTGGCCCTTCACTTTGATAAATACTGATGCCTAACGGGTAAATGAGACTTTGAAAGGGTCAAAAATTGCCAGGAAAAGGGGGGTTGAAGGCGGAAGAAGTGGAGATGACGGATCAAATCCCATAACTCTAATAATGGCCTAATCAAGCAATGATCAGCAATGTAACAATGCTACATAGATTGTATATATTATCTAACAACAATAGTATCACATTAGCAGTGAGCACTTTACTTCCTCAGTTTCCTTCAGAGAGGGGGAGATGAGACCGCAGCTGCACAGTGGAATGGAGAGGAGAGGAAAGGAGAGGAGAGGAGAGGAGAGGAAAGGAGAGGAGGGCAGAGGAGAGGAGAGAGGAGAGACAAGGAGAGAAGGGGAGAGGAAAGGAGAGGAGAGGAGGGCAGAGGAGAGGAGAGCAGAGGAGAGGAGAGGAGAGGAGAGGAGAACAGAGGAGAGGAGAGGAGAGGAGAGGAGAGGAAAGGAGAGGAGAGGAGAGGAGAGGAGGGGGGAGGGGAGGAGAGGAAAGGAGAGGAGAGGAGGGCAGAGGAGAGGAGGGCAGAGGAGAGGAGAGGAGAGGAGAGGAGAGGAGAGGAGAGATGAGGAGAGGAGAGGAGAAGAGAGGAGAGGCTGAGGAGAGGAGAGGAGAGGAGAGGGGTGTTTAACTTCCTTTTCTTCCGGCTGTCTTTGACGGGATAGTGTGAGGCCACAAATTTGCACTTTCAGCAGCCCTTCATTAGGCCTTTCCTGTTCCACCCATCCCATTGTTTAGCACGCGCTGCTTGCCCTAAGGAGGGCAAGGAAATTGGGGAGGAGAGGGCCGGGGAAGAGAGGCAAGATTAAGAAAGCTGAGCAATGGGTGATGAGGATGATAACAGATGCAGGGGGAAAACACAAGACTTCCTGTATTAATGTGTTGAGGAGAAATGAGAGTGGAACTGAGAATAAAAGGTTAATGCATTTTGCCAGCTATACAGCAACAAGTGGAATAGCAGATGGGGAAAAAATCACAAATCAAGGTTTGTTTCACTTTGTGAAGGTTGGAAGGTTCAGATTGAACATTTATTTGCCACACGTCCAGGTTTTTCCCAGATTGTCCCGGTTTAAATGGTCTGTCCAGGTAAATGGAATTATTGTCCCATTTTTTTTTATAATGCACGTCTTCATATAACGCCATTGAAATAAGCACATATCATTAATGTTTTGCACTCACACGTCAATGTGTTTTTTTAGCGGTTTTTTACCACTGAAATGTGGCAACCCAAGGAATAGCACATGGCAAAACCCCACAAATCAAGATTGGCTTCAGTTTGTGAAGGTTGGAAGGTTCAGATTGAACATTTGCTTTGTGAATATCGTTTTAACGAATTGTGTATTCAACCGGGATAATGTGACCTTTGGTCACTGTCTAATCTTACATACAAGACCTGTATCAATGTGCACAGTGTAGGCTACAGTGGCAATGCTCAAAACAATTTCCCACCCTCAGAACATGGGTGCCATTTTAGCTCAGACCACATGATGGCAATGCAGTTCAGCATTAGTACAGGTTCTCAGACTAAAGGAAAGCCACTGAACAAGGGGTTTGATTCTCTGGTTTCGTTCTCATTGCTTGGCTTTTGTCCGGACATGTTTTGACATGTTTGTCAGGAATGCTAGTGTGTTCATTAGATGTTTTATACAGTATACAAAGAAAGCAAGTTGCCTTGTGGTTGATAGCTGTTATACTTCATATTTTTCTCCCGAGCTATCATTCCGGACATAAAAAAGCAAAGTTGGTAATGTCGTTTTTTGGACTTTTTATAATCTGCATTTTTTCGTTTTGATGGTGATTTTGGGCATTAAACATATGCATTTGGTTGTATGACATAAACTTGCTGTGTGCAGTGAAACTGTCCCACCCATTTTCTTGTATATTCTCACGCTGGGCCAGCAACAATGGCCGCTTGCCCTGCAGCTTTTTGTTATAGTGCACTCTTTCCTGTTTCCCTGGGAAAGAGGAAAGCCTGCTCTAGGGCCTACTGACAGAGGCCAGTCTGAGGCAGAGAACACTGTACGCTCTCTCGCTCTCTCTCTCTCTCTCTCTCTCTCTCTCTCTCTCTCTCTCTCTCTCTCTCTCTCTCTCTCTCTCTCTCTCTCTCGGCAGGGCTGGAGGTCACTGGCCCAGCTATTGATTTACGGCTTGTGGTGGCACAGATGGATCATGGGAACTTACACGCGCAGACACATGATGGCTCAATGGATTACTAATTTTCCTGCTACAAAGAGATTACAATGGTTTGTCATTTTTGAAAAGACCTTAGCAAAGCATTTGAAGAGAAGGGTGCTGTGTAAACAATGCACAATACTGTGTTGCCTGTTACTGTTGCCTGCCAAGCCATCCACATATTCAGCCCGTTAAATGGACATTGTCACAGGCTAATGTGTGACTGCATAGCAATAATGTGAAGTCATTGTTATATTTGATCATTAATATTTGAGTGACTCTCCATGAAATGATGTCGTTTGTTAATGGTTATGCACATCATGTTGCCAATGGTTAATCTAGATTGATTGCCAATTATTAGCAAGGCCCAGTTATTGTTACTTGTGAAAAATAAGGTGTCTAGGGCCATATTTTGAATCCACAGATGAACACCAAATGTAGCAAGACACCCCTTGGGCATCATGATGCATATCTCTGAATAGGAAAAAGAAGTGATGATGATAATAATACTTGCTTGACGATCCTACTGTGTCTTCCTGCATGTTATTCTTCACCTGGAGTTGCTGAGTTACTAGGCAACTGATAGTTTCATCTGTCCAGGACGTCAATCCTCTGAAGCATCAGATGTTCATATTAGTCATTAAAGTGCCATCTTTCAACTTTCTTCTGTTCCAAACAGGTTATGAAAGAATTATTTTAATGACAAAAACATCCTTTTTTTTTGCTTTCAGTTATTTCTTTGGTCTTTTAGACATCAATAATGACAGGACAGTTTCAAGAGAGAGACAGGAAATGTTTGGGAGAGAGAGACGGGGAAGGGGTCGGCAAAGGCTGGCACCCAGGATGGAGTCAAACCTGCGGGTGCCCTACCATTAAGCCACGTCAGAGCCAAAAACATCAATTAATGGCGTTGAAAACATACATATCGCCTTAACCACTTGCTGCTTAGCTTTCCTCGAGCATGTCTGGAAATGTCTTGACATTTTGCCACATTACCAATTGGTAACTTGGAGAAAAGCTGAGTAAAACATAAACTGTGTGTCTTCATTACCACTGACGTCAGTGTTGATCTTTGTACCTTTGTGAATTTCCATTCCAATGCCATATACAACTGCCCTAAACCTGTATAATAATAATGAAGCCAATTGGAGCCAATTTGGATTGGAGCCAATTTTGGTCCCCTAGGTAGGGGAAATTCTTTCTCTGCATTTATCCCATTTGGACTAGTGAATCACATTGAAGTACACACACTAGTCCGTAGCAGTGGGCTGCCTGCTGAGCGGCGCCCGGGGAGCAATGTGGGGGTTAGGTGCCTTGCTCAAGGGCACTTCAGCCGTGGTTCGGTCGGTCGGTTCGGTCGGGCACTGAACCGGGAACCCTTGGGTTGCCAACCCAGTGCTCTAACCACTGAGCCACGACTGCCCCCATATCATATCTTAAAGAGGGTCTAGCAAGCAATGAATAAGCTATA
The DNA here is from genome assembly GCF_034702125.1 of Engraulis encrasicolus. Taxonomy (NCBI): domain Eukaryota; kingdom Metazoa; phylum Chordata; class Actinopteri; order Clupeiformes; family Engraulidae; genus Engraulis; species Engraulis encrasicolus. The sequence goes on along the minus strand of NC_085859.1, from coordinate 22,267,252 downwards.
TTAGAAGTGTATTATTATTTATACATTTATTAGAAGTGTAATAATAACCAAGATTATTATGACATTATTTATTATTATGACATGACATTAATGATTGTGTAAGGAGATACTGTATCTACTTTTAACCCTTACAAGGTGTTCGTGTTTATGTTACAAAGAAGGTTTTAGGGTGGTTTAGACCAGGGCATATAGAAAAAATAATTTTAAAAAGGGAAAAAAAAATCATAGCTCATATTCACCCTCATGTTCCCTTCATCTTGCTTGTGAATTTCTGTGTTCACGTCTATATATTTTTGAGGGTCAGAGATACAGAGAGAGAAAGGTAGGGAGTGCAGAAAGTGAGTAAACTCAATCCAAGCTCTCGGATTCAGCCACTAGTGCTCTTCTCGCGCAAGGTTGCAACACAACATTGATGCACAACTGGAGAACCAAACAATGTTGGCACTCCTTTTTCCACATAATCCACCCTCTGCCTTGTCTACTCAACATGTGACTTGTAAAAGACCCTAATAGCTTACAAGGCTTAAACATTAGCAGAGTCTAGCTGTCCAAGAAGAACACGTTTTTCAAAATGGCAGACATTCTGTACGATATTAAGCGTTTGGCATAGTTTTTTGGCCACAGTCAGTCTGATCCGTCAGTCTGGCCATTGAACCAAATAGTGTATAAACTGAGATTAGTCCCAGAGAGAGACTGAGGCCAAGTAGAGATAATCTTGTCTCATAAGGGAACATTCTCTCTCTCTCTCTCTCTCTCTCTCTCTCTCTCTCTCTCTCTCTCTCTCTCTCTCTCTCTCTCTCTCTCTCTTTCTCTTTCTCTCTCTTTCTCTCTCTCTCTCAGACCCCAAGCTATTGCTTACTTATTGGGCAGACGTGGCCTATTGGTATGGGTGTTGATCATGAGATCAGACAGTTGCAGTTTCGTAGCCTACCAGTTGGAACAATGTCTGACTCCATAACCCAAGGGTTAGACAACACCAAGACAGCCAGATCTCATGCAGGGGCCATGTAACATAAGACGACACAAAAAAAATCATTGAATTGCGTTCCATTTTAAGTCAGTTGCTGAGCCACAGGAACATTTTAAATGAGCAATTTCTGACCCGTGGGCAAGTAGTTGAATAGGCCTGTCCCTACACCCTCGTACATAAATGTAAGAGTGAGATTAAAGCACTAATTGTAGTTCAGTTATCATGCGTGCACAGGCCATTCATGTACAAACATTTCTAACTCTGGTTGCTGAGGTTGTGCAATCCACCCTTTCATACCCTGGCCTTACTGTCCGTAAGCCAGAGCCAGGCTAAGTCTTCATGGAACAGCCGTAAAAGTTAACTGAATTATTATAATATCCTGGCATAATGATAATGGCATAAGTAACTGCGAAACAAGTTGATGTCACAAAGCAGCCAAGGATAATAAGGAGACATTCTGTCAAGCACAATGATGACACAAGCAGGAGAACACAATATTCACAGCTTCTATGACTCACTGATGATATTTCATTTATCCAGCCCAGTGTGTAGGTGTCTTAGCATATGCTGCCTTAAAATTGTTGAACGACCTCTCATGAACCAAAGAAAACTTCACAGTTTCTTGTAGGACGTAACAAATAAGTTTGTATATATTTGGGGTTTTTTGTGTTTGTTTTGGAAATGTGTGGGGGAAATATCCATGTTTTGGTTTTGGTCTTCACTTTGGCCTACAGTTACTTATGCTATTTGCACTAGTGGTAGTAGCCGACTATCTTTTTTATTCTACATTGTTGTCCCTGGCTGCCGCACTGAGATGAGAATTGAGCCAACATGAGATATCTTTTGCTCTCTACTGTTTTGTTTAATCGAACGGTTGTTTCTTTTTCGATATGAAGGTTGGAAGACGGTGATGCGGAGTATTCCCACTCCTTTGAGGGCAGGGGGACAATACAGCTTGCGCTTCTAAATATAGGGCCCGGTGTGGGAGCTGTCCAAGGAATAGTGGAAGGAACTGGGACTACGTGCATCCCCGACATAATTCGGGTAAATGTCTCGAGGAAGTTACGTGACCGAAAACATCAGTGCTTCAGTCTGGTGTCTCGGCAATCCTATCGATCCGGTTCTCTTTTGACATTTGGGTATTGGCGGATGATATTACAGTACACTAAAATGACAACTGTATCCAAAGTGACTTAAGTGCAAGCAGGGTATGGATTTCAGTCCCTGGAGCATTGTGGAGTTAGGTACCTTGCTCGAGGGCCCTTCAACTGTGAATGAAGGCATGTTGAGACCACACACATTCTCTTTACTGGGATGGGATTCGTTAAAGGTGCACTGTGTAATGTGTTAAGTAGTTTATTTCCAAAATTCATGCCGCACATTCACAAAAGTTATGTTTTTCATGAATATTGTACTTACCACCACCATCAAAATCTAAGTATTCATTATGACGGGGAAAATTGCAATTTTCATACATGAAGAGAGGGATCTTCACCATTGTCCACCATATTGAATGTCCAGAAATAGACATTTTTACCTGTAAACTTACTGTACTTTCGTCATACTAGTAAATATTAGATCAGTATTTAGTAAACAGTAATGGAAATATCAAATTTGGCAGTAGACGGGACAGTTTGAATGAGCAGCATAGTTGCAATACCTACTCTGGCCACCATCCTACACAGTGCACCTTTAAGAACCACTGATCCTAAGTGCAACTTTCTGGCCATTAGGCCATGTCTGGTATCATTGTACAAATTGTCAGAGATTATTACATTTAGGGCCTAATCACATTGACTTAAGGTTTTTAAGTTCTCAAAAATGAACAAAGATCTAACTTTTTTGTTATTAACATTGATTTGATGTTTATCCTGAATACAAGAAGGGCTTTGCTCGCAAGTCATTTTCGTCACAAATACTGGCAGATATCAAAAAGATGTATTTTTTTCAAATGCTAATCCTCTTAACAGATGTTTTAGTGTGAAGTAATATCTGGCATGTTTCGCCTTGTGTTGGGCTTGGGGTTACATTTATTTTTAAGGATGCCAAAGAAAGAACATGAAATCGAGAAAGAATGAACGAAGGAAAGGAAAGAGAAAAAGACGGCAAAATGAAAGGAAGAGAAGCGGAGAAACCCCACACCTGAGGTGTGGAAGTATGAGCCAGTGGCATTCCTGTGATGCGTACGAACGTGTTGGCTCGCCCTGCTCTGCTCTGCTCTGCTCTGCCGGGCCTTTACTCATAGCTGATGAATGTGGCCTGCCTCTCTGCATTCTGACCCTGCCGCTGCTGGCAGTGTTTCTCAGCATTGTTTTCTCCTCACAGCGCACTTCCATCTGCCCTCCCCATTCTGTAACCGGGAAGTCCTGTTCAAACGCTGCTCCAATGCTGTGAACGGGCAGGTCCGCAGGCTTGCATGGCCCCCTCCCTAACAGTCAGGATGTCCTCCCCTGGCCCCCCTCCTCCTGATCCCCAGGGTCTGAGAAATGCAGATAGAAGCACGTCTGCTCCTCACCTATGCTACGCCTGGCAGCCAGCCCAGCCTGCGAGAGGCACAGGACTGCTGACTCTCCCTATACCGCTATTGTCACTCAGACGTATGCAATTACAACCCCACCCACGCACAATTAACGTCCACATTCTTCCCACGTGCAGTATGCCAAGTCCTCGGGGATTATGAATCACATACTTGTGATTTCAAATAATTGGATCTTGAAATCGAGTCTTCAAATGAACAGTAGGCCAGTGGTTTTCAAAGTGGGGGTCTGGGACCCCTAGGGCGGGGGGCAAGTTGTCAGGAAAGTAAAGCAAGATAAAAATTAAAAATGGATAACTCAAATCACTAATGTACACCAAAATAAACCAACACATTTCACATTCGTTAGCAGCTGCATTGTAATAATCTATTTCATCTCTGATGGAGGATCTATTGTGACGTTACTTTCATTTTCTTTCCTGTTTGTTTCCTGTGGCCTTTGGATGGGCTTTGGGATGCAGTTTTGTAAGGAGGTTGTGGCACGGCTCATGTCAGGGGGGCATTGGCTGGAGTGTACTAGTATATAGGGGGCAATGTCAAGTTTGGGAACCCCTGCATTTGGCCATACTACAGAAATTCCCATTGTTGTTTTTACTTCTGTGAATGGGCTGCCAACGACAAAAATGTTTTCTTTTTGTTATTTGGGCCCTAATATATTAGCCTGGTTCTCACTCAGACCATTGTGCATTTTCTCCCAACTTTGTGAGCTTGCACGGTAAGAACGGTTACTAATATATATCTTGGTCTTTGAAATATGGGATATGTGAAAATTTTATTATGTTTTTGCATCCTCTTCACTAGGATGACAGAAGGCAGCTGTTTGGCTCATCTGTGTGGCAGAGTCGTTAAGCTCGTTTTCCCTGGGTAACTTCACTGTCACCAAAACATTCTTATCTGTGGCTTCCTGTTTGCCTGCTGGGTAGATTTTATTTTCAAAAGCCTAAATATATCGTAGAAGGAGAGCGATTAAAAATAACTTGGATAAGAGGATAAGAAAAGATAATTTCACTGTTTATGCAGCCCTTCGCTTGTGATGTCTCCAATGCTCATCGAAGTCCACCCTAAAATTAAACTATTTCCATCAACATTTTTTTTATCACTATGTTGTGACAAACAAACAGAATTGTTGAAAAGGAAGACCATCCCTGTTTCAGCTGCACGCCATAAAACTGAAACACTACTGTATATATCCTCTTCCTAGATAATCAGCCCACGCAAGGGAGCAAGTTATAGATTATTTTAGGGTCGTAATGCTCTCTGCAGCCTTCTTCCTTTCGACGTGTCCAGAGAGCCTTGACTTCCTCTGCAGGATTCCTTGATGCGAACACATGGAGGTGGCTGGCTTCCTCTGGTATCCTCGAACCGTTTCCTGGAGCGGGAAGGATGCCACCCACATCCTCTGCAGATGGTTCCACCATTTCCAGCCTCCCTTTTCCACTCATCAGGATTCAACAGTGTTGCCAAAATTGGGCTACTTGGGATGGCCGTCTGCGGGTAAAAACGGGAAAAATTGGCCATTTGGCGTTTTTTTAAGCAGTTTTGTGCCCGTAGAAACCAATGCAATTTGTTGAAATTGGGCGGAATTTAGCACATTTCGGCGGTTTTCGAGAACCTTTTAAGCGGCTTTTGATCAGACAAATCAGACAAATCTGGCAACACTGGGTTCAAAGCGGCCTGATCCGGCCCCCGGCCCGGTGCTACGTGTCCATGTCACGCTGTTCGAGGGACGAGGGGAAGTAGGGAAGAGGGGCTGAGGGAAGCGTGAGGGTGGGGTACTGTAGATTCCATACACCATTCTTGGCCCACCTTCACCTTTCCTGTCTTTCCCTCCTCCTCCAAGCCCCTCATCCAAGGCTATAGGCCAGTGTCTTGTCAGTATTGCCCACCCATCGAGCTGTGCTATAAACCACTCCACTGTTGGTATGGGTTCAAGATTCAAGATTCGAGATTCTTTTTAATAGTGGCCCCCGAAGGAAATTTGTCTTGGACATACATAGCTGCCACATACACATAACACTGATACACATGACGCCAATGTGTATCAGTGTTGTGTGTATGTGGCAGCTATGTATGTCCAAGACAAATTTCCTTCGGGACCATTGAAAAAAAGGGGGCAGGGGCAGGGTTACGGCTATGTGACTAGCCTACTAGTAGTAGCTCATTTCGACAAAGCAGCGCGTGTCAACACAACACTCGCCCTGGCCCCCTGACTTACTCTCCACATCCCTGGAATAATTCAAGTCGAAAGGGGCGTTTGACAAGGGAGGAAGTCTTTTGGCCAGTTGGGTTAACACCCTAGCTTTTCTGTATTGTCTGTCGATTTGTTAACTTTCCCACCTTCTCTGACAGTTGGGGAGGCCTCCCATTCATCAGGCAGCGGCCCAAGGTAAACTTTCTCCTGGCCAGGCATGCTTCTACCACACCTATGTTTTTCGAGTTCGGAAAGAAAACACTGCCCTGAAGAAGGCACTCATGCCGCTACGTGTGGGCCTTGTTTTTAATAATGTCCATGTAGGACTTGTCAAATGAATAAAGACATTTTAAATTGGAGTGCCTTAGTCAGAAAATTTATTCTCATTCTAGAATCAGAAAACATTTCAAAAACGTTTAAAAATCTGGAGGATGGTTCATGCGGTATGGGAGTAGTGAAAAAGGAAAACAGTTGAGGGAATGGACTTCACCACCATGCTTACCACCGTTCATCTATGACATCTCCATAAGATGATGCCCCATGTGCACCATTGTAAATGGCTTCTGGTGGTAAAATCTACAAATCGTTCCATTACCATAATAGTAATCTTTGGACGGGAAGCACCCAGGAAGCAGTACAAATAAGGGCCGCCGCTTCTGACTCAGTAATTAATATGCGGAGAACCCGGCACACATAAATTACACGAAATGGGGGGGGGGGGATCCAGCGTGAAAATGAGGAGGAGTGATAGTCAGACAGTGAGAATGAGTGAGAGAGGCAGAGAGAGAGACAGAGAAAGAGAGCAAGAGAGAGAGAGGGAGAGAGAGAGCTCTGAGTCAGAGGGACCCCCGAATCGAGTGGGGGCAGGTGTGACTCCTCTGCATCTGCTCTGGCAGGAAGGTAGGGACATCCTCTCCACCCACCTGCTCCCCATCCTAGCCCCATCCCATCCCGTCCCAGCCCATCAACACTCTGATGGTTACGCAACCCACCACTTCCCCATTCGCCCTCTCCTGACCTACTGTGCTCCTATGTACTTTCACTGCTGCTTGTGAAGCCATCCCGGTGTGTGGTGTGTTGTGTTTTTGTGTGCAGCGTGCCTCTACTTTCACTGCTGCTGGGCAGCCATTTTGCTGTGTGGTGTTGAATGTTTTTTTGTGTGTAGCATGCTTCTTTGTACTTCAACTGTAGCTGTAAAGCTATTCTGGTGAGAAGTGTTGGGTGTTTTTGTGTGTAGCGTGCTTCTATGGGGGTTTTCTTCCTGTGGATGTGCAACCATTTTGTGTAGGCTAGGTAGTGCTATGTTTTTGTCTGTAGTGCACCATGCTGTTAAGGGTACTGAAGCTTAAAGGACAAATTGTTCAACGGATGCTTTTATTATCTTCGGATGTAATCATCCAAAACGGTTTCCTTGACAGCAGTACACAGCATTCCCACCTTGTTTTTTGTTTGTTGCGATGAAGTGTAATTATACTGTTCCCATCAACAGAATAGTAGCCATTAATAAGGTAAGGTAGGCTAAGACTTTACTCAATCAGCAGGAAATGGCAGATATCATATAAGACACGGCCCTTGTTATAAGCTGTTACCAGAATGACAGTGATAAAGTAGGCCTATTACTAAAGGCCTTGTGCACTGTCATAGTGGTGTAGTAATTATGGAAGTGAAGGGTTTTCAGTCAATATTACAGTGTTCCACTAGTGAACCAGCATGTGGTGGCCTCTTACTGCAGCGACATACTTCCTGGTGCTGATGTTTTATTTATTTTTTTGCACTTTTCGTCTTTAATTCATACAATCACATACAGCTGATTTGTTGATGGGACATAATGAATAATAACATATGTGAAAATAAAGTGTTTAGGAATGCATTGTGCATTATCACACATATCTAGAGCATGTGTGGTGTCATGAACTCATGAGTGGCAAAATGGCCTCTGAAATGCTGGCAGTTTTTTTGTGTGGATGTACTGCTGTTTGTGCTCATTTACAAAATATTGAGTCATTTTTGTAAAATTGGAGGAATAATCATTCTTTTTTGAGATGTGACTCTTAGGTACAAGGATTGGGTTCATCATCGCTTTAAAACTTCACTTTTGAATTTCTTTTGATGATGTTTGAGGACAAATAGTTTCTGTTGCCGTAAAAAAGGTCACTTTGCTGCCAAAGAGAACTGCACTAGAAGGGCTTTTGTCGGCCATGTTTTTTTGCTAGTTACAGAAAAGGTCATGTGCCCGGAGCATGGCACCAAGTCGTGTGCCATCTGCCAGGCCTGAGGATCCCTGACACGCGTGGGCACGTCTTGAGAGGTCGCACCGAAGGAGGACACGCTAAAACACTCAACGTGTCCTTGGAGCACGGTGTCATCAGATCTCGCCCGGGGGCCGCGGACGGGGAAGCCGTGACATGACATGTCATCCTTGGCAAAGTTTTTGCCTCTCGCTCTCACTCTACACTCTACACTCTACTTTCTTTTTCTACTTTGTCTTACTCTCATGTCTTCTCTCTATTATCGCCCTTGGTCTGTTTATCCTTGCTCCACCGACATCTTGCAGTTTCTCTCTCTCTCTCTCTCTCCCTCACTCTCTCTCTCTCTCTCTCTCTCTCTCTCTCTCTCTCTCTCTCTCTCTCTCTCTCTCTCAAACACACACACACACACACACACACACACACACACACACACACACACACACACATTCATTTCCATACACAAGTGCACATTGTCAGTATCTATCACTCAGTACAATATATACATCGCTTTCTTCCCTTATCTGCTCCTTATTTTTCTGGTTCTCTTGCTCTCTCTGTTTCTGTCTTTGCTTTTGTGTGTTTGTCTGTTCCACCTCCGCCTCTACCTCTACCTCTACCTCCACCCCCATCTCTCTCTCTCTCTCTCTCTCTCTCTCTCTCTCTCTCTCTCTCTCTCTCTCTCTCTCTCTCTCTCTCTCTCTCTCTCTCTCTCTCCCCTCCTGCTCATCCTCTTCCCTTCTCATGCAGTAGTATGCCCAGCTGGGCTTTAGGGTCACTGAGAGCATCCCCAGCTCATTCTGTCATATACAAGAGTCACTTTGCTGTTGTTTGGAGAGATAAAGGCCACGGTCCAGCGTTTTCAATAACAAACCATTCCCGCTAACAAATGACTCAAGCGTAAGTTTTCCTTACTACACATGTGACGCGTTTCTGTGTATTTGGAGAGCTCACCTGTTTACACTGGCCGTCGGATTGTAAACCAAGTTGTTTGCAAAGAGCAATATTTACATTTGTTACTACTGGATGACTATGAAGGAGTCGTGACATCAAAGCGGCTTTACACCAGAGAGACAGTTTTAAAATTGCGGGGGTGGTGGGGAGCGTGTGTAGTGTTGACATTGAACACGGCCACCTGCGAGTGTTGTCCATATCAGTCTACTCTCAAAGTATGCAGGGCCGGCGCTAGGCATAGGCAGACAAGCCTAGGGCAGTGTTTCCCAACCTTTTTTGTCTCATGTACCCCCTAAGCCTTTTCGCTGTTCCATGAGTACCCCCAACTCATGTTTTACATCGCCTTTTCTATTCCAGTGTGACTATGCTCCATGCATTTGTTAAAATCACATTTTTCCAAGTACCCCCTGGAGTATGTTCGCGTACCCCTAGGGGTACACGTACCCCTGGTTGGGAAACACTGGCCTAGGGTGCCAAATATATTTGGGGCGCCAAGTCCCCACAGAATTGGAATATTAAGCGAAATAAAGCATTACATTTTGCTTTGACAATGATTTTTCATGGGCACTCAGTACATATGTATGTAGCCTAGATGAGCTGTGGTCGATGAGATGGCTCGATCAGACACTAGTTGGCAGATGCCAATTTATAATTCCACAAAAAAGAAAGTAATATCACCCATCAAAATAATCCATAAACAAATAGTTAAAATCATCAGCATTTCCAGTTGGCTAAGGTGGTTTGGTTGTACTGTCAAGTAGGTGTCGTTATTATACTTGACTGTTCTATAGATTACAGTGTACCACCACTGGAGGGGAGAGGGCAACCAGTTAGTATGTTTGTTTCTATACGGCTGAACTACTTGCTCCCAGCCCCACCAGTGTTTACTCCCATGCAGCCGTGTAACACAGTCATCGTTTGTGTGTCAATAATTAATGCGGTGGCCTGTACACCCCCAAAACAATAGATGAGGTCACTGTACGAGGACGCTGTGTGTAGAACATAGGGGGCAGAAGGAGAGAGAGAGAGAGAGAGAGAGAGAGAGAGAGAGAGAGAGAGAGAGAGAGAGAGAGAGAGAGAGGGAGAGAGAGAGAGAGAGAGAGAGAGGTTGGGAGGGGGAGGAAGGAGGCCAAGGCCCTCCTCACCCTCTCGTCACTCCAGCTGCTGCCGAAAACAATGATGTGAAGTAGAGGAAGAGGCGAGAGGAGGAGAGGAAGAGGAGAGAGGAGGAAGGAGGAGGAGAAGAAGGCAGCAAAACAGGATTGGCTCGCTGGGAACTCCCCATGCCATGGCCGCTTGCTCGCTGTGTATTCTACGAAGGGCTTTTAGCTTGGTCAGGGCCGAAGTCCATTTAGTATCAATAACAACAACAACTTTGCACTCGTTCCGGAGTGCCGTGTTTTTGAGATATGGAGTTGTGGAGTTCAGATGATGTTGAACAAAACAAGGATGAGGAACCAATGTTCTTTATGAGTGGCTGTTAATTCCATGCAAAGCTTTCATTATAAGCTTGCTGCTATCAAAATGGTACACATCAAAATTACCACATATTAATCTGTTATGTAAGACCTGGTCATTTCGTAGCAATGTTGTGAGGATGTGGTAGAGTTTTTTCAGCAAAAACTGAGTATGATCCTCTGCGGTCCAATCTGCACAAAAAAAAAGACTAAATGTTGCTTTGGTTGAAATGGCAGCTGCAGCATCACTAAGCGATGTGAAGTTCCTCTCCCTGCTGAGAATATGAAAGGCTTACTCATATGTCTTCCTCAAGAACACACGAACCCAAATCCCCACACTAAAATTATAATTTTCATCATTATATATATTTATTTTTTTGTTCTCTCACTCTGTGAGTCACACATCTTTGTATTTCCCTCCGTATTAACGTCAGCTGAGAAATCTGCAAGTACGACCATGGCTACGTAATGAATGCAAAGCTATTCCTGGAGTCCTGGAGTTCATGTCTCATAACCAGTATGGTTCATATCCCTTAACTGCTCACCTCCTCCCACAGCGAGAGCAAGCGGCGTGGGTGCGATTCACTCAGCATCTTCATTGCTGCACACTAAAAGGGATGGAGGCCCATGATCAAGGCTTACACACACGCTATCGTTGACGCTGCTAGATGCAATCCAGCCCCTATCTTCCCAGAACTTGGAGATGTTTGTGTACATCAAGGCAGGGAGATGGAGAGAGAGAGAGAGAGAGAGAGAGAGAGAGAGAGAGAGAGAGAGAGAGAGAGAGAGAGAGAGAGAGAGAGAGAGAGAGAGAGAGAGAGAGAGAGAGAGAGAGAGAGAGAGAGAATGAGAAAATGAGAGCGGGAGAGATGGAGAGATGGAGAGATGAGAGAGATAAACTATCGTGATGAAATCGCGAGCATTTGTGTAAACTTCTTCGGAAACTGTTTATCATGACCACTATGGTCAGAAGGGCTCTGAAAAGCCAGTGAGGAAAAAAAGCGAAACGGTGTGAAAAAAATGACCTTGCTCCTCTCAACCACGCTGTTGTCATCAAGTCAAGGATGTGTGACGCGAGTGGAGAGCGGAAGTTTTGCCCCGAAAAAGAGAAAAATAGCTTTGCTCTCCCCTGCCTCTCTGTGTTCGTATGACATATTTAGACTCTTCCTGTTTACCTCGATGACTCCTGCAGCTTGTGTTGTGTGTCTCTCGCACCTGTGCCCAGCTGGCGTGGTGCTGCTGTGACTGTTGAGTCACCCCGTCAAATTGTTATTTGTTATTGCACATGTGGTGTATGTGTGTTTTTGTGACTTAGAAAGTCTCCACGTGTATGTGTTTGCGTGTGTGTTTGTGTGTAGGGCAGGGGTGGGAATTGGAACCCTATGTCTCGAGGGCCGTTTACGGCCCTTGAAGCGGTTTTATCCGGCCCCCGATATAATTTTAATATTATGCAGATTCACATGAAAGGTGACATATTTTATAAATGAATCTTAGAAATTACATTTTCAATACAATTAAGTTACATTCAGGGGACCTAGAGTCTGTTTTAAAGGTGGCTGCCTTCAATATAGGCCTTAAGTGTTGGGGGAAATCCTGGTTTGTGTTCATAGTACGGCCCTTGGAGGACTTTTATGGCCCTTGGAGGAATTTGAAGTGGCCCCTCGAATGAAAAAGGTTCCCCAGCCCTGGTGTAGGTTGTGTGTGTGTGTGTATATGTGTGTGTGTGTGTGTGTGTGTGTGAGCGTGTTTGTGTGTAGGGTGAGATGAGGGTGTGTGTGTATGTGTAGGCTGAGGGGTGTGTGTGTTTTCTTGTTCTTCGAGCTTAACGCCTTTACACAGAGCCTATGTTATAACCTTGTCGCCAAAATGGTAATGACCAAGTCCTAATCTGTTATTTAATTCACTCTGTAATGTCATAGCAATGTTGTTGTGATGTATTTGAGTGTTCGAGTGAACGCACCAGCGGGCCCATCTGTGCAAAGACTTTATTGATCCCCGAGGGGAAATTGAGGTAGCTTACAAAAATACACATAATGCCCACATGGATATTTAAGACACATATAACACTAAAATAAAAACTAAAGAAAAAATAACAAGAGGCTATGTGTGTCTATATGTATGCTTTGTATGTGTGTATCACAAGCGTTTAAGGCAGCGATTCAGTCCAGACCTCGGTCTAATGAAGTTTGGTGCTTTGAGCCATGCAGTGGCAGTGCTATGCAGTTTGTGTTGCGCTACTTACCACCGATCTAACAGCAGTGGTGACGGTGTTTAGCAGCCTTATCGACCATGTCACAACATAGCAGCCCATCTGTGTAAGGCGCCTCGGAGAGAAGAGGCATGGAGTGGTGAGATGGGTGATGAGAGAGAGAGAGAGAGAGAGAGAGAGAGAGAGAGAGAGAGAGAGAAACTGGACCGGACTAGACCTTGTCCAAAAGAAAGAGAGAGAGAGAGCGAAAAGGAGAGAAAGAGAGAGAGAGAGAGAGAGAGAGAGAGAGAGAGAGAGAGAGAGAAGAGAGAGAGAAAAACCGGACCGGACTAGACCATGTCCAAAAGAAAGACAGAGAGAGAGCTAAAAGGAAAGAGAGATAGAGAGAGAGAGAGAGAGAGAGAGAGAGAGAGAGAGAGAGAGAGAGAGAGAGAGAGAGAGAGAGAGCGAAAAGGAAAGAGAGACAGAGAGAGTGAAAAGGAGAGAGAGAGTTGTTGAGAGACCGAGTTGTTGAAATGCTCTGGCTCCTGTGAAAAAAAGTGAACCGGCTGGGTGACCGGGTGCAATCACAGATTATTACTCAGCCCTGTGGACTCAGTACTGTGGTGTGTGTAAGGGGTGCTGCAATGGGTGTTAGGGGTGCTATGTATGAGTGTTAGGTTGTGTGATCAACGCTTTGGTACTCTTGGGTGCCGTGTGTGTGTGTGTGTGTGTGTGTGTGTGTGTGTGTGTGTGTGTGTGTGTGCGTGTGTGGTGTGTGTGTGTGTGTGTGTGTGTGTGTGTGTGTGTGTGTGTGTGTGTGTGTGTGTGTGTGTGTGTGTGTGTGTGTGTGTGTGTGCGTTTAGTATCTACTGCAGCTGCCAGCTAGTAGTGGGGTGTGTGTGTGTGTGTGTGTGTGTGTGTGTGTGTGTGTGTGTGTGTGTGTGTGTGTGTGTGTGTGTGTGTGTGTGTGTGTGTGTGTGTGTGTGTGTGTGTGTGTGTGTGTTTATTTCTGTGTGTGTGTGTGTGTGTGTGTGCGTGTGTGCGGTGTGTGTGTGTGTGTTTATTTCTCTCTCTGTGTGTGTGTGTGTGTGTGTGTGTGTGTGTGTGTGTGTGTGTGTGTGTGTGTGTGTGTGTGTGTGTGTGTGTGTGTGTGTGTGTGTGTGATCTGATGCTCTTGCATGCAATCATTTGCATATTTCTGCATATTGCATGTCATGCTATGAGTCCCTAATGAATATTGTCTGTGTCGTTAGTTCCCTTCAAATGTTTTCACACAGAATTAGTGAGCATCAGGTATGAGTCTTCTGCATATGATGTACTTCTTAACCTTATTGGGTATTTATATATGTTAGTCACGTGGGAAATGAATGATGTTTGTATGGTCAGTGTCCCGCATGTCTTCACCCAGAATAATTCACATCAGGGTTGCATTTCTCAAAAGCGTAGTAGTTAGCCATGCAGTTAGCAACTTAGGTAGTTGTCAAAGGGAAACTCCATAGCAAACGACAAAGAAGCTAACATAGTTATTAACTACGGCTTCAAGAAATGCACCCCAGGTCAGTTAGTGTTACTTCTTAACGTCATTGAGTAGTGATATGTTACTTATTTGCATGGGCAATATAATTTTATATATCATATATCAATATTATGATGAACACAATAGCAAATTAATGCTGTTTATTGTCAGTGTCCTGCACATGTTTTTGTCCAGAATAATGCACATTAGGTCTTGCCTGATTTACATAGACTTCAGATCACTACCGCGATTCTGGTCTGACCAGGACTAACGATTAGCATTTCCATACAGGAAGAACTTTGTTTCTCTGGCCTGGTTAACCTGCCTCCCTCGGCTTGCTACTGGTTGAGGGATGTGCCAAAGTTTAAACCAAACATTTCTTAGCCCTATAGAACGTCTCTGCTTAAACCACGTCACTGCCTTGAACTTGCCTCTAACCAGGACGGTTGGAAATGCTCAGTTGATTGGTTCCAGACAAAGTGGGTGGAGTTCCCGCTGTAGCGGGATTGAGCAAGCTCTTGGCCCTACTGTGTGTAGCTGAGCCGAAGGCGTTGCATCACCAGTAGGGCGGAGCCCTGCTACATTAGGTCTGTAATTCTTGCATGCACTTCTTAACCTCATTGGATATTTATACTGTATGTTAGTTACATGGGCAATATCATTGTATGATGAACATACGGTATTGTAATATCAAATGAATGTTGTTTGTATTGTCAGTGTCCTGCAGATGTTTTCAGACAGAATAGCTCACATTAGGTCACTAAGTCTTGTATGTCGTATTTCTGTATCTTATTGGGTATTTAAACTGTATGTTAGTTGCATGGCCTACATTATTGAATGATGAACATAATAGCAAATTAATTTTGTTTGTATGTCAGTGTCCTGCGAATGTTTTCGGGCCAGAATAATGAGCATCAGGTCTGTGAGTCTGGCATGTACTTCTTAACCTCATTGAGTCTATTAGTTGCATGGCCCATGGGCAATACTATTTATATCCCCGAAACGCGGAGCGTCGGGGATGTAATGGTTTTGCGTGCGCCGCCGCCGCCGCGTCCGCGTCCGCCGCGTCCGCCGCGTCCGCCGCGTAAGGTCTTTCGTGTTAACGCGATAACTTTTGAACGGATGTTTGGATTTGTCCCAGATTTTTTGTCGTGAATGCTCTAGGGCAGGTTCATGAACTGATTCGAGTTTGGAGGTCAACACTTTCAAGATGGCTGAATTCAAGATGGCCGAATTTTTGTTTGGTCCATAACTTCTGACCGGGTGGATGGATTTGTCCCAGATTTGGTGTGTGAATGCTCTAGGGTAGGTTCATGAACTGCTTCGAGTTGGGAGGTCAACACTTTCAAGATGGCTGAATTCAAGATGGCCGAATTTTTGTTTGGTCCATAACTTCTGACCGGGTGGATGGATTTGTCCCAGATTTGGTGTGTGAATGCTCTAGGGTAGGTTCATGAACTGCTTCGAGTTGGGAGGTCAACACTTTCAAGATGGCTGAATTCAAGATGGCCGAATTTTTGTTTGGTCCATAACTTCTGACCGGGTGGATGGATTTGTCCCAGATTTGGTGTGTGAATGCTCTAGGGTAGGTTCATGAACTGATTCGAGTTTGGAGGTCAACACTTTCAAGATGGCTGAATTCAAGATGGCCGAATTATTGTTTGGCCCATAACTACTGACCGGGTGGATGGATTTGTCCCAGATTTTGTGTGTGAATGCTCTAGGGTAGGTTCATGAACTGATTCGAGTTTGGAAGAAAACACTTTCAAAATGGCGGAATTTTCATTTGGCCCATAACTTCTGACTGGGTGGATTGATTTGCCCGGTAACACCTTATTTTAATGGTTCACCATTTCAGTGAATCTACCATATTAGGTACAGTGTAATAACCAATGTAACAATATTTAATACCATGTAATACTAGTGTAATACCAGTGTAACAATATGCAATATCTGGTACAGTGTAATAACGAGTGTAACAGTATGCAATACCATGTAATATAGTGTAATACCAGTGTAACAATATGCAATACCATGTAATACCACTTACGCACAAACACATGATGTAAGTAAAAAACATTACATTGTATTAAATATTGTTACACTGGTTATTACACTGTACCTAATGTGGTATATCCACTGAACCATTAAAACAGTATTACCATTTGCCCCATTTTTTGCTTCATTTTCACAATAGTTTGGTTTTAAGCCTATGCACGTCATGTCACGTCTCTATGTATCATATAGCCTACGTTTACGAAATGGTGGACGGGAGTGGTAGGAATGATGGGGGACTGGAAGCGCCGCGTTTCGGGGATATACCTTAAGCAGTCGAAGGCGACTGCACAGGCAGTCTAGTTTATGATAAGCATGTGTAATGTTGGTTATTATCAGTGTCTTGCATGTTTTCAGCCTCAGGTCTGTAAGTCTTGCATGTACTTCTTAACCATGTAACCTTGAGTATTTATGTTAGTTGGATGCATGGGAAGTATCATTGCATGATGAACCCATGTAATTGATATTGTCTATTGCCGGTGGCCTGCGGATGTTTTCGGCGAGAATAATGAGCATCAGTCTGCAATTCTTGCATGAACCTCTTAACCTCATTGGGTATTTATATGTTAGTCACATGGGCAATATCACTGATGCACATAATAGCAAAACAAATGAATGTTGTATGTATTGTCACTGTCCTGCAGGTGTTTTCGGCCAGAATAATGACCATCAGGTCTGTAATTATTGCATGAACTTCTTCACCTCATTGGGTATTTATACTGTTTGTTAGTCACATGGGAAACATTGTATGATGAACACAGTAGCAAATGAATGTTGTATGTATTGTCAGTGTCCTGCCGGTGTTTTCGGCCAGAATAATGAGCATCAGGTCTGTACGTCTGGCATGTGCTTCTTCACCTCATCCAGTATTTATATCTGAAGAGCCTCCATCCCTTTTAGTTGCACGGCAACAGCTCGTGGAAGGGCTGGGCTTAGAGCAGCAGCAAGCGGCGTGCAGCAGATTTGGCGTAACTCAGCAACAGGACGCAGCCTGCGCTGATTTGGCTTCCACCAATCTACTCCGTCATGACAAGAGCTCCCATTCCCTCACTGGCTGTCGCCCACACCATACACACACACACACACACACACACACACACACACACACACACACACACACACACACACACACACACACACACACACACACACACAGAGAGAGAGACACACACACACACACACACACACAGTACACTTAATTATTTTGTATTAATTCAACACCTAGGCTATGTAGAGTAGTACTCTCTAAATGTTGAATTAACACTCCAAACATGTATTGCGTGCGCACACACACACACACACACACACACACACACACACACACACACACACACACACACACACACACGCTGTGCCATAGCAGCCGTGCACACAACCACAGCATGCAGCTGCTCTACTCACACAAACACCACAATGCCGCAGCAGCTGTGGCACTCATGCACACACTTCCTAACGTTCATATACACACACACCACATAACCCATACACATACCACAGAACCCAGAACAGTTACACACACACACACACACACACACACACACACACACACACACACACACACACACACACACTCACACACACACACACACACACACACACACACACACACACACACACACACACACACACACACACACACACACACACACACACACACACACACACACACACACACACACAGAAATACACACACGCTTCTTGTATGGAAATGCTAATCGTTAGTCCTGGCCAGACCAGAATCGCGGTAGTGATCTGAAGTCTATGTAAATCAGGCAAGATCTAATGTGCATTATTCTGGGCGAATACATGTGCAGGACACTGACAATAAACAGCATTAATTTGCTATTGTGTTCATCATAATATTGATATATGATATATAAAATGATATTGCCCATGCAAATAAGTAACATATCACTACTCAATTACGTTAAGAAGTAACACTAACTGACCTGGGGTGCATTTCTTGAAGCCGTAGTTAATAACTATGTTAGCTTCTTTGTCGTTTGCTATGGAGTTTCCCTTTGACAACTACCTAAGTTGCTAACTGCATGGCTAACTACGCTTTTGAGAAATGCAAGCCTGATGTGAATTATTCTGGGTGAAGACATGCGGGACACTGACCATACAAACATCATTCATTTCCCACGTGACTAACATATAGAAATACCCAATAAGGTTAAGAAGTACATCATATGCAGAAGACTCATACCTGATGCTCACTAATTCTGTGTGAAAACATTTGACGGGAACTAACGACACAGACAATATTCATTAGGGACTCATAGCATGACATGCAATATGCAGAAATATGCAAATGATTGCATGCAAGAGCATCAGATCACACACACACACACACACACACACACACACACACACACACACACACACACACACACACACACACACACACACACACACACACACACACACACACGCACACACGCACACACACGCAATATTCATTACATGTGTTCATCATGATTGAGCAGTATGTGGCCAACATCACATATGTGGTGTGCTGACATCAGGGTGACCTCATCTTTGGTGATAAGGACAAAAAATATACATTGAAAAGATCCCTTCCTAGGGGGGCGCTGTGGCACAGCGTGCTAAGCCCCCCACATTTGGGCTTGCATGCCCAAGGGTTGCACCTAGCGTTCGAGTTCGGCCTGGGTCTTTTGCCATCCCTACCCCATCTCTCTCTCCACATTCTCTTCCTGTCACTCTTCACTGTCCTATCTGAAATAAAGGCGAAACAGTCCATAAAAAATACATAAAAAGAATACATCCCCTCCTACATGGCGACTCAGCTAATGGAAATACAGTATGAAATGTGAAAGCTTCAGATGTAAAAGCTTCTTGAATATTTCCTTGCGTAGCTAGGAAGTTCAACTTCAATTGGTTCTTTTTTTCCTTCATCTTTTCAAACTCCCACTCCTCAAAATTGAGGATTCATTCGCATGTTATATTTGGCAAACCCCAGGAGCACCAGATCTCCTCAGAGATGTTCTGAGATATGACTATTGAGTTTGACGTAGCTGCTACAGCGCATGACGAAGCATGCATTTCAACATCCTCTTCAAACAGAGCGAGTGTGTGAGTGAGGTCAGGTCAGACGGCATGATACATGATGCATAATGCAGGGCAGATTGCCCCTGGTGTCAGCGATGGGTTGGGGAGGCTGCTTTAAAACCAGAGCCTTGCAGGCTGTACAGGTATAGAATTGCAATGGCCAAGCACAGCAGTGCTAACAAAAGGGATACATCTGAACCCAGAATCAATTATGAGTCATACTAGAAGGAAAACTCGTCTATTTATCCTTTATTTGTCCATGTGAAATAGGTCTACTTGTTGATATGTTCACAGTGCCAGGATCTATATATAACCCATCTTAAACTCACATTGGCTTCGTTTACGTGACACATTTAATTCTGAATTAATTCAATTTAATTTTTAATAAAACTTAATTCCGCTTTTAAAACATCATGTAAACGCTTCCCGAATGAGAATTAAAGGGCAACTCCTGTCAATTTCAATATGCTGTTGTATTGCTCACGCTACTCTTGACTTGTCAGTACCCGGTGAAGCCCTCTACGAGATATGAGCTATTCTAATGGGGGCAGCGTTTGTTTACATTAAAAAAAAAAAGGCCTACTCCAAATATTTTCCCAAAAGGTATGGCTGTTTGCTAGCTGTCTCCTGATGTTGCATAACCTTTTGTATGTTTTTGGGAATAAATAAAAATGTTTTTTTGAAATGTAAACAACATTTGCCCCCATTAGAATAGCTGATATCTCGGAAAGGGCTGAGCCAAAAATTGCAGCGTCACCGGGTACTGACAAGTCAAGGGTAGCGTGAGCAGTACAACAGCAAATTGAAATTGGCAGGAGTTGCCCTTTAAGTTTATTTGGAATTAAATGAAAGTGCAATGTAAACTCAGGGCCACTGAGAGCTTTGGCCGGGCCCGGGACAAAGTAATTTGAAATTGCCCCCGATCCAAATCAATGTGATGAGGACCTAATTTGGGCCCCCTCTCTCCCTGGGCCCGGGACAACATATCCCTTTGCACCTTCTGTCGGCATCCCTGATTCGACGGAAAATAAGTTTAAATCCAAACTATTTAATTCGGAATTAGTAATTCCGAATTAAACCCATCATGTAAACATGGCTGGCCATTGTGTTTGTTCTTACAGTCACATGAGGACTTGCTCCAGCTGGTTGTCCTTAGCAGTCACCTGACCTTTCCGTGAAGCATGTGCAAAAGGGCAACTCTTCTTTTTCTTTTTTTTTCTCTTTTTTCTTTTTTTATCACACAGCAACAGCGTCATCAGCCTCAGAGATCTCAGACTGCGGCAGGTATCACCATGGCAGCATTTAAGCTCACATGCGACACAGATTTGTTCCCTCATCAAAGTCTGTAGCCTATTTTTAACCTTTGAGTTATGCAAATTGACGTGATGTATATTGAATATGTGTATGCGTACCCATATATTTACGGTAACCAAGTCATAGCAGTCGGAATAATAAGCCATCACTTATAATTATCTTTAATTATGCATGACCTCTCAACAAGCAAGCCTCTTTTTTTTGCAGTTTAGCCACGAGTTTCCTGGTTGCCGTTTGGCCCTTGCGGAGAGTCAATTGTCCTGCTTTCTAAGGACTTTTATACAGTCAAGTGGAAAAGGAAATGTTGTTCTTTGAATATTTCGTGTCTTAAAGGGACACTGTGCAGGAAATGATCAAAAAAGGTACTGCAACTATGCTGCTCATTGAAACTGGGCTGCCTATTGCCAAATGTGATCTTTACTTGAAAGTTTACTCAGTAATAAACAAATATTTTCTACTGTGGCCCAAGTACAGTCATTTTTGCAGCTAAAAATGGCTATTTCTGGAAATTCAAAATGGCGGACCACGGAGAAGATCCCCCTTTTCATGTATGAAAAGTGCATTTTTTCCAGTCATAATGAATACTTAGAATTTGATGGTGGTGGTAAGTATTAATGAAAAAGGTAACATTAGTGAATGGGTAGCATGAATTATGGAAGTAAACAACTAAACATCTCACACAGTGTCCCTTTAATGTTATATGACAAAGCCAATGTAAAAGGATGATAAAAAGGACCAAATATCCAGAACCAACTAACAAAAAGACAGTCAGTCAGACAGGAACTTAAAGGTCTATATTCCGTTGTTTTTCTCCTGTTCAGCTTTCTGTGTTTTCCCCACATATGGTATGCTGCTGATCACTGTATGTCCTTGTTTTTGGTGCTGTTCAGCTTTTTGTGCTTCCTAACAGATGGTGTGCTGCTGATGACAATGTCCTCCTTTGTAAGTCACTTCAGATAAAAGCATCTGCTGAAAGTATAACATAATGTAATGTGGAATGACCATGTAAATGCTACAACAGAATAGTATGTCTGGCTTATGTGTCTATCTGGTCCAAAACCAGGAAGTGGCCAGTGCTCTGGAGAGGGTTTGCAGCGTCATATGTAAATGGAAGCTTGTGTTTACGATACTATCCAATGTTTGCAAACAGA
Source organism: Engraulis encrasicolus (assembly GCF_034702125.1). Taxonomy (NCBI): domain Eukaryota; kingdom Metazoa; phylum Chordata; class Actinopteri; order Clupeiformes; family Engraulidae; genus Engraulis; species Engraulis encrasicolus. The sequence goes on along the minus strand of NC_085859.1, from coordinate 22,245,599 downwards.
AAAGT